>NC_048268.2:10626023-10936535 GCF_005286985.2 Setaria viridis
ACATGATCTTCGGCCAATTCTGTATGTTCCGCTTATCGAGTAATATCTAAGCTTTAACTTCGGGTGCATCGCTGTCGTTTCGTTTAGATTTATTCACCAGTTATCGATATGTACTAGAATTGTAGGTTTCATCTATTGTTCTAGAGTTATCGATATTTACTAGAATTGTAGGTTTCATCTATTGTTCTAGTTTTATCACCAGTTATCTAGCTTGAGATCTGAACTGTCAGATTTGTTATTGTTATTTTCATTCATCATTATCACATAGCCGATTAGATCTATTTCAAGTGTTGTTTCCATAACTTTGTCTAGTTTACTCTAAGTAGTTTTCTTTACAATCGCTACGTGATTGTTGGCTGTTTTATAGCCGATTGTCTTTTTATAGCAAATCGGCCGATTCGCTGATACGCTCCTCGAGATCGGAACTTTAGCTGATCGGAACCCCTGGAATTTGACACGTTTTCTTCCTTGCTAATCAACAGGTCAGATTGACTGGCATGCTGCGCGAAATGCACCAGGGTGATCACCCGAATAGGAGTTAAGCAGATTCTCCCAGGTCGTGTGTCCGACGCGGAGGGTTAATCGGCTGACTTTTAGCGCCAACAGATGCATCCACAGTCGGGGGGAATTGGTTGGGAGAACTCAGTCAGGAGAACTCAGCCGGGATCAGGCTGCGGCCCCACCCCCGATCAGCTCCTTCCGGTCGAGGTGCTGACTAGGCTTCTTGGTCGGAGAAAATGGCTAGTGGCTGGATCGAGGCCTCGGCCTGGCTGCGCGTAGCCGGGCCGGCCCAAATGCACGTTGTGGCTGTGCCCTTCGTTGGGCCAAGTGTCGCGGGAAGGCAGTTCCATTGGGGACCCCGGGTCTATGGACCTGTCAGTTTGTTTTCCTCATATCTTGCCTAGGTTGCAATATATATCTTAATGTGCTCATCGCTAGGTTTTATCCTTGATAGTGTGCTTAGTTCATAGGTTTGAACACATCACTAGTTATCTAGGTTAAGGTTTGTTTTTCTCTTGAAAAGTCCCAATTCAACCTCCTTCTTGGGCCACCGATCCTTACATCCTGGAAGACAGAGAATACATAAGATCGGTATAGAGATCTAAATGACACCCGAGCCCAAGTTTAGGGAGCCAAATGCGCATTTTGCATTTTGAGAGTACAGGAACTTAAGTGACAGCACTGGGATAAGTTTGAGCACGAAGCATAAGTGCATTTTGTTGATAAGTCCACAGACTTAACAACTTCATTCCCAAACACTAAGCAAGGACAAGTCACAACTCCTGAAGGAGGTCTGGCAAAGCAATTTGTTGCAGAGATTACACGTTACTGTCGACAATGCCAGAAAATCACAAAGCAGTTAAGAAACATAACAGTCATTTACCATCCAAATTTAAGTCTGCATCTGAGAAAAATGATGACAAAGTTTAGACTGCAAGGTACAAACTAGCAATACGAATCTGCCATGCTTAGCAAGACATCAATCTAGCAAAATGCAAGGAATGGTGTCTAAGAAGGTAAAAAAGACGACAACTGCACAATGCCATAGGAATTCATAACACAGTACCATTTCCCTACAAGCAGTGGGTTTCGTTTCCACGGACATGGCTGCACTGCAACCAATCAAACTACAGCCGGTTAATAGAGAGAATCATACTGGCAGGCAGCGCTGCTCAATCAAGCTATCGCATGGTATTACCAATGGTCAATATCATCACCGAGATGAAATTAGTTAAAACTCGTCATCAGAGTACCAATCCAAGTCACTGTCATAAAGGTACACTCTGTAATCAGAAAGAGATAAATCCTTCACTCTGGCACATCTAGCACTCAACTCCTCATCTGTTTCATTGCCAATGAAATGACCAGAAACGTGTAGAGATTCTAGTACAGGGTAATTGTCAAGGATTACCGTGAGTCCATCAACTGTGAGGTCAAACTCAAACAGTTTAATGGAGCGTAACTCACACATGATTGTTGGAATTGCACACATTCCTCCATCACGAATCTTCATGTTCCCATCAGAATCAAATGATTCAGGGTCCTCAGGAAGTGTCAGACCAAGTTTCTTCAGGTAGGGACAAACTTTGCAAACAGATTCCAACAAACTCTCAGCTTCAGTACTATAATATGAGGTTGAAATTTCAAGATCTTCAAGTAGAGGGAGCTTCTTGAGTGCCACGCTTAAATTCTTCATCAGTTACATCAGCATCTGGGATATGGAGGCGTTTCAAAGGAGGAGCCCTGCAGGAGGGGAATCCTTATATTTGTGTACGTGCAGAGTAAAATGCTTAAGGGTCCGTTTGGATGATCAGAATTAGGCCAAATTGGAAACACTTTTTTGGGCTGACCTGCTTGGCCGGACTAGGAATTGGAAGGAGTCATTCGGCAACATTCCGCAGCCTGGAATGTTAGCCCAAGTCAGATTCGTAGGAAACCGATTCCGTCATGCTCATCGTCTCCCTCCCAATTCTCCTCCCCACCCCCGAGCCCTCGCCTCTCAACTTCCCATCCCGATCCCTCGCCTCTTCCCTCCCTAGATGCCATGGCAACTAGGGTTCCCTAGTGCCGGCACCTCCATCTCCCACTTCCTCCCAGCGTGAGCCCTCAGTTATCAGGCCACGTCGATTGTGGGGGAAGGTAGCGGGCTCGCCGGTTTCGAGCGCGGCAGCAAGGGGCGAGCGGGTGGTGGCGATGGTCGCGTGGGTGGCTGTGTACGGGGCGGTGACAACGTGCCATAGGTGCCAGGGCAGAGGACGACGTGCGGCCACAGGCAACAGAACCTTAGCCGCTAGCTGCAAGATTTGCCACCACCGCTGGTGAGTTTCCCAGCCGTGGCCCTCTTTCCCTTCCTCCCAAGCTCGTCCGTTGTTGTTGTGTGAAGGATCTACATGTGGATTTGATTTGTATGCTGGTGTTTTTGTTGTATACAGCGAGCTCCTCTTGGATTTGTTCCTATAAAATGAGATCGAGAACGGCCTGCTGTTGGAGGTCGAGGGAAAGGTACATCCACTCTTCCACTATCCTTTGATTGGATTTGATGTATTGCATATGCTGCAGTTGATTGGTCATGTAGTTTTATTGTGCTAACTTTACTAACCTTGCTAGTAAGCACTGAAATTGTGCCTTGTGAGGTACTAGTAAAATTTAATGTTCCATTTATGTACTTGTGAGGTACTAGAATTAGGTAATGTATTCTGATGGTGCTTCAATGTATTCCTTTCTCATGCATTTTATCTACTAAAAACTGCAAGAAAATACTCACCTAGGCTCATTATTTAATTGGTTTAATGGGAAGCTTTATTAGGAATACAGAAATTAACACTGGAATCACGGGAAATTGGAGTTGTTTTGCTGTTGAAGTGTCTTGCCACTGATTAATGAGCTTATTTGGCTCCCCATTGAGCCAGCCTTGGAAAGCTATCTTTTCAGGATCTTCCAAATGCCTAGCCTAAGATATGATTGTAGACTGCTAGAACTGTTTATCATGTAGTGTCAAGGTTTCTTAGCCTGAGATATTTTTGTTTGATATATACACTTGTCACTATTTGATTAACTTCAATTTCTTGATCCTGATTTCTTGATGCTAAATTAATCATTTCCTTTGCATATCTGCTATAGATGCCTGACAATAACGTAGAATTGGTTAGAACAAGTGTAGGGGAAATGAGACAGAAGCGTAGGAAGAAGCTACCGGGTACAGGCACAAGATGGTCTTGTACTCGAACTCAATTAGCTTGGTGTTTAGCAAAGATCATGCTACCGGTGAAGGGGCAAACACCCCAGCTGATGGCACAAAAGAGATGAGTAAGGAAGAGGGTACCAACAAAGAGATTACTTCATCAGCAACTTCTGGAAGCTTAAAGAGGCAGCGGTCCGGTGATTCCTTCATCTCCATGATGGTCGAGAAATTGGACAAGTTCATTGAAGCAATCAAGGATGAAGCACCAAAAGGGCCGACGTTGAAAGGAAATTCTCAACACACTGAACGAGATAGAGGAGTTAGATGAAGATACCTTGCTAGACCTATTTGGTATCTTAACTGGTGATGCGCACAAGTACGAGTTCTTATTGGCACTTCCAGTAATCTTAAGAAAGAGATGGCTGCTAAAACATCTCAAGAAGTGAATTGATCTGTTTTGCATTGATAAATTATGTCAAGTAATTGATCGGCGTTTAATGAACTTGGATATGTTTTGTAAAAAGTGGTGGTGCTATATCAATGCTATATGTATCTGAGCGAGTATCTGTGTGTAAGAAATATTATCTGGGACTTAGTAATTAAATCTACTACACAAATCTCTCTCTCCATATGTATTGTGGTATTCTACAATTTTTTTTCAACCTGTGGCACTCTACATTGTAGAGAGATGAGAGATAAGCTCATGTATCTATTGTTTGAAGAGAGAAGGTTATTTTGTAAACTGGATATGTGTGTTTATTCTATACTTAAAAAGATCCCATATTTAGCTGACCAAACAGGATATGGAATTTAATTTATGGAAAAGAATTCTATCAACACTCAAACAAAAAAATTGAAGTGAATCAAATTCTGAGTAATTAATTTCTGGTGGAATCTAATGTCTAGAATACTATTCATGGAATGAGTTTCAATTCAAGAGATCTAAACGGGCCCTAAAACATATTACAGTCCAAGTTAGAAATATTTCATTTAAAAATTAAAACAAACATAAACATGCTTATATTTGTGGACGAACGGAGTAAATAAGAGTTTTGAAGATCTGCACAATCTTTAAATGATAATACACGTTTGCACAAATTGCCTCACACTTAAGACATCACTGGGCTACAACATGAAAAACATAATAAGAACTCACAAAATTTTATAATAGGAAAGGTTAACCATCTGGCAAGAATACAACGGATTGCACCATAGCCCTAATTTCTAGTAAAATCCAACTTCAGATTTCAACATCATCTATATATCTTAAAAAGAAACAAAGAGATTAGTTCCAGGCTCCAGTCCCCACACTTGCAGCTTAATGGCTCACTCGGCACCTCAGGCTTGATTCCTGGCCTGCTTTCATTTCTGGCCAGGATCAAGTTGATCCATATGTTTCACTCAAACTGGATGATTATTCATTCCTAGCCTGGAATTATTAGGATGTATTTACCCTTTCCTTGTACACTTGATGTATTTCTTGTACTCCAAACCATATTGGCCATATATATAGAGGTCACCCCTCCTCATTAGGGTGTGTGGTATTTTCTCATCTACTTCTCTACATGGTATCACGAGATTAGATCGTGGGCATCCTATCCCTGCGCCTTCCTCCTGCTCCACGCAACCCTAGGTGGCACCCCCCTGCTATGTCGCCGCCACCCACCCTCCACTGCACCTCCCCAACCGGCTCCCCCCCCCCGATCGGCTCCCCTCGGTCGTGCGCCATGTCCTCCGCTAACCCCTCTGTGTCCGGCGACACCACCACTCCTATTGCTCCTCCTGTGCTGCCTCCTGGATCGACCCCTACTGCCAATGGCGGTGCATCTGTGCTGCCACCTGGCACCGGCGGCTCCTCTGGCAATGCGCCCCAAGCTCCTCCTGCCAGCGACGTGCCCGGCAACGGCGGTGGCGGCTTCATCGTTTACCTGGTGCCACCACCTGCCGTCCACCCCTACGCCACCGTCTCCGTCAAATCTCACATCCCCGTGACGCTGACGATGAAGTCCAACGCCTACTCTAGATGGGCGTCCTTCTTCAAGTCCATGTGCGGCAAGTTCGGCCTCAAGTCGCACATCGATGGCACGGTGGCACCTCGTCCCCAGGACTCCGACTGGGATCAAGTAGATTGTTGTGTCCGCTCCTGGTTCTTCGACTCTGTCGATGACTCCATCCTTGACCTTGCCATGACCAACGATGATCAGACTGCCCGAGATCTTTGGCTCACCATCGAGGGCCTCTTTCGCACCAAGAAGCAGTCCCGGGCGATCTTCCTCAGCCATGACTTATACTCCATGACACAGAGCGACTCCTCCATCGCCGAGTACTGCAGCCGCATGAAGACCCTCGCCAACACCCTCCGCAACGTCGGCCATCCCGTTTAGGACTCCCAGCTTGTCCTGGACCTCCTCCACGGTCTCAACCCCCGGTTCTCCAACACCGCCGACGACATCGCCAACTCCACTACCAGCTTCCCATCCTTCGCCCAGGCATGGGACATGCTCGCCCTGAAGGAACTTCTCCTCACCAATGAGGAGAAGATCTCCAACTCCACTGCCCTCCTCGTCGGAACCTTCTCATCATCTTCATCCTCCCGCTGTACAGGCGAGTGTTGCTCGCTGTCTAGTTCTGTCCAGACTGGCGGCAGCGGCAGCAGCAGTAGCGCTGGCCGCGGCGGCGGCAATAGCGGCTGTGACGGTAGCGGCGGAGGCAAGAAGAAGTGGTAGAAGAAGGGCAGCGCCAGCTTCCAGGCACCCCCTGGCGGCGGTAGCTCTCACGGCGATGGCCCCCATGGCCCACCGGCCCATGGTTCTACTTTAGTCCAGGGGCCGGCTCCTACGGCACCACGAGCTTCCGGCAGGCTAGCGGTCAGCATCCGTCAGGAGGTGTGGGCTGGCGTGCCAGTGCCCCTAATCTCCTCGGCCCCCCTCTGCAGGCCCACGTCGCCAACGCCCATGTTTAGGCACCCACTCAGGCGTCAACCTGGGACCAAGCAGGTCTGGTTGCTGCCCTGAACCATATGGCACTGCAAAACGGTGGTTGGGTGGTTGACTCGGGTGCATCTGGCCACAAGTCATCCTTGGATGGTATTCTTCTTTCCCGATCTCCCTCTCTCTCACTCCTCCATTACTATTGGTAATGGTCACACCCTTCCTATCATGTGCCATGGCAACTCCACCCTTATTTTACCCCCACCTCTCACTTTCGTCTTAACAATGTCCTTATTGTTCCTTTTCTGATTCATAATTTGATTTCTGTTCGTTAGTTTACTAAGGAAAATAACTGCACCATAGAGTTTGACGCTTTTGGTTTTTCTATCAAGGATTTTCCAACCAGACCGTGATTCTTCGCTGCAATAGCGCCGGCGATCTTTACACCATGCCTCCAGCAGCCAGTTTTGCAGCACCCCACGCCGGTCTCGCCATCTCCTCCAGTTTGTGGCATCTCCATCTTGGTCATCCTGGTCCTGCCGCCATCGCCACACTTAGACAAACTTCATCCATTGCTTGTAATAAAGATAGTCATACTCTATGTCATTCATGTCAGTCAGGGATACATGTGCGGTTACCTTTCTCACATTCTAGCTCTCGCAGTTCTACTCCTATTGAGTTAGTTCACTATGATGTTTGGACTTCTCCCGTAGCTAGCATCTCTGGTTATCACTACTACCTAGTCATTTTGGACGACTTCTCGTATTTTTGTTGGATGTTTCCTCTAGTTGACAAGTCTGAAGTCGCAACACACATCACTGATTCATGTGCCTATGCTCACACACATTTTAGTCTTCCTGTTCAAAGCGTCCAAGCTGACAACGGGACTGAGTTTGTCAATAAGACTCCCACTTCTTTTTTGACTTCTCCAGGTATCCACTTGTGCCACCTCTCGTGTCCCTACACTTCTCCCCAAAATAGGAAAGCTGAGTGCGTCCTACGCACCCTTAATAACATGACTCGCACGTTGCTCATTCACGCCTCTATGGCCACCACAAACTGGGCCAAGGCGCTCGCCACCGCCACCTATCTTCTGACTGAATCGGCGCCCCTGTTCTGCCATTCAAAATGACATCCCCTATCGCCTCCTTTACTCCTAGCCTCCTGAGTACTCTCACTTGCGTGTCTTTGGTTGTCTTTGCTACCCCAACCTGTGTGTCTTTTCTTGTCTTTGCTACCCCAACCTTTCAGCCACGGCACGCCACAAGCTTGCTCCTTGCTCAGCAGCATGTGTCTTCCTCGGTTATCCCTCCTCTCACAAGGGGTACCGCTGCCTTGACTTCTCCACCAGTCGAGTCATCATCTCTTACCATGTTGTCTTCGATGAGTCCGTCTTTCCCTTCTCCTCCCATCCTACTCACCCATCGCAGCTCGACTTCCTTTTGTCAAACCCTTCCGATGTTCCTGCTTCCACCTCAGTCGCTCCATTGTTAGACGTTGAGTAGCCACGACCCTCACTAGTTGTTTTGCAGGAACTCACCAATGACAATCCCGCCATCCTGTTCCACAGGCGGATTGTGTACCCCGCTCCATCTGCGAGCGGGTCGCTGCTCTCCACCCCGCTCTTAACTGCTCTAACCGCGACTACAGCGCCTCCGACTGCGATCGCGCTACACGTGGGTGCCGCCCCGACCGCGACCACAGCGCTCCCGACTGCCCCGACCGCATCGGCGAGCGCTCCGATCGGTCGGGCGAGCTCCTCGACTGCATCGGCACCCGTCCTGACCGGTCGGGTGAGTGCCCACGGTCCTCCCCCCACACCTGCGGCGACCACACCCTCCTCGTCACCACCCGTCCTTCCGCGCCATGTCACTCGGTCTGTGATTGGGGCAATCCAGCGGTGCCATTACCACGGCATGACAACCTTGACTTCTTCTCCGTCCTCTCCAATTCTAGCGAACTTTCGCAGTGCTCTGGCTGACGCCAACTAGAGTGTAGCCATGGTTGATGAGTTCCAGGCCCTCATTGACAATGACACCTGGCGCCTCATGCCGCGGCCGTCTGGTGCCAATGTCGTGTCGGGTAAGTGGATATTCCGGTCAAAGTTTCATGCTGATGGGTCCCTCGCCCGGCACAAGGCACGCTGGGTGGTTCGTGGCTTCTCCCAGCATCATGGCATCGACTACAATGAGACCTTCAGTTCGATCATCAAACCGGCAACGATACGGACCATCCTCAGCATTGCCACTTCTCGCGCCTAGCCAATCCACCAGCTGGACGTGAAGAATGCATTTCTTCACGGACATCTGATGAAGACCGTCTACTACCAGTAGCCTCCCAGCTTTGTCGACCTCGCCGCCCCCGTTCACATCTGTCTCTTGCAAAAGTCCTTGTATGAACTGAAGCAGGCCCCAAGGACATGGTACCAGCGGTTCGCCTCCTTCCTTCGCCAGCTCAGCTTCATCGCCTCCACCTTTGACACCTCCCTCTTTGTATACAAAGAGGGGCCGAGCATCGCCTACCTGCTGCTCTACGTTGACGACATCGTCCTCACCGCCTCGAGCTCAACTCTTCTTCGACACATCATGGGGGTTTCTTCACTCCTAGTTCGCCATGACGGATCTTGGCAACCTCCACCACTTCCTCGCCATCTCCATCACGCATTCCTCCCAGGGTCTGTTCCATTCTCAATGACAGTACACCCTGGATCTACTTCAGCGTGCTGACATGGATGAGTGTTACTCTACAGCGACTCTTTTTCAGCTTGGAAGATGGAGTTTCGGTCCTCCGAAGTTTGGAACATTAGGACGCTTAACTCTGTTTTGCAGGATGTATGTATCTTGTGATCAGTATGGCCCCTTTGTGTATGTGATGCATGTGTGTAACTCATTCGTGACCTGCGTGTCGCGCGTACGGCAACACGGCAGGAGCCATATGTGTTGTCACTTTAATGTATTTAATGGTCTGCGTACCAATCTGTGATGATCCAAGCAACTATGTAATCTTCATTACTAGCTTTTTACTAGCTATTAGGCGTAATAGCATATTCTAGTTCTTGGAGGACTCATCACCATGAGGATGGCGCACATGGAACATGGAGATGGAGATCACCATGGTGAACAGGTTCTATGGAGATGGAGATCACCATAAGAAAACGGGCCATATTGTGTCACAACTGTGTGAATGCTATTCTGTTTATGTTTTACTTTCTGCATACTGTGATGTTAGAAGTAGAACGATCCCTCACAAAGTTTAAGTTACTATGCCCTCCCAACTAAAACTTGCACCGTCCCATGTCTTGTACAATTAGTGGTGGGTCTATGAAATTAGGGTGCCACTAGTTTTCCTTGATTAGACGGGTTTGTGTCGGACACTTACACGCATAAGGGTTGGTTTGCTTAACAAGGTTATCTTAACGGTTAAGGACCTTGGGGCATAAAGGTTGGGCGCCGAGACATAGAGATGTCACCCAACAACAGGAGTCATATGTGATATGATTAGCAAAAGTTGCTTACCGATCTACTTTGTTTGCTAGCGGTGATGCTAAAGCTCACTAGTAGACTTGTTAGTTGTGGATCTTGAATCACTAAGTATCAATAGAGGGATATTGATTTTAGTGGGAGTAGATTCTGTTAAAATAGTTTAATGTGATTTGCTCTATCATGGATACGTTTGTCTTAGTGTATTTTGCATTACTTTTGTTGTAGATTAAATGGCACCTAGCAGCACTACACCGTTTGCTTTGCGTTCGGTCCTTGAGAAGGACAAGTTGAATGGAACAAACTACTTGGATTGGATCTGTAACCTGAGAATTGTTCTCAGGGCTGAGAAAAAGGAAGATGTTCTAGACAACCCACTACCAGAAGAACCTGCTGATGATGCACCTGCTGCTGCTAAGAATGCTTACAAGAAAGCATGTGATGCTAACCTCGAAGTAAGCTGCCTTATGCTTGCTTCCATGGAACCCGAGCTACAGATGCAGTTCGAAACAAACCATGAGGCGCACGATATGATCGTGGCGCTTAGAGACATGTTCCAAACATAGGCCAGGATTAAAAGGTTCAATGTGTCTAAGGCCTTTGTGGAGAGCAAGCTAGCAGAAGGCACAGCAGTAGGACCACACGTAATCAAGATGGTTGGTTACACTCAGCGGTTGGAGAAGCTGGGCTTCCCACTGGGCCAAGAGTTGGCCACTGATTTCATTCTTTCGTCTCTTCCGCCTAGCTATGGGAACTTCATCTCGAACTACCATATGCATGAGACGGAGAAGGGTCTGAATGAGCTGTGGGGCATGCTTAAAATAGCAAAGGCTGACATCAAGAAAAGCGCTAGTACCAGCCATGTGATGGCTATATAGAACAAGCCTAGCTTTAAGAAGAAGGGCAATTCTTGGAAGAAGAAGGGCAAGACTGGAACGTCCAAGCCAAACCCAGCGCCCAAGGTTAAAGCTGGACCTGGACCTGCTCCAGACAAAGAGTGCTTTTACTGTCATGAACTTGGTCACTGGAAGAGAAACTGCAAGTAGTACCTAGCTTCGTTGAAGAATGGCGGAAGTAAGAGTACTTCTACCTCAGGTACGCTTGTTGTTAATGTTATAGACAACATATTTCTCGCTGATACAATTATTAATTCTTGGGTATTTCATACTGCATCGGTTGCTCATATTTGCAATTTGATGTAGAGAATGATAAGAAGTAGAAGCGTAGAAAGAGGAGAAGTTGATTTCCGCGTGGGCAATAATGCAAGAGTTGCTGCGTTGACCGTCGGGACGATGCAACTCCACCTCCCGTCAGGATTTATTGTGGAGTTGAATAATTGTTATTTCGTTCCTAGTTTAAGTCAAAACATTTTGTCTCCTTCATGCTTGATGAAGGATGGTTATTCATTTGCGAGTGAAAACAATGGTTGTGTGATCTCTAAGAATGATATGTTTATGGCTTTTGCACCCATTGTGAATGGATTATTTGTTTTAAATCTTAATGGTTCACCTGTCTGTAACGTAAGTGCTAAAAGGCCTCGGCCTAATGATTTGAGTCCTACCTACTTGTGGCATTGTCGTTTGGGTCATATAAGTGAAAAGCGCATGAAGAAGCTCCATTCTGATGGACTTCTAACTTCGTTTGATTTTGAATCATACGAGACATGTGAGGCTTGCTTGCTAGGCAAGATGACCAAGACGCCTTTCACAGGATTTCCTGAGAGAGCAGTAGACTTGTTGGAACTCGTACATAGTGATGTATGCGGACCAATGAGCACGACGGCTAGAGGAGGATTCCAATACTTCATAACTTTCACTGATGATTTTAGTAGATATGGCTATGTCTACTTGATGAGGCACAAGTCTGAAACCTTTGAAAAGTTCAAGGAATTTCAGAATGAAGTTGAAAATCAGCGTGGCAAGAAAATTAAGGCCTTACGATCTAATCGTGGAGGCGAGTATTTGAGCCACGAGTTTAGCAATCATCTAAAGAGTTGCGGAATTGTTCCACAACTTACGCCGCCTGGAACACCTCAGAGAAACGGTGTGTTCGAGCGACGTAATCGAACTTTGTTAGACATGGTTCGATCAATGATAAGCCAGTCGAACCTACCGTTGTCATTTTGGGGATACGCTCTAGAAACAGCAGCTTTCACACTTAATAGGGTACCATCTAAAACTGTAGTTAAGACACCATATGAGATATGGACTGGAAAGGTTCCTAGTTTGTCTTTTCTAAAGATTTGGGCATGTGAAGTGTTTGTCAAGCGACTTCAGTCGGACAAGATCACACCCAAGTCGGATAAGTGCATTTTCGTGGGATATCCAAAGGAAACTTTGGGATATTATTTCTACAACCGGTCAGAGGGCAAAGTGTTTGTCGCTCGGAACAGGGTTTTCCTAGAGAAAGAGTTTCTCAAAGGAGAAAAGAGTGGAAAGACAGTGCATCTTGAAGAAGTTCAAGATGAGCCGATTGGGCAAGAATCAATGAGTGATGCTAACGTAGCAGAACAAGTTGAGATACTCATGGCAAGAGAAGCACCGCCACAACCATGACGGTCGGCAAGGCTCCGTGAAATGCGGGAAATATTATTGTTGGACAATGATGAGCCTGCGACATATGCAGAAGCAATGATGGACCCAGACTCCGAAAAATGGCAGAGTGTCATGCAATCCGAAATAGAGTCCATGGGAGACAATCAAGTTTGGAACTTGGTTGACTCGCCTGATGGTGTTAAAGCCATAGAGTGCAAGTGGATCTATAAGAAGAAAAAGGACGCGGATAGAAATGTTCACATCTATAAAGCATGACTTGTCGCAAAAGATTTTTGACAAGTTCAAGGAGTTGACTACGACGAGACTTTCTCGCCCGTAGTGATGCTTAAGTCCATTCGGATTATTTTAGCTATAGCTATATATTTCGATTATGAGATATGGCAGATGGATGTCAAGACAACTTTCCTAAATGGAAACCTAGCTGAGGACATGTATATGATACAGCCTGAGGGTTTTGTCGATCCAAAAAATGCTGGAAAGGTATGCAAGCTTCAGAGATCCATTTATGGATTGAAGCAAGCATCTAGGAGTTGGAACATTCGTTTTGATGAAGTGGTCAAAGGGTTTGACTTCACCAAGAACGAAGAAGAGTCTTGTGTTTACAAGAAGGTTAGTGGGAGCTCTGTAGTATTTCTAATCTTATATGTGGATGACATATTACTGATTGGAAATAACATTCCTATGCTCGAAGAAGGACTTAGGGGAAGCGGCATATATTCTGGGCATTAAGATCTATAGAGATAGATCGAGAAGGCTTATAGGATTAAGCCAAGATACTTACATTGACAAAGTGTTGAAGCGGTTCAACATGGAAGAAGCCAAGATACTTACATCTCAGCAAGACTCAGTGTCCTTCGACTGCTGATGAGCGGGATCGCATGAGTAGAGTGCCATATGCCTCGGCTATTGGATCTATCATGTATGCAATGATAAGTACTCGCCCAGATGTTTCATATGCGCTAAGTATGACAAGCAGACACCAGTCTGATTCAGGTGAGAGTCACTGGACAGCGGTGAAAAACATTCTTAAGTACTTGAGAAGGACTAAAGATATGTTCCTCATCTATGGAGGTGAGGAGGAGCTCGTTGTAACAGGTTAAACCGATGCTAGTTTCCAAACCGACAGAGATGATTCAAAGTCACAATCAGGATTTGTGTTCACGCTAAATGGTGGTGTTGTTAGTTGGAAGAGTTCCAAGCCGGAGACAGTAGCCGATTCTACGACAGAAGCCGAGTACATCGCGGCTTCGGAAGCCGCGAAGGAGGGTGTTTGGATAAGGAATTTCCTCATTGAGCTTGGTGTGTTCCCAGCCCATTGAATCTCTACTCTGATAACAATGGGGCAATTGCGCAAGCAAAGGAGCCAAGGAACCACCAGAAGAACAAACACGTAATGCGGCGATTTCATCTCATTCGAGACTTCGTTAACCGGGGTGAGATCAAGATATGCAAAATACACACGGATCTGAACATTTCTGATCCGTTGACAAAACCATTCCCGCAGGCTAAGCATGATGCGCATGTAAGAGCTATGGGTATTAGGTACCTTCTAGATTGACTCTAGTGCAAGTGGGAGAATGTTGGAGGTATGCCCTAGAGGCAATCATAGAGATGATGATATTCCATTTGTATCCATGATTTATATTGTGTTCCTTGAATATCCATTAAAGGCTACTTGAATTGATTTGCAATTATGTAAATTGTGTGTGAAACTCTTTACGTGTATGGTTATCCTAAAGTTGTCCCTAGTCAGAGTTCATGTGACGACACACATGAATATCAGACTAGCACATGTATTAGTTGATGACTATGTTTCACAAGTCATGGACATGGAGATGTTGAACTAATAATGTGGGCACATGTGGAGACATGTGCTAGGACTGACCCAACACGAGAAGTAGTTCTCTCTTTAAACAACATATACGCTTTGTCCTTAGACCTGAGATTGTCGCATGTATTCAAGATGTGGATCGACTTACTTAGGGGCTATCAAACGCTACGCCGTAACAGGGTAGTTATAAAGGTAGCTTTCGGGTTTGTCAAGAAGCATGCTATGAGACATGGTCAATCAAGATGGAATTGGCCCCTCTTTGATTGAGAGTGATATCTCTGGGCCCCTCGAGTAATCGGATCCGAAAATGCATGGCCATGCTACGTACGGTTAAGAGTTAACCTACAAAGGGATTCCGAATCACAGGATCGAGAAATAGCGGTCGGCTTGAAGCTAGACCAAATATCGTGAGGCAAAGGGAATAGCATGTATATAATGTTGTGATGGTTCGTCTGATATGATCTTCGTGTGCATATAGGAGTTGGCACGTCTTGCTAGAGGCCGCTACCGACTATTGGGCTGAGTAGGAGTACTCGGAATGTCTATACGTATCCGAATCCATAGGGTCACACACTTAAGGGGCTGGAAGCCCAATTCGGATATGATCCGAGTTGGATTAGGTTTAGAAGTACTAATGGGCCTCGGACCCAGAGGCCCGTTAGGAACCTCTATAAATAGAGGGGTGGGGGCGCCCTAGGGTTTACACCTTTTTGGCGAAAACACATCTGCCGCGCCTCCCACGCCCTCGCCTGTTGCAACTCACGGATCTAGTAGTCCGGCTTGCGACGCTTCCTCCTTGCACGTGTGGATACCTTGGAGGTGTTGCGCCTGCAGCACTTGGACGAGCCGTCGACGAGCCACGACGAGCCGACGACGAGCCGCAGCATGAGGGCGATCTTGCTGCACGTGGACGAGCTGCTGAGGAGCTGCTGGACGTCGACGTGATTGACTACGTACGACTACGCTGACCGACTTCGCTGCATCGACGTGAATCTACATCTTCCGCACCAGTGCGTCGAGTGGTAATCCCGTGATCCTTATACGGCAGTTTTCTTGGTTTACGTGGTAGAAAATTTTAATTTACGCTAGTGTAGCCTACCTCGTATCCCTACATATCACCCATGACTAGCTACCTATTTATGCATTTCTCTTACTTGAATGCTAGTTCCATGTTTAGCTTTTGCTTGGAATTCATATTCTTTTCAATTGGATGAAAGATCTAGGTATCATTGCAAATGTTTAGCCCATGATGCATTCCTTGGCGAAGTATCGCTTCTTTGTGCCGCAAAGACACTTCATGTAACTTGTTTAATGTGAATGATGAAAAATGATGATGGAAAATAATTCAGTAATTCACCAAGTTATTGTGCTTAATGTTGATATCCTTGTGTTCACGCCAGATTTTGATACGTTTTGAATCGGCATCAGGGAAGGAAGAGATTGGCCGATGTGGCAGATTTAAGGGCTACAATTGGGAATCGGCCGATTGGCGCTACAGTTTGGAATTGGCCGATTGGCGCTACAGTTGGAAAACGACCAATTGGCGCTATAGTGTTCTGACAGATGGAGTTGGTGGAGATCGGCCGATTAGAAGGTTGGAGCGATTGGGCCAATATGGGCTTAAAATAGGTCAAAGAAAGGAGATAGAGAAAGTTTGGCCCGTGGGAGTACAATAACCAACTCTGATACGAGTTGTGTTTGTAAATATTCATTTTTGTTTAAAATTGGAGATAGATCCTAGTCGGTTAGGAAATTGGTTGTAACAGGCTATAAATAGCCATCTTTAGAGATTTGTAAAGGACACATCAATCAATACAAACAATCTACTTTTTTCCTCGTACTTTACTTTCAAGTCGGCGACTTCGCCAATACTTCTTTTTCCTTCATGAGTTCGTACGGATTGGCAGGACTGCATCGACACGACCTCCGGCCGATTCTGTAAGTTCTGTTTATTGAGTAATATCTAAGCTTTAACTTCGGGTGCATCGCTATCATTTCGTTTAGATTTATTCACCAGATATTGATATTTACTAGAATTCTAGGTTTTATCTATTGTTCTAGTTTTATCACCAGTTATCCAGCTTGAGATTTGAACTGTCGGCTGTATTGTCATTATTCTTGTTTATCATTATACAGCCCATTAGATCTATTTCAAGTGTTGCTTCGTAGCGTTGTTTAGTTTGCTCTAGCAGTTTCTTTACAATCGCTGCGTGATTATCAGATCATCTTCTTAGCAAATCGGCCGATTCGCTGATACGCTTTTCAAGACAGATCAGAATTTTAGCCGATCGAAGCCCTTGGAATTTAACACATTTCTTTCTTGTCAATCAACAGGTCAGATTGACTGTTTGCCACGTGAACCGCATCAGGGCGATCACCCGATTAGGAGCTAAGCAGATTCTCCCGGGTCGTGTGTCTGACATTGAGGGTCAATCGGCTGACCTTTAGCGCCAACACACTTTTGGCACGCTCAGTGGGATGACTTCAACATCCAACACGTCGAAAGTTGCCGAAATCTCCAAAGACAACGTCATCGAGGTAATGGAAGCAGATCTCAAGGATGACCAGAAAGAAGAGTTGGCAAGGCACATGGAACAATACAGGAAGACATGCTTACAATCTTTCAGTCGTACCAGACACGGGGAGATCGTCAAGAAAGCTCCTTTTCCAACTCCGCCCCAGATCACCGTCGTTGAGGACTCGGGCAAGATGTCCGATATGATTCAACAGTCCGTCTATCAGACTTTCATCGACCAATCCCCGGTGATGACCAAAACGGTGTACAATGCCGTCATCAGTTCCCTGGCTAATGGGGTAGCTCAAGGATATCAAGGGCCAGCGTACGCCCCGCCTATTGTGACTCCAGTCAGAAGCTTACGAGGCACATCTCACTCGGCTCCTCAGCCAATATCAACACAACATGGAGGATACAACACTTAACTACCTTTAATGCATCCAGGATACAACGGTGCACCATGCTTTCAATCACAAGCACTGCTCAGCTTGCTCAGATTTCCTCCGTGCAATCATTGCTCTCAAACTTAGTACCTTTGGCGGCACCGGCAACGGCGGCTGTTCTGGATCAATCGGCCAGTTTATGGAGGCTCTCTGATCTAGGCACCATCCGAATCAGCTATCCGGCCGATGGTGCCACAGTATCAGCCGAGCATGTCAGAAAATGGCAGGGGGCAGATGCTCCAGAAGCTCTCAGGAGTGCAGCGCCGATGATGCTGTATGATGGGATGGCAGATTCGCTATGCTACCAACTGTCAACCGCTCAGCTGGCCACGTCGCCACAAAATCCGCCGCACGCTATGAACCATCACCTGGCCATCCCACCGCAGATCCATCAACATGTGCCGATCCCTCAACCAGTCATTCATCAGCAGCAAGTGGATTGGACAGCAAGGATAACAGAGGTGATTCAAGATCAATTCGGGTTGAAGCCGAAAGTATAGACCTATACGTATAAGACACGTACCCGCCTGCCTACGACTTATTGCTGTTTCCCCATCGATATAAAGTTCCCAACTTCACCAAGTTTTCAGGACTGGATGACACTTCAACTGTGGAACACGTCAACAGATTCATCATCCAGTGCGGAGAGGCCGCCACACAAGATGCTCTGCGTGTGCGTCTATTCTCGTCATCACTGTCCAGGTCAGCTTTCTAGTGGTTCACTACGCTACCGTCCAATTCCATGGTTACTTGGGCCGACCTAGAGAAGCAGTTCCACAAATACTTCTACTCGAGAGTCCACAAGATGAAGCTCTCAGATTTGACCAGCCTCAGGCAGAGGAGCGATGAGCCAGTGACCAATTACGTGCAGAGGTTCAGAGAGGTCAGAAACAAATGCTACACCCTAGTCTTGACCAACGCGCAGCTGGTCGATATCGCCTTCCAAGGTCTCCTGCCACACATCAAAGAAAAGTACGCTTCCTAGGAGTTCGAGAGCCTAAGTCAGATCGTCCACCGATTGGCCAGTCAAGAAGTACGCCCTTTTGATCAGTGGAGAAATTTTCAAAAGAATATGAGGAGGAAGCCGAAATCGGCCTAGCAGAATGGGTCAAAGGGAAGAAGCCAATATCATGTCCTTTCGGGAAGAAAGAGCCAGAAGCGTTCCTTTTGACACATCCAAGGCCGACAAAAATTTTCGACTTGCTTTTCCAAGAGGGCCAGATCAAGCTCTCGCCTTACCATACCATTCCATCAGCCGAGCAACTCAAAAAGATGAAATACTGCAAGTGGCACAATGCCACATCTCATGACACGAACGAGTAAAAAATCTTCCATCAATAGATACAGTCGGCCATTGAGCAAGGCAGACTCAAATTCGAAATCCCGTCGAAGCCAGTAAAGCTGATGAAGATCGATCAGCATCCCTTCCCCACTAACTTGGTTGACACAGGAAGGAACGCGCTTCAAACCAAAGTGCTGATGTTGGAATCGGCCAAGAAAAGCGGAGCTGTGGACCCCAGAAAATAGGCTACGGTTGAAGATGTCAAAGGGAAGAGATGGGTTGACGACAAGGGTGAAGGATCGGAAAGACCGCGTAGACCTATTACCTCCCAATTCATGCTCAACAAATATCAGCAGCAGCAGGAAAGTTCGAGATACCGTGAAGAAATGATGCGCCGACACGAAGATCATTGGTCGATAATTGCCCAGAGTACAGCGGTCCATATTGTGACAATCGCCCGTTCAAGAGGTCTGGCTCTAGAGACAGAGGATCAGAGCCGATCAGCAGAAATTGGCACGAGCAAGAGGATCGGCGCCTTTCAGTGCGTAATCGGCTGGGGGCAGAGTTGACCGGTATGATCGGCCAAGGGGCAGACTTGAACAGTATGATCGGCCGGAGGGCAGGATTGACCAGCACAAGCGACTGGGGGGCAGAATTAGCGCACATGATCAGCTAGAGGAAATGGCTGACGCTAGGGTGTCAGATGAAAATCCCCTAGGGCGAGAACCAGACTGGGAGCGCGCCAAACCGCCGGCTAAACCAGTGAACCCCAGGTGGTGCCCTGATGGATTGACCAAATCTCAAAAACGAAGAATCCAACGTCTGCGCCAATGGAAACAACAAGAAGAAGAGCAGAGACAGATGCTGGATAAGAAAAATGACAGGTCTCGAGTCTGGCGCCCCAAAAGAAACAACAATGAAGAAGGCGACAATCAGGAATCGATAGGTGATGTCAGCATGGTGTTCATCTTGGTGATGGAGTTCATGGCTCTCGCCGATCGGGACGACACGACAAAGATGGAGGAGCAGATGGTGCAATTTGCTTTGGAGCCAATGATAGCCACTTTTGAGAAACCAGAAGATGAAAAAAGACAACATCTCAAGGCTCTATTCCTCAAGGGACACGTCAATGGGTGACCTATCACCAGACTACTGGTAGATGGAGGTGCTGCAGTCAACATCATGCCGTATGCCATGTTCCAGAAACTGGGCAAGAGCAACGAAGATCTGACCAAGACGGAAATGATGCTCAAGGACTTCGAAGGCAACGTGTCTCCTGTTGGGATACTAGGTAGGCTACACTAGCACAAATCAAAATTTTCTACCACGTAAACCAGGAAAACTGCCGTATAAGGATCACGGGATTACCACTCGACGCACTATTGGTTCGGAAGATGTAGATTCGCGTTGATGCAGCGAAGTCGATCAGCGTAGTCGTACGTAGTCGATCACGTCGACATCCAGCAGCTCCTCAGCAGCTCATCCACGTGCAGCAAGATCACCCTCCTGCCGCGGCTCGTCATCGGCTCGTCGTGGCTCGTCGGCGGCTCGCGTGGCTCGTCGGTGGCTCGTCCAAGTGCTGCAGGCGCAACACCTCCAAGGTATCCACACGTGCAGTGAGGAAGCATCGCAAGCCGGATTGCTAGATCTGTGAGATGCAACAGGCGAGGACGTGGGAGGCGCGGCAGATGTGTTTCGCCAAAAGGTGTAAACCCTAGGGCGCCCCCACCCCTCTATTTATAGAGGTTCCTAATGGGCCTCTGGGTCCAAGGCTCATTAGTACTTCTAAACCTAATCCAACTCGGATCACATCCGAATTGGGCTTCCAGCCCCTTAAGTGTGTGACCCTATGGGTTCGGATACGTATAGACATGGCCCGAGTACTCCTACTCGGCCCAATAGACGGTAGCGGCCTCTAGCAAGACGTGCCAACTCCTATATGCACACGAAGATCATATCAGACGAACCATCACAACATTATATACATGCTATTCCCTTTGCCTCACGATATTTGGTCTAGCTTCAAGCCAACCGCTCTTTCTCGATCCTGTGATTCGGAATCCCTTTGTAGATTAACTCTTAACCGTACGTAGCATGGCCATGCATTTTCAGATCCGATCACTCGAGGGGCCTAGAGATATCACTCTCAATCAGAGAGGGGCAAATCCCATCTTGATTGACCATGTCTCATAGCATGCTTCTTAACAAACCTGAAAGCTACCTTTATAACTACCCTGTTACGGCGTAGCGTTTGATAGCCCCTAAGTAAGTCGATCCACATGTTGAATACATGCGACAATCTCAGGTCTAAGGACAAAGCGTATATGTTGTTTAAAGAGAGAACTACTTCTCATGTTGGGTCAGTCCTAGCATATGTCTCCACATGCGCCCATATTATTAGTTCAACATCTCCATGTCCATGACTTGTGAAACATAGTCATCAACTAATACATGTGCTAGTCTAATATTCATGTGTGTCCTCACATGAACTCCGACTAGGGACAACTTTAGAATAACCATACAAGTAAAGAGTTTCACACACAATTCACATAATTGCAAATCAATTCAAGTAGCCTTTAATGGATATTCAAGGAACACAACATAAATCATGGATACAAATGGAATATCATCATCTCTATGATTGCCTCTAGGGCATACCTCCAACATCTCCCGCCCGCGGGGCACTCTGCGTCGACCTCACCATTGGCAGTAAGACCCTTCCCACTACTTTCTTTATTATTAATGGTAAAGGGTCCTACAATATGTTGCTCGGTCGCGATTGGATACACGTGAATTGCTGCGTCCTGTCTACAATGCACCAATGCCTCGTACAATGGGTCGGCGACAACATCGAGATAGTCACCGCCAATTCCTCCTACAGTGTTGTGGCGGCCGACGCACAACAGTGGAGTTGCGAACACATCAATTGCATATCCGGTAGAACTTGGGATACCGATTTGCTGAAAGTGTCCGATTTTGGCCTACAGTCGATCCGAGTAGTCGGCTCTGAAGACTCAGATTAGATAGATCAGTTCGTCCAAGAAGATGGGAAGCTTAGGCACGGGTTTACGTTGGCCGATTCATTGGAGATGGTGGATTTAGGAGATGGTAGCAAACCAAGGCCGATGTACATTAGTGCTAGCTTGGACCCCGAGTACAAATGTAAATTGACAAGTTTATTACAAGAATTTAAAGATTGTTTTGCTTGGGAATACCATGAGATGCCTAGTCTAGACCGGTCCATTGTAGAACACCGGTTGCCCATAAAATCGGGGTATTGGCCGTATCAGCAGCCTGCGCGGCGGTGTAACCCTAAAATCCTACCTAATATAAAGGCCGAGATTACAAAGTTGATTGAAGCAAAATTTATTCGGTAGTGCCGCTACGCCGAGTGGATTTCTAATATTGTACCCGTATACAAGAAAAATGGAAAGCTGCGCAATGCATTGATTTCAGGAACCTTAATCAGGCTACGCCGATGGATGGGTATCCAATGCCGATAGCCGATGTGTTGATAGATGCTGCCGCAGGACATAAAGTCATCAATTTCATGGACGGTAATGCTGGGTACAATCAAATATTAATGGCTGAGGAAGATATTTCGAAAATGGCTTTCAGGTGTTCGGGCCACCTCGGTTTTTTTGAGTAGGTAGTGATGACCTTCGGATTAAAGAACACCGGTGCCACATATCAAAGGGCCATGAACTATATATTTCACAAACTTATTGGTGTACTGGTAGAAATCTACATTGACGACGTCGTGGTCAAGTCAAAGGGACATCAGGAGCATCTGGCCGATTGAAGCATGGGTTGAAAATGACCCCGAACAAGTGTGCATTTGGCGTATCGGCTGGGCAATTCCTAGGATTCATGGTCCATGAGCGCGGAATAGAAGTCAACCGGAAGATCATAGCTGCCATAAACAAGGTTGTAGCCCTGCGGAATAAAACTGAGCTGCAGTCCCTAATCGGCAAAGTCAACTTCATCAGAAGATTTATATCCAATTTGTTCGAGCGTATTAAAGCTTTCACTCCTTTGTTGAAGATGAAACCCGATCAGGAATTCGTGTGGGGAGAAGAGCAGTGAAAAGCGTTGGAAGACATCAAGCAATATCTGATTTCGCCACCTGTATTAGTCCCGCCGCAAGCTGACAAGCCGTTCAGACTATACCTATCGGTCGATGAGCGGGCTATCGGATCGGCACTGGTACAGGAGTTCGAAGGAAAGGAATGGATAATATATTATGTTAGCAGAAGACTTCTGGACACCGAGACAAGATATTCCCCGGTAGAGCGGCTGTGCCTATGTCTTTATTTCTCATGCTCCAAGCTCAGACACTACCTGTTATCGACAGAGTGCATAGTCGTATGCAAGGATGATGTCGTAAAATACATGCTATCACTACCAATTTTGAAAGGACGGATTGGGAAGTAGATCCTAGCTCTGTCAGAGTTTGACCTAAGGTACGAATCGGCCGAAGCTGTCAAGGGTCAAGTCATGGCTGATTTCGTGGCCCAGCACTGCGGACCGGAAATCGCTGTTGTTGAGCCGGTTCCATGGACTCTATACTTCGATGGTTCTTCATGTGGGGCCGGGTCAGGAATTGGCATCATCCTCATATCACCTCGGGGGGCAGGTTATGATTTCTCTCTGCCAATAGAAGCATCCGCAACCAATAATCAGGCGGAATACCGAGCTATCCTAAAAGGTATTCAATTGTTGAGGGAGATCAAAGCCGATGCTATGAAATTTTTGGGGATTCCATGCTCATCATAGATCAATTAACGGGGATTTCTGAATGCAAAGATGATGTCCTGAGAATTTACTACGAAGATTGCCTCCTACTTTTAAAAGAATTCAAGTCCGCGATTATTGAGCATATTCCCAGAAATTACAATGAAGAGGCTAATAGACTTGCCCAGCACGCGTCCAGATATCAGCCGATTCAAGGCGCCATGACTCTAGAACTCACGGCCGACGATTGGCGAAAGGAGATCACCGATTACTTGAAGGATCCGTCCAGGAAAGTGGATCGGCGAGTGCGTTTTCAAGCCACAAAGTATGTACTACTCGAAGAAGATTTGTTTTACCGAACGATTGATGGAGTTCTGCTCAAATGCCTAGGAACGGAAGAAGCAAAAATCCTAATGGGGGAAATCCATGAGGGCGTGTGCGGAGCTCACCAATCGGCTCACAAAATGAAGTGGATGATTAGAAATAACGGGTATTATTGGTCGACGATACTCGAAGACTGCTTTAAATATTATAAAGGGTGTCAGGACTGTCAGAAGTTTGGCAACGTGCAACGTGCGCCAGCATCGGCTATGAATCCGATAATCAAACCATGGCCATTTAGAGGTTGGGGGATAGACCTCATCGGACAGATTTATCCTCCATCAAGCAAAGGACACCAGTTTATATTAGTAGCCACTGACTACTTTACCAAATGGGTGGAGGCAATTCCGTTGAAGGTCGTAACATCGGCCGCTATGGTCGATTTCGTAAGAGACCACATTGTTTATCAGTTCGGTATCCCTCAAACCATCACAACTGATCAAGGGATGATGTTCACTTTAGGAGAGTTCGAGGAGTTCACCGCCGATATGGGAATTAAGTTGTTGAATTTTTCTCCATATTATGCTCAAGCTAACGGCCAAGCCGAATCATCCAATAAGGGGATAATCAAGTTGATCAAGAGGAAGATAGAGGAACAACCTAAAAAGTGGCACTTATGTTTGACTGAGGCTTTATGGGCTTATAGGATGGCCTGCCACGGGGCCACTAAAATATCTCCTTATCAATTGGTATATGGTCATGAGGCAGTATTGCCTTGGGAATTAAGGACGGGGTCAAGATGTACATCACTTCAAGATTAGTTGACGGCCGATGACTACTCCCTCCTCATGAAAGGAGAGCTCGATGATTTGGCAGGTCAGCGATTAAGGGCCCTGATCAACATTGAAGAAAACAAGAAAAGGGTGGCCAGGTGGTATGACAAGAAGGTCAAGGTCAAGAAATTCTCCCAAGGAGATTTGGTATGGAAGTTGGTGCTACTGATAGGGTCTAAGGATCCCAAGTTCGGTAAATGGTTACCCACTTGGGAAGGGCCGTATAGAATTGGCCGATGCGCTCCGAGAAATGCGTATATACTGGAGACTATAAAAGGAGAGGAATTCACAAGATATTTGAACGGAAGATATCTGAAAAGATACTATCCTAGTATATGGGTGGATGCGTAACTAACGATAGGGTGCATCGAAGTGACGAGGCTAACTCCTATTGGCTCCTGTTGGTATAGCTGATGCAAAGACAACATCGCCTTAAGGACGAAGCATTCGATTAATATGGCTGATTTATTATTCGGTACAAATGACGGGGTACATGGCCGACACGGTACAAGTCGCCCTTAGAACAAAAAGTACCAACACACTTATGGACCACACTTTTTCTTAATCTCCTCTCAATCCAACCTAATTCTATCAAGAGGCGGATGCTCTTTTCTTCCAGATCCTCCATGGCGGCTTCAACCTTGACTTGACGAGGGAGTGGGTGGCTCCTGTCGAGAGGTGGTTGGAATGTCCCCACCGCGGCATCCTCAAGGGCGACTGGGCGAGGGAGTGGATGACTCCTTTCAGTTGGCGGCCGCCTGGAGCAGTTGGCGTCGATATGGTCCTAGATCTTCTAGACTTCAGTGGGAACATGATCCTTGAGTTCTTCGCGATGAGCCCTGATCAGATCTTTGTCTGCCTGCGACAGTGGTTCATCGGAATGCATGATCTCAATCACCCGTTCCAATTCAGGACTAAGGCGTCTCGACTGAAAATCAACATACAACCGCTCGACGTCAGATCGATTGAAACACCAGATGGAGGAATGAAGGAAAATGTTGTACCTAGTTGACAGAGAAAGAGGAAGACGAAGAAGACATCTCGATGTCTAGTCTGAAGGTATGAAGATCAAACTATTGGGGGAAAAGAGAACGAGCAATGTGAATATCTTTGGAAACGATACGGGGTCTCATACTTATAGAAGGAACAGGGTAAGGGGTTGGTAAGACACATCCCATCGGAGTAAAAAGGGTTAATAGATGAAAGGCTGCCACTAAGGATGGTTCAAGTGTAAATCCACACGTCAACGACAGAAAGACATTAATGTTTTTACAAGACATTCAATGCTTTTACAATTTACCCGAGAAGGGCATTAAGAGCCGCAATCGCTCGCTGCCTAACCTAATCGGTCGAGTCTAAAGTTCGCTAGTCGTCGGCGGCCAATCCAGGGAATTCTGGCATATGGCGATGGAGCTTGATTGCTTCGTGGGCCATGCTCTGCCTTTCTTGCTTCAACTCAGCGATGACAGAGGGAAGGTCTTGGAGTCTTTTCTCTTCGACGGCTATGGCCTTAGTCACTTGCTCCATCTCCTTGGCAAGCTCTACCCTTCGCCGTTTAAGGCAATCTGTAGCACCAACAATTTCCGGGCGAGAGCTTTCAAGGAAACTGATCCGGTGATGTACATCTTGAGCCCGATGCTTATAAGAGTCCTCCTCTTCGCGAGCTTTCGCTAAATTGGCACGATCGGCCATGTGGCATAAAGCTCTGAACACCGGATGTATGTGGTGGGTGCCAGAGCTTCTTCTGCCTCTTCGGGAACTCGGCCTCTGATATCGCTGAAAAGCTGCCGAATTGGCGAGGCATCTTCCACTAATCAGCTAATATCATCTTGGAGGAGGGTCCGTTTGCTCTCAAGTTTGGCGCGGACGTCATCGGGGATTGAGCTCAGTGTTGCTTGACGAGAAGCAACCTCCTCAGCATCAGAAAGTGCGACCACGAAAGAGAAAACATTGTTGTTGGGGGTATCTTATTCCTGCGAAAGAATAAGGAATAAAAATACAGATTAGCCGATGGTAATGGGAAATCGGCCAATTTGGGTGACAGGATTCTTACCTCTTTGAAGTGAATTTCTTCTACTTGCGCCGGCGGGAGTGCTACCCTCATCTCGGGAACTGGTGCGACTGGTTCGTCAAAGGAGGAAGACTCGACGATTATTGGTGCCTTGCTCAGACCAGCTTTCTGGAAAGGTACGGGAAGTGGATTTTTATAAGTATAATGCAAATGATTAAGTCTGATGATAAGTGATGATTGCATACCTCCGTGGGTCGCCCGGTCGATGGTTGTTGGAAAGGTATAATTGATGTGCCCAGGGTAGCCTGCATCAAAATTGATTAAGCTTTTGATTAAGTATCAAAAACTAAGTTAAAGGATTCTGTACCTCGGTGGGAGAAGTTACTGGCGCTCCGGTTTCTGCTTGGGGTGTGGCCGATTGCTTCGGAGATTGCATCGGGGCGATTTGCGCAGCCTGATAGAAAAAAGAGGTTAATATCTGACAGAATACTTAGAAGTATGCGCAGTTACCTGAACAACTTCTACTAGCAGTGATGCAGCAGCCGCTCCAGCTTCTGTAGCAGCTTGGCGGTCAACTTCTTCAATGACCGGAAAAATCGGCGCAGCTAAAGATTCAGCCGATGTCGCCGCCGATTGATCGGCCGATTCTATGCGGGGTGCACTCGGCGGCTCGTCTTCTTTAAGGTTTTCTTCGGCGTCTGTTTTGATCAGCCGGTGGTGATGTCATCAATAGTTGGGGCATGATAGCCGATGAGTGGGAATGGTGTGTATGGGTAGCGATTCTCTATCGGCCTGCCACTCCGGCTGCGCGTTGGAGGAAGTCGACTCTCGAACTGTAAAAGAAAATAAGAGTTAGCGGCAAAATTTGTAGCATAAAAAGGAAAATGACATCAAAATCGGCTGAGGAAAGAACAGTACCGCTGCGTTCAGGTCGATGTTGTCAGGATCTAGATTGTTGCAATATGTTGCAGGAGATGCACAAAAGAGATGCTGCTTCCATTCTGCCCACCATAGTTTGAATTGTTGGACAGCAAAAGGTGCCACTATCCAATTGGTCAGATCAATGGTACTGGAATCGGGCACCAAGTCGCACAGCCGATTGTAGTCAAGGCCCTTAGTAAGCGCATCGCGAAATTTTGCACGGCCAGCAAAGTAAACCTGAATCAGCAGCTGACCAAGGCCGAACTGCCGTGCCGCAACTGATGGGTTGTAGAACTCATAAGTTGGGGAATCCTTCCCGGAGAAGAAGTTGGCTGGTAAAATCCCTGGCTTGATCAAGGCGTCCGTAAGGTCATTGTCAAAGGTGTTGGACGTCGAATCATAACAGAAGGGAAGCTCAAAACGCGGTTCTATTCTCTGGTACGAGTACCAACTGGTAGATTCTTCACTAAAGCTGTTGTAGAAATATCTGAAGTACTCGACTATCTGGGTGGTGGTAAACTAGCAACCAGGGAAAGATGATGCTGCTTTGCCAAAAGAGGTGCATCGGCGCCTTACGGTGGGATTTTCCTCTAACTCAATGTTGGGGAATGTCTTGGTCTCTATTTGCTGCTGGGAGATCTTGCTCATGTACAAATTGATCCAGAGGGTGATGAACCACCAGGGGCCACCAGGGTTTCCAATCGGCTCTCCCTTTGACAATTTGATGCCGATCTGGTGCAACATGTGGTAGGCCGATCCTAGTAGATGTTTCCCGAGAGGGACGGCGGCTCCTCTTGATAGGGCTTCGGCCAGAGCTTGTGTGTTGGAAGAAGGGCCGACTGCTCTGCCACAGAAAAGATGTTTCTCTAGCCACATCATCAAGAAGGCCGCGTATTCTCTCTCTGAGATTGTCCCAGTCTTCATGTTGTTTTTGATATACCCTTTCCACCTGCCGATTCCTTTTGTTTCCAGCCGATGGGTCGGCTTGACCAGATAATTAAAGGGAGTATCGGGGGAAGAAATGTCAAGGCCGGTCAATATCACAACATCGGCTAGAGTTGGGGTAATGGGTCCATGCCCGAAGAGGAACGTGTTGAGAGCATCAGACCAGAAGTAGGAGGCTGCTATCACCAAGGGTTCATTTCTTTCCATCTAGGACAAAGATAGATTGATGCACTGGCCGATTTTTCGTTCATCCCATTGAACTCTCTTGGAGTTGGCCATTCTTTGGTACCACTCCTTCCAGCCGGGGGTTTCATTTGGCCAAGATCTAAAAGTGCCCAACCAATGGTCCAAATTCATAGGTGACTGCTTGAATGGAATCCTATGGGTTTCCAAATTGGTCAGATCGGTTGGGTCTGGGTTCCCCATAGGGCCTAAACAGATGAGACCAGGAGCCTCGGAAAGACGGATGGTGATTTGGTGTCTTACCACCTAAAAAGGTAAAAAGGGAAGAACAAAGAACGGATCTAAAAAGATGTGTAGATGGTAAAAAAGGAAATGTTTCGGATGCTTACCTCTGGGATGAAGCTCATCGTCGCTGATGGGATCGCCGGTGGAACTGCTATCGCCGATGGAGTTGCCGACGGTGCTTCTGTTTCCGATGGAGTTGCTGCCGCCACTGATGGAGCTGCCGGCGGAGCCTCCGTCGCTAGTGGATTTGCTGATGGTGCCACCATTGAGGGGATGGAGCGAAATGTGGATAAAAGGAAGATCGCCGGAGGATACAGTTGGAAGCCAAAAGGGCGCTGGGAGAAGATGGAAAGTAATGCACTGGGAAGAAAGTTATCGAGCTCGTAAAGAAGAAGTGGCAGGACATGCCAGTATTTAAAGACGGTCCGAGAGAAGGGGTAAAGGCGGGATTTTTACCGCGCCGTCTACATGAATTTTAGGGGAGTGATTGTCTCAGGCCAGTTCAAAAAGATCGTAATCATCAGGTAGAAGACCGCGAAACAGAAGGGAATTTCTGCCGTGTTTGTTTCGGAGGGGAGGTTAAAAAGAAAGAATTTCAAAGTAAAAGTCACATTTTACTCCGAAACTGGGGGGCATGTGTTGACGCTAGATTTTGACACGTTTTGAATCGGCGTCAGGGAAGGAAGATATTGGCCGATGTGGCAGATTTAAGGGCTACAATTGGGAATCGGCCGATTGGCGCTACAATTGGGAATTGGCCGATTGGTGCTACAGTTGGGAATCGGCCGATTGGCGCTACAGTGTTCTGACAGATGGAGTTGGTGGAGATTGGCTGATTGGAAGGTTAGAGCGATTGGGCCAATATGGGCTTAAAGTAGGTCAAAGAAAGGTGATAGAGAAAGTTTGGCCCGTGGGAGTATAATAACAACCTCCGATACGAGTTGTGTTTGTAAATATTTGTTTTCGTTTAAAATTGGAGATAGATCCTAGTCGGTTAGGAAATTGGTTGTAACAGGCTATAAATAGCCATCTTTAGAGATTTGTAAATGAGACATCAATCAATACAAACAATCTACTTTTTCCCTCGTCCTTTACTTTCAAGTCGGCGACTTCGCCAATATTTCTTTTTCCTTCACGAGTTTGTACGGATTGGCAGGGCTGCATCGACACAACCTCCGGCCGATTCTGTAAGTTCCATTTATCGAGTAATATCTAAGCTTTAACTTCGGGCGCATCGCTGTCGTTTCGTTTAGATTTATTCACCAGTTATTGATATTTACTAGAATTTTAGGTTTTATCTATTGATCTAATTTTATCATGAGTTATCCAAGTTGAGATTTGAACTGTCGGCTTTATTATCATTATTCTTGTTTATCATTATACAACCAATTAGATCTATTTCAAGTGTTGCTTCGTATCGTTGTTTAGTTTGCTCTAGCAGTTTCTTTACAATCACTGCGTGATTATCGGCTATTCTATAGCCAGTCATCTTCTTAGCAAATCGACGGATTCGCTGATACGCTTTTCAAGATAGATCGGAATTTTAGCCGATCGAAGCCCCTGGAATTTAACACATTTCTTTCCTTGTCAATCAATAGGTCAGATTGACTGGCACACCACGCGTACCGCACCAGGGCGATCACCCGAACAGGAGCTAAGCAGATTCTCCCGGGTCGTGTGTCCGACGCTGAGGGTCAATCGGCTGACCTTTAGCGCCAACACCTTGCTTGCTTTGTTATTACATGATGTCTACCAAAAGAAGTAGGCACATGGTTTCAACAAGCCTTGACATGACTTGTGATGCATATGTGGGTGTTTGCAATGATCTCTTGTTGCGAATGTATCTTCCTTGTATGAGTCTTGATGGCCTAGTTTAATTCTTGCTTGAGTGATTCATGACTAGGTGCTTGCTCATGTGGTGATACTTTTATAAACTGCAAAACTTGTCAACTTGCTTCGTATTTTGCTTATATCATAATATCCTCTTGATGGCTATGCAATTGCTCTTTATGATCTACCTTGCATTATCTCACTTGTACCCTTTGTAAGTTCTTTGTGATATATTTGAGAAGCTTGGTAGGTTTTGCATCTCCTTACATATATTTTGTGCTCCCATGTGTATCTTGATGTTTGCATTTAAGTGGGAGTCTTGCATTTAAGTGGGAGTTTTGCATTTGAGGGGGAGCATGCATTCTTTTGCTCTTGTGCATGCATTTCATTGTGGCATGTTTTCAGGGGGAGTGCATGTTTTCAGAGGAGCTTGTGAGTTTTGTGCTCTCTTTTGCTCTTTTGCCGGTTGTGTTGAGCTTTTAGCTCTTCTTGAGGAACCGGCATTTGGTTTGAGCTTTCGATCGTCACATGATTGGTGTTGAGCCCTTTTTGCCTCTTCTTGAGGGATCATGTGTTTTCAATCTTCACAAAATTGGTGTTGAGCGCTTTCTGCCTCTTCCTGAGGGATCATGTGTTCTTTGTCTCGGTTGTGTCGAGACTTTTCCAAGTTGATTTGGCCTTTGTGATGCTTTTCATGCTAAGTGACTTTAATCTTTGCCTTTACATGGCTTTCGATCACTTGGATGAGAGTTTTGCCTAATTGGTTTCACAACTTGGCTTTTATGGTTCTTCTCATCTCAAGTGACTTTGATCTCAGTTTTTACTTAGCTTTTGATCACTTGGATAAGATTTTCAGCTTTTACCTCTCAAACCATTTCTTTATGTTTGAATGTTGTCAACACACTCATCAAGGGGGAGATTGAGAAAATCAAGTTGATATGAACCTTGATTTTATAGTGATGAGCGTTAGACAAATGTTGAAATGGCTTTGATGAGGTTTTGGGATTCATGAAGCTCTTGTGTCTCTCGCCTGACTTTTTGGTTGTCTTGTGGGATTCATCAAAGGGGAGATTGAAAAATGACTTTGATGCAACCAAGAGTTTTTGTTTGGAGCTTGTATGATCCTTTCTCGTATCAAGTTGCCTTGTGTTTGCTTTACTTGGCTTTTGGGCACTTGAATGAGTTAACCTTTGCTTTCAAATCATCTTTTGTCAATGCACTTATCAAGGGGGAGATTGAGAGACCAAGTTGAGATGTGCCTTGGTCTATATGTGATGAGTGACGGACAAGATGATTTGAGGCTTTACCGGTTGAGTCAATGTTTTATATGGGCATGATTATGCTAATGGCTAACCAGATCTGTTGTGTTGCAGTGTTTGTACAAGACATATCTTGTGTGTTGTGTCTCTTGGCTTGTGATGTGTAGGTGTGGGATGCGACATGGCGGTCGACGGCATGAGGTAAAGGTCAAGTGAAAGGTTCATGCCGATGTACTAGGGCTATGAAGGGTGGACACGAGTAGGCTTGGATCGAGGGACCCAAGGAGTCCGGGTAGAGTCATGGGCGATCCACATAGTGCACGGAAGAGCAAGAGTACATGGACGGGATGGAGACAGCGTTGGTTGAGTCAAGTGGGACGGAGGTAAGTTGAGTAGGCGGCCCGCGAGCCGGGAGCGAAAGACTTGGAGGCGTCGGAGGCTTGGCAGAGGCTATACACTCGTTGACATCGGTGAGTCACACCATGTGGGGCGTGCGATAGGGTTTGACCGGTTTGGCCTCAAAACTGGGGGTGAGTCACATCGGGAGGGTGTGCAGAGGGTTTGATCGGTTTGGCCTCAAAACCAGGGGACGAGTTCGGTGCTGCTGGACGGCGTCGACACCGTGGAGGTCGCGTGGCGACCAAGCGGAGATGGACGGTTTGGGTGGTTTGGGCCTCAAAACCACCACGCAGGCAGGTTTGCCGGTTTGGGCCTCAAAACCGGGGGCGAGTTCGGTGCGGCCGGACGACGTCGAGTCGGAGGATGTGTGGCACCATCGCAAAGCTTGCGTCGTGGTGAAGCTAAGTTGTGAAGGCGCCGGGTCCGTCCGATGAACGAAGAAAAAGTTGGACGGTTTTATCCCTATGGGGTATTTGGGTTGTATGCTTAATGTAAGGGTATTTTGGATATTTGCAAAATACCTATATATATGAGGAGTGGCTGTTTGGGGCAGCCACCTCTTGGGTAGTAGGTGGTAGTCTACTCATTTGTTTGTGAGAGGCTTTGGGAGAGAGGTGAGGGAGAGAGGAGGGATCCTTGTTTGATCTTTTTGCCATCCTAGCTTTGATTGTGCTAAGGAGTGGCTTGTAACCGGAGATGGTGAAGTAATCCAAAGATCTTTTTCATGCCATCTTGTTCCATCCCATTTGGATTTGCAATTTCCATTTGTGTTCTTCGCGTTCTTGTTTTCTTCCTTTTCTTCCCGCTCACGTTTTTGGTCGATTCATGTTTTGTGGGGAGTTTTGAGTCAATACGGTTGTTTGGAAATGAACTAGGACGTGAGTTGAAACTTTCCACTGAAGCGATTTTATTGGAACCTCACGAGTTCATAGATCTGGTCGATTCAAGTTCTAGGGTTCAAAAAGCGGTGTTCTTCACAAGAATTTTAATTCCCTTTGTTTGGCTAATATTTTTGAGGATATCTTTTGGGAATATGTTTGTTATGCTGTTGGGAAGCTATGGTTAACATTTCGTGATTTTTAGAGGTCATTTGATCAAGTTTCGGATTTTTCTTCCATCTTCACGTAGGCTGAAATCTGGGATTCCAGAATATTCAGGACCTAATTCCAGAAAGGGTCCAGAAATCTCTAGAGATTTCTCTGGAAAATTTTGCTCGTCTGGAATTTTCCGAAGGTTCCTCCAGATTTTTCTGCACAGAAGCGTTAGTTTTCAAAGTTACTCTTTCGGAGCTTGTTTGGAGCGTTTCTTGCTTCCGCTATTCTCAAATTGGGTTACTAGCATCATTCCAAGGTCCATTAGCTCATGCGTAGCTAAATGGGCTTGATTTTGCTAGAAGAGAGGCTTGTGGGTCTTTGGCCGAGTTTCTTGAAGAAAATTTGATTCAGCTCCCATTCACCCCCCTCTAGTCGCCTTTCCGATCCTTCAAATATCTTAGTGGATGGTAGAACTCGAAGCATTATCCATGGAATTCAAGTCAAGGACTACAATCAAGTCCTAGGCACTAGTCGATTTCATGGCAGAATGGCGGGAGAATCAACTACCAACACCAGCAGAGCATCCAGAGCACTGTGTCATGTATTTTAACGAATAACTCAAGCTCGAGGGCACTGGTGTAGGAGTACTCTTGACATCTCCCAATGGCGACCAACTTAAATACGTCTTGCAAATCTTCTGGGAAGTGTCCAACAATGAAGCTAAATACGAAGCGCTTCTGCATGGGCTTCGCCTGGCAGTCTCAGTAGGAATCAAGCGATTGTTGGTCTATGATGACTCACTGGTGGTGATCAATCAAGTCAACAACAAGTGGGATCACCACAAGGAGAACATGGATGCGTATTGCCTAGAAGTACACCAGCTAGAGAACAAATTCTTCGGTCTGAAGTTCCACCATGTACTTCGTGACAACAACATTGTCGTGGACGTCCTATCCATGCTTGGATCCACTCGTGGTCAAGTTCCAGCAAGGGTTTTCATGCACGAGCTACACAAGCCATCTGTAACAGAGCCGGCACAATCAACGACCACTGATCGAGGTCCTACCGCACCAAATCGGGAGGTTATAATGATTGATGTCGACTAGAGAACTCCCTTTACCGACTACATCAAAGAACACAAGTTACCTCCAGACAAGACAGAAGCAGAGCAAGTCTTATGACGTAGCGAGAACTATGTTCTAGTTGAAGACAAACTTTATAGAAGAGGCGCATCATCAGGAGTACTCATGAAGTGCATCCCACGGCAAGACAGCAAGGACATACTGGAGGAAATGCACAAAGGCATTTGCGGCAATCACCCGTCTTCATCATGATTGTGGTCGAAGCTTTCAGAGCAGGGTTCTATTAGCCTACGACTCTCACTGATGCTGAGGAACTAGACCGTTGATGCCAAGGATGCTAATTCATTGCCAAACAACAACACGTCCCTGCCTACAAGTTGATCACCATACCACCCACTTGGCCCTTCACATGCTGGGGGCTCAACATGATTGGTCCACTCCCCATGGCGCCTGGAGGATTTAACTTAGTACTGGTGGCAATTGACAAGTTTACCAAGTGGATCAAGGTGAAGCTAGTAACCTGCCCAAAGGCAGATAGAGTACTTAACTTCCTCGATGAAATTGACCATCACTATGGCTTCCCCAATCGCATTATCACAGACCTAGGCTCCAACTTCAACAATCACGAGTTCTGGGAATATCGTGAGAACAGTAGGATCAACATCTAGTATGTCTCTGTCGCTCATCCGTGGGCCAATGGCCAGGTTGAACGCGCCAATGGGATGTTACTGGAAGCTCTCAAGAAAATGCTGCATGATATCAGAAACACAAAAGGAGGCAAGTGGCTCAAGGAACTACCCAATGTCCTTTGGGGACTTTGCACCCAGCCATGCAAGCCTATAGGGCAATCTCCCTATTTCCTGGTCTATGGATTCGAAGCTGTCCTACCTGCTGACATCATGTAGAAATATCCAACAGTCGAGCAGTACGAGGATGGCACAGTAGAAGAAACAAGGCGTCTAGACTTAGACAGCCTCGAAGAAGCTTGCTATGCAGCACTCATCCAGTCTGCAAGGTACCTTGAGGGAATCCACCGCTATCACGATCGCAACGTCAAAGAATGTTTTTTCAATATAGGAGATATGGTCCTCAAACATATCCAAGATACTAAGGGGCTGCACAAGCTAAACTCACCATGGGAGGGACCGTTTATCACCTCCAAGGTCACTGGATCTAGGTCATATAGGTCCAACATCTCTCCGGTGAAGACATCGACAACTCGTGGAACATCGAGAAATTCTATCAATTTTATCCCTAATTTTTTTTACATAATCATGTACATCGGCCCTAGTTGTAGAATTACAATTCAATAAAAGCAGTCATACTTTTTGTCGCAATAGGACTACTTATTTCTTCCTAATTGTGGCTTGCAGAAGCAAGTTCACAAAGCTATTCAACTCCCTAGGGTAAAATCGCCGAAATCGCAGTTTGTAATAACAAGTATGCACAACTCCAACGAGCTATTCAGCTCTCTGGGTAAAATTGCCCAAACACAGCTTGTAATAACAAGCAGTCTACAAAATTTTTGAGTTATTCAACTCACTGGAACAAAATCGTCCAATCGCTGGCTTGCAAAGCAAGTCCGTAGTATACTTCATGAGTTAGTTAACTCATTGGATGAATATGTCCCTTAGCGGCTTGCAAAGAAAAAAAAGAGAAGCCATTGGTACCTCTGGAGTTAACTAAACTACCTAAGATACTATCAACTAGGCAAGTCTGTCTAGATGGGGCTTGTAATAATAAGCTTGCAGTTCCAGGTTTTCTAGAGTGCAACATCAATACAACCTAGAGAGGTTGTAAAGATAGGCTCTAGTCAAAGAAACCCTGAAGAGACTACTCACCCAGAGGTATACCTACCAGATAGCCTGAGTACTTGTAACCCACAAAAGGAGAATGCGATCTTAAAGTACTCTACAATATGCAACTGATGAGGCTCACAATAGAAGCCTTGTGTGCAGACACTCACATCTACCACATGAGCAAATATTAGGGAAGATCATGGGATGCACTAAAAATGTCACACCCAGTTTTAAAGGCAAAACCAAATGACTATCATATGTGTGCTAGGATCAAGTCTCACAAATACGATGACTTCAGTAAATATCAAATACAGTGTTATAACGTAAAGAGAGAGAGTTACATAGATTACATAACTAGAAATGAGATAAAATCTCTAGTATAAGGAGCGGATCTCCAACAACTCCACAGGAAGTTGACTGGGGAAACGTATGCCTAACACATCTTCAACGTCTTCAACACATTTGTCTTGTACTGACCAACAGATATAGCAAGTGTGAATACACTTATGGTTGGTACTCAGCAAGTTTGGGGAAATGTGTAGTGTAAGGCCAAGTCAACGAATAGGTTTACTACATTGAAGCACTTCTAAAGTTGGTCAAGTTTTATTAGCAAGCTAATTACTAGAATGTAAGTTTATACCATCCAATTAAGCATAAGAGTAAGAATATTTCACGAACATAAGTAAAAAATAAATAAAACACATGTTAATTATTCTTCAAGTTCAATTATCATGTGAGGGTCCAGGCCGCTCTTGACTGTGAGCACAGATTATATATCAGTTTTACCCTATGTAGAGGTTGTACACTTTCACCATAAGTCACGTAAAAGTTCACGAGAACTTTAGACCCAACCATGCTGTGCAGAAGTAGGCACTTATCACACTACCAAGGTGTGACTGCATAGGGACTCTACGAGGCCTTTACAAAGATTCCCTAGTAAGTGATAACCCGCTAAGGTTTCCTCATAAGGGGATGAACCCTCCCCCCAAGTGGTGCGCACACCCCTTGACTGGACAAGCCATCGCACAACCTATGAGCCCCTCTTGCCCTTTCGGTAAGACTATCATAAACTAGAGTCTCTAAGTAATTAGCCAAGATCAGAGCCCGTTGGTCTTATGGTTGTACTATTTTCCTGGGTGGTCACTTCATATTCCAATTAAGGCATGTGAGTGGTTGTAATTAGCAAAAGTGCATAACATAAAATAAATCAGGTTCATCATTGTTAATTTCTTCCCACCATAACATAAAATAAATTAGGCATGGCTACCCAACATAAAGTAAAACCCATGTTTACAAGGGATAATATGGAAACTAGGTAAGTCCTTTATTAGGACTCATCAAATTAAGACTCAAGCATGCATAGCATATGTTTCATATATAAATGTTGTATAGGATAGAATTTGATCAAGTACACAACTTACCTTTATCCGTAGTACCACTGCTACTCAGAATGTCTTCGTATCCTTACTCTTGAATGTCCTCGAAGTGTGTTCGTTCTACTCGTGACAATCATCCGAAGCAAGCAAACAAATGAATTAAATTAAAAACAGCGCACCAATTATCATAAACAGTACTAAAAAGTGCTATAGAACTAATCTGCACATTAAGACAAATGTGTGAGCGAATGAATCACTCAAAATGGAGTTAAAATGCAAAAGATATGGCTTAACTAAGCTCTAGGGACTTGCTGGTGAGGTTTTAAAACTTCTAGGGGATTAACTGCGAAAAAGCTAAACTTTCAGAGGCTAAACTTCAAGAAACCAAGGGCTGAAACCTAATTAGGCATATAAACTGAAGGTTTAATGTGTAAAAGAGCAGGTCTAGGATGGAGGGCACTATTTCCTAAAAGCACAGCAGCTAAAACGGAAGAAAAAGGACCTAGATCTAATTTTTTTTGAACTACGCTGGACCTCGGGTACAAAAACTATAAAAATCAGGGGCTCTTTACCTAAAAGGATGGTGCAGTGGCATGGTTGACTGCTATTGACCTGGGTCAGATCCAATCTAGGCCGTTGGATCACGATCGGACGGCGGGACGCGGGCGGCGGCGAGTGGTGGTGCATTAGGGGAAACTCGCCGGAACTCGCTCAAAATCAAGCGTCCGGCCCCAGTTTGCGATGGGATCTAGCCCTGGAGGAAGCGGGCTGCTCGGTGAACCAATCTAGGGTGTTCTTGTAGTGGTTGGAGCGTCAACAACACGAGGCGGCACCGCAGAGTGGCTCGGTGTGACGGCGTGCGTCTCGGGTGAGCTCGTGTGCATGAAGGAAGACACGGGAGCGCATGGAAACTTCAAGGACAGGCTCCTCACCTCTTCGTGGTGCTCCAAGAATTGTTGTCATCGACGGGATGGCGACGGCGGCAGAGAACGTCGGCAGCAGGGCCGAGCTCGGGCGGAGGCTAGGGTTGCAGCGCTGGTTCTCAAGGGCACGGGGTTGGTGAGGGATTTCAGGGTGTGGCGGTGGCTTTTATAGCCCCGGGCTGGCCTTGGTGTGCAGACCCAAGGCTAAGAGCGGGCACGGTCTAGCTCGAACTTGAGCTCGGGACCAGCATGGGAGTGGGCGCGGGCGAGAGCAGGAGGAGGGGGATGACAGGTGGGTCTTAGGCATTAGTGGGATGAAGCAAAGGAGTGGCATGGGAGTAGGCTGTCACTGGGAAATGGGCCAAGCTGGGCTGGCTGCTGGATGACTTGCGCTACTTGCGAGCTGGGCCAAAAGAGCAACCGGGCCAAAAGGAGAAGAAAAGAAGAGAAAGAAAAAAAAAACGAGAAGGTTTCTCCTATTGTTTAAAAACATTCAAACATGAATTCAAAAAAAAATTTGAATTCAAACAACTGAAATCAATGCACCAGCATGAATGCAACAATGAACTGCTATGATTCATTAACTTGTTTTAGAAAAGATTTAAATGCCTAGGGAATTAAATAAAACCTTAGGAAAAACCTTAAATCCTTAAACCCAAGCAACTAAATTCTAGCAAATTCTAATAAATTTTATTAATTAGCAAAAGTTGAAAATTAGGGTGTTACAAAGAACAACAAGTCAAAAGCAACAAAAGATTACAACATGACTTAGAAACATTTACATTCAAAGCATTTCATATTACGTTTACAATAACAAACTAATGCTTTTGCTTTGATATAGAACTACTCAAGGTGTAGATGATTGACTACTTCTTCTGCAATGGGGTCCATCTCTTGCAAGTACTGTTGAAAAAGTTCATCCGAGCAATCCTCCACTATACCCTCCGCAACATGAATTAGGTCAACTTGAGGATAGAAAGATTTGACAAAACTCAGCAGTTGCTGGGAGACATACTTCACCATCTTCTTAATATAGCCGGTGAATTTTGCTGGCACGTTCTTGAGTACTTCAGACAACAGGTGGGACTCTACACCCTCAACTGGAGGCTCCACCATATCCGCTATTGGCTAGGCTGCTTCAGATATCTCATTCAGAGCAAGTTTTGCAGCTTCCAGCTCATCTTCTCGCTCCTGGATGGTCTTATTGGCATTGACCAAGTCGACTTCACCATCCTCACGCATTTTCCTCTCTTTCTCTAGGTGATGCTCCAAGTTTTAATATCTTGATACTAGCTTATCGTGCTGATCGGCTACACGATAATGCACGTTCTTCCAATCGGTGACTTGTCGCTGGAGGTTTTCTTTTGGCTTTTCAAGTGCTGCACAAATAATACACAAGAGGAACAGTATTACAAATAGAATTAGTACTCGAAATCCAACGAGGAGAGCAATTACCTTTGATTTGCTGGTTCAACGACTTATTCCACCCCTTGAGATGGTCTTTCACGTCTTCAAGTTGCTGGATGCAGTTACGGTAATCAGCGACAGCTCCATCATACTTCATTAGAAGTCAGGAGGCTTCAAATTTAGTTGTGCTAAGTGGAACCACGGGAAGGCTTATCGATGGACCAGGCTCAAAAGATGGGTCAGTAGCCATGACTTCCAGCACTGTCGCTGCTTCAATTTCCACCTCTAGCTCGGGGGCTACGAGAGTAGCCATGGTGCCAGAGGTAGTCGCCACCACATCTTCAGGTACTTGTTGCTCGGGGGCTGGCACTACAACGTCAGTGAAAGATGATATGACAACTTGCATCAACACTATTACAAGAGACACAACACTTGGATTACTCATCGTTGCGGGCTGATTCTCCAGCTGTGGACTTGCTTGGGCTAGGGTAACATCCTGGACCGAGCGGCTACCGCCATCAGTTACGGGCCTCATGCTTGGCCCTCCCAGGTCCATAGTAGAGGATTTCTTGCATAAGACAAAGGCTCTGAGACATGACAAGTCAATCATGAGCTACAGTTAGAACTCAAAGGAGCACTAATGACATACGTTGTCTATCTCCTCAACTTCAAAAGGGGTTTTCCTATCAGGCGCAGCGGCTTGGTGGTCAGAGATGGTTTCTTTAGCGCGGCTTGAATGGTCGCAGCATGATCATCATTAGCCTTAGCCACCACCTTTGCTATTTGAGTTGTTCTTGCGCTAGCAGGGTCCACCTCGGCAACAAGAGGCTTTGGATCATCTTCGATTTTGATCACCTTCTTGATGACCAGCAACCTGTCTTGTGCGGCCAGAGCAGTCGCTTTCTCAGCATCCATCACCAGCTTGAGTACCTGCAAAAAAACAAAGTCATCTTGAGTAGACACGGTGGTTATATTGGAAACACCTACTAGGAGTACTCGATCCTCGGGATCTTATCCTTCCTCTTAAGTAATTACCGCAGGAGGCACATCTTCTGTAGTGACATACTTCTTTACAGCCTGCTTCGCAGCAATGGACTGCTTCTTCTTTGGTGGCGGAGGTATTGCATCTTCAAGTTCTTCATTAGCTGGGCACTTCCTTGATTCAGAGGATGACACAGCCTTAGCAGATGCCTAGGCCTTAACTTCAAAGTCCTCTGCAGCATCAGAACTAGAGTTGTTGGAGGCCTCGAGTACTTCCTCTTCCTCATCATCACTCTGAGCGCTCTCTATTGTATGCACGCAAGGAGCAACTTCACAAATATCTTCTGATCCAGGAGGAGGAGGCTCAGAGAAGTACAAGCTGAAATCTCCCTAGAAAGAAAGACATGTTAGCACACCAAATAACTTCAAATAAGTACTCACGGGCTATGGCCATGGGTCCTTACAGGCTTTGATGGGTTGGCAACGCTGAATTCCCGCACAATTGTGGGGATCTCACCCACATTCTTGAACATCCGTTTCAGCCTCACCATAATCTCATCTGTGCTGAGCTCTTCAAGCAACAGTCTGGATGGATCATTAACTCCAGTGTACTCAGTGCCCCAGTGGCATAACTGCTGCAAGGGCTGGATTCTTCACTTCATAAAGCTGATGGCTACTCCAATTCCAGTGAGCCCTTCTTGCTTCAACTTGCTTATTCTATTAAGGAGCTCGGGTAATTGGAGGCAATCCCCATGAGTTGGCTCATCCAGCCATCGGTTGTTCCAGGAGGGGGCAATGCCCTGTCCGCTTGGGTAGTTTGGGATCGTGGTTGCCAATGTAGCACCACTTCTCCTTCCACTCGGCATTGTAATCTATCAGCTTGTAATCTAGGTACAGGTTGCTGAGGTTCTCCCGCATCTGGATACCAACACCTCCGACTACTTGGGTGTGCTCCCTCTTCAGTTGTGGCTTTACACGAAAAAATTTCCTAAATAATTGGAAGTGGGACCTAATTCCCAGGAAAGCTTCACAAAAATGCACAAAAATGGCAGTGTGCTGAATTTCGTAGGGGTTCAAATGAACCAACGCCAACTTATAATAATCCAGTAGACCCCGGAAAATATTAGACACCGGCAATGCAAGACCACGCTCAATGAACTAAGTGAAAATTACCATTTCATCTGGGTATTACTCCAATGGCCACAGGTTGCCATAGGCGGATCTCCAATTGATGAAGTCTTGATCTTGGAGCCGATTCGTGGCCACAAGCTCCTAGATCTCCTCTTCTTTCAAGGATGACCGCTTCCAAGCACAAGCGGGAGTTAGCAACGCAGTGTGATCCGTTTTCCCATACTTGGGTGCCAGCAACTGCGGCTCTTTCTTCTTATCAGATTTCTTCTTCTTTTCCTCCACGGCAGGCATGACACGAGCTGCTTTCCTCCCCATCCTTGATGTCACGAGTTTCTTTTGTCACATATGCTCGGGGGCTGAGTGGTGGGGATGGTGGCGCTAGCGCTCGAGATCAGGCAGTGGTGGCGCTGGGTCTAAAGCATGGAAGTTGGAAAGGTAGAGGGCAAAGGTAAAACAGAAGGGATGATTTTCTCTGTTATTTATAACCACAACATAGTAATAGTAGCACGAATAAAGGAATATTCATGTTTAACAGATCCCCAGATTCTGTGGCACCTGATGGGAAGTTACCTCTATTTTTGGAAGAGATAAGATTTCCTTTCAAAGATAGTCATGTTGACCAAAGGTTGACCCTTATACCCACCAAACCAATCAGATAAAGGCTCAGGGGTTGTGTGCCACGTGCCCATCATCCCACTAAAGGGGAAAGTGATGCAAATTACAGATTGACTCTCAGCCTGATTCTTTGATTCAACCTAAGACTCGGAGGCTACTCCATATGGAGTGCGACTTTCGTCGCACTTCAATATAAAACTCAAGGTTAAAGGATACAAGGCTGAGTTACATGAGGCTTGAGCATATTGTAGCTGCATAACAGTTTTTTGGTACCTTTGATGATTCAACTAGATGAAGTACTTGAAGAGCACCAAAACTAGTCGGTGAAGTCTACAAAAGTACTCGGAACTGCTGCATTTGACTAAAAAGTACTCGGAGGCTTGTTGTACATACATCTATGGATCCACTAGAAGGTTTGGATAGTCCTAAAATATGGGGCTAGACATCAAGACATATCTAACATGGAGACTATAATGCAGGACGACGTAGTATACATAGGAAGATAGGAACTAGTCGAGGATGAGGAAAAGTACTTGTAGCAATAAGAGTAGAACTCATCTAGTCAAATCTGACTAGTTTTCTTGTAGCCAACCGACCTGTAACCCTGCCCCCGGCAATATAAGGCGAGGCAGGGACCCCCTCCATAGCAATTCAATCCAACCAACACACACGACATAGGGTATTACACTATTTAGCGGCCTGAACCTATCAAAATCGTGTGTCTGTGTTTACCTTTGAGTTCCTGATCTTTGCGAGCCCCACTAACCAAAACACTACCTCGAGCACCCCGCTCGGTAGGTTGCCAGGTTTAAACACCGACACCCATGTAGTAATACGAGTACTAGTTTCGTGGCGCAGGATGTTAACAAGCGCTCCCGTTGCAAGTCTCAGATGCTTGAAGGCTATGGAGATACAGTACTTCATGCTGAGGCCCTTGAGAGAGAACCTACCAAGGAGAAAGAGTACTCCTCCCACCTACTGATGAAGTATCATGGAGTTGCCGCTGAGTATCGAAATCACATTCAACAACTTGAAGAAGAGAAGGATCATCTCAGTGGATGTAACAAATCATTGAACCAACGGATCAAAGGTAATTGCTGTCCTTATTGATTCCCGAGTACTGATTGCGTTTATAACACTAACCCTCTTGTGCGTTATTTGTACAGCTCTTGAGAAGTCAAAATGAAGATCTTCAGGCACAACTCATAGATTGGAAGAATGAGCATTACCGCGTAGCTAATCAGCATGATAAGCTCATATTGAAATATGAGACTCAATTGCATCGCCTGGAGAAGGAGAAGAAATGGCGCGAAGATGGTGAAGTTGACTTGGTTAATGCCATGAAGACCATCCAGGGCCACGAGACTGAGGCGTTCACCGCCAAGTTTACTTTGGACAAGGTGTGTGGAGCTGCCCAGCCTATTGCTGATATGATAGAGCCCCCAGTTGAGGGTGTAGACCCTCGTCCGCTGGCAGAGATACTCAAGGATGTACCAGAGAAATTGTCCGGCTATGTTTAGAGGATGGAGAAATCCGTCACCCAGCAAGTCTTGAGCTTTGTGAAGTACTTCTATCCCAAGGTTAATTTGAAACTTGTAGTTGAAGGGATAGCAGTAGACTGCTCTGACAATCGCTTTAAAGAAATTATGAGGAGATGGATCCCATTGCTCAAGAAGTAGCCAAGCAACTAAACCTTGAGTAGATATGTGTCAAGCAAACATTAGTAATGCAAGGAAAACAATTATGAATACTCGATGTGTAATATATACTAGTCTTTATGCGCAATTTGTTGTTTTGCTTTATGACTTATTATTAATTTAGTGCCTCTTACAATTAGCCCTTATTTTTTTTCTCGTGCGGTTAATGTAAGTGTCTGCGCACAAGGCTTCTCTTGTGAGCCTCATCAGATGTTGATGTGGAGTAATGATTGCGTTTCTCCTTTTGTGGATTGCGAGTACTCAAGCTCTCTGGGTATTAGACCTTTGAGCGAGTAGTCTCTTAAGGATTTTAGTAACTAGAGCCTATCTTTACAACTTCTTTGAGTTGTATTGGTGCGTGCTCTTAGAAAACCTGGAACTGCAAACTTGTTTGATAAGTAGTTGTTTACGTAGTTAAATAACTCCTGGGACGCTGCAAGCTTGCTTTGCAAGTCGCATGAAGATATTTTTGTCCAATGAGTTGAATAACTCATGAAAGATACTGCAAACTTGCTTTGAAAGCCGTGATGGAGCAAAAGATTAGTAGTCGAATTATGCCGAAAACATACTTTGCTTTATTGAATCGTAAATACAACTTAGGCCCATGGCCAATTACATAAATTCTAAATGTAATTTATGGATAAAAGCGACATAGATGCTCTATATTCCATGAGTTGTCGACATGTTCACTCGAGAGATATTGGACCCTATACGACCTAGGTCCAGTGACATTGGAGATGATAAATGGTCCCTCCCATGGTAAGTTTCGGTTGTGCAGCCCCTTGGTGCCTTGGATACGCTTTAGGACCATGTCGCCTATATTGAACATACATTCTTTGACATTGTGATCATGATAACGGTGGGTCCCCTCAAGGTATCTTGCTCACTAGACGAGTGCTGCACAACAAGCTTCTTCAAGGCTGTCTAGATCTAGACACCTTGTGTCTTCTGCTGCACGTTCCTCATACTACTTGACTGTTAAGGATTTCCACATGACATCGGAAGGTAGAACAGCTTTTGATTCGTAGAACAGGAAGTAGGGCGACTGCCCTATAGGCTTGCACAGCTGAGTACGGAGCCCCCAGAGTATATATGGGTATTTCTTTAAGCCACTTACCTCCTTTGGTGTTTGATATGTCGTGCAACCTTTCTTGAGAGCATCCAAAACCATCCCGTTGGCACGCTCAAACTGGCCATTGTCCGCAGATGAGCTACGAAGACGTACCGAACATCGATCCCACTATTCTCATAGTATTCCCAAGACTCATGATTGTTGAAATTAGATCCCAAGTCTAATGATGATGCGTTTGGGGAAACTATAGCGGTGGACGATCTCGTCGAGGAAGTCGAGTACTCTGTCTGCTTTGGGGCACGTTACTAGCTTGACCTTGATCCACTTCATGAACTTGTCAATTGCCACCAGAACTCGGTTGAACCCTCCCAGCGCCGTTGGTAATGGGCTGATCATATCAAGCCCCCAGCATGAAAAGAGCCAAGAGGGTGGTATGGTGATCAGATTATAGGCAGGGACGTGTTGCTGCTTGGTGAAGAATTGGCACCCCTAGCATCGGTGGACTAGTTTCTCATCATCAGCGAGAGCTGTAGGCTAGTAGAACCCTGATCTGAAAGCTTTGCCCACAATTGTGCATAAGGGTGAGTGATTGCCGCAGATGCCATTGTGCATCTCCTCTAGTACGTCCTTGTCGTGCCTTGAGATGCACTTCATGAGCACTCCTGATGATGCACCTCTACTATATAGTTTGTCTCCGACAAGAACATAGTTCTTGCTACACTGTGAGACTTGTTCTACTTCCTTCTTGTTAGGAGGTAGCTTGTGCTCTTTAATGAAGTCGATGAAGAGTGTTGTCTAGTCTACGTCAATCATTAGGACCTCTCGATCTGGCACGGTAGCGCCGTGATTAGTGGTTGTTGATGGTGTCGGCTCTGTTATGGATCGCTTGTGTAGTTCATGGACGAAGACCTCTGCTGGTAGTTGAGCTCGAGTAGATCCAAGCTTGGATAAAACATTTGCGGCGACATTGTTGTCACGGACTACATCGTGGAATTCCAAGCTAGAGAATTTGTTTTCTAACTTGTGTAATTCTAGGCAATATGCATCCATGTTCTCCTTGTGACGATCCCAGTCATCATTGATCACCACTAGTGAGTCATCGTAGACCGACAATCGCTTTATTCCTAGCAAGATTGCTAGGTGGAGCCTATGCAGAAGTGCTTTGTATTCAAACTCGTTGTTGGAAACTTCCTAGAAGATTTGTAGGACGCATTTGAGTTGTTCGCCTTTGGGGAATATCAAGAGTAGTCCTGCACCAGTACCTTCGAGCTTGAGGGACCCATCAAAGTACATCACCGAATGCTCTGGGGCTCCGTTGGTGTTGGTAGTTGATTCTCCTACCACTCTACCATGAAATTGACTAATGCTTGGGACTTGATTGCCGTCCTTGACTTGAATTCTAGGGACAATGCTCTGAGTTCTACCGTCCATTTTGATATTCTACCTGTGGCATCCCGATTGTGGAGGATTTCTCCAAGAGGGAAATCTATGATGACGGATATCTTGTGCTCCTAGAAGTAGTGTCTTAGCTTCCACGACGTGAGTAATATTGCATATAGCAGCGTCTAAATCGACAGGTCTTGGAATCTGATAGCACCTCGCTAACGAAGTAGATGGGCCTCTGTTCTTTGAATACATGGCCTAGTTCTGGTTTTTTGACCATGATCATTGTGCTGACGATGTATTTTATTTCTTTTTTTTCTCATTTTTTCTTTCTTTTTCCTTTTTCTTTCTTTCTTTCTTTCCCACAATAAATATATTTTTTCTTTTTGCTCCTCAGAACTCTTTGCAACATATTACTTACTTAGTAGTAGATAGAGATAATGTGATGACTCTCACCCCCATGCTTAAACGATGCTCGTCCTCGAGCATGAAAAGGAAGAAAGATAAATTGCTGATGTAAATACCAAAATCTTTGATATTCTGGAAAAAATTATCTTACTCCACTGGAGGTGCTTCTATGCCAAATTTCAGGAGCAACAGAGAGGGGAACACCCAAGGCCGATCGGCTTGAGGGTGGCGAGGCCAGTCAGGTTGGCCCCTTCTGGCCTCTGTTTCCTCCACTTTTTGTTCCATGCACTAGTAGTTGCCTCCAGGTCTTGATTTTCATGAAAAGGCACTGAATAATCTTCCGAATCTTCATCAAAATATTTTTCATACTCAAATTGGGTTGTGGTCAAAGAGGTAGTCACAAAATGATATGTATGGGTTTAGGTTTGGATACCCAACGAGGTTTGTGAGATTTCCAGTGCAGAAATTCACAATGCATGGATAGAAAGGCTAGCAATAAGAGGTTACACAGAAAGGAATGACCGGCTTTTAAGTCTCATATCGCAGAAGTAGATCCTGAATCAATTCACCCAAAAATAAATTTTGCAATCTATAGCTCATAAATATTTGGCTTTGGATGGGTACAACAATTGTGAAAAGTATTATTGACAAGGTCAGCATGAGTTGTAACCAAAAACAAAACATCCTTTGGTCCATTTAAAAGAGAGATCAATAAACAAATATATGGGTCCAAATTATCATAACCTCCACAAAAAGATAAGTCGGTATTTATGTCAATTTCAGTTCTTGTTAGAGAGAGCATTAGTTCAATGGTGCAATAACCAAGTACAAAAATTAAACAAAGTGGCAACAATCATCATCTTTCAACATGACAAGAACATAAACCATCACAATTAATCACATATCATTATGTTTAGGTGATGCATATTTTATTTAAGCATGGCATGGTGAAATACATGAACTGAAAATAAATAGATAATAAAATAGAAAAGTAAAATAGAAAATACTACGCACACCCAACACAATGCTAAAATAAATAAAAAGAAAAAAAAACTCAAACCACACGTGTGCATTTTTATTTGTCCCCTTCGGTCTGTAATCTAGGTCATCTTGCGGCAGGTCATAATGTGTCTCTCCCTAGCGTGCATTTCCTTGTTGTTGGTACTTGTGATACCCCTGCTCTTAGTGCTCCTGCGTTCCACCTTGATACTGATCTGGAGGCACAATCCCCATCATGCCGAACTAATAGGCGATGGTCACATTGTTGTTCTCAATCCTATCAGCAGCTTGCCTCATAGTACTTGCATCTTGTAAATTTATTTGTATATTCATGCCTTTGATGCGTGCACTTCTTTGAGGTTATGGCAGGTGGTTGAACGAAACGGGCAATGGAGCATATGGTGGGGGTCCCTGAAAAGGAGGTGGCATGTAACCATGGAAAGCATATGGTGCTGGTGGAGGTGGCTGTGCTGGCTGCTGAAATTCCGATCGTACTATATACACCGGCTGCTAGAGATGTGGTGCATATGGGCCTTGTGCCTATGGTCCTGCTGGTGCCTCCAGCCACTGTTCTTGCTGCCATCCTTCATGGATTCCCTCATAACTTGGTGCATTCTAAAACTCTGTCTGCTAGTAGGTTGAGCTAGGTGGTGGCACTGGTATTCTTGGAGCTGCCTGTGATGATGAGCCTTCTTCTATTATTTGTCCTCTCTTGTCTTTCTTTGCTAGAAATAAAATTCCTTCTTCTCGCCAGTTAGTCTTGCCCACATGATAGATTCCAAGTCTTCCGTCAGGCAACTTGAAATTAGTGACTCCAACCGTATATCCTTTCTCCCCGTCGCCACCAATTAAGTGTGCATTTTTTAGTGTCCTGGCATCAATGCTTCCTCCTTTAATGAACCAATCAGGGTCCCTTTCAATATCTGGCTTCAAAAATGATGCGATCATAGTCAGGTAGCCACCTGATTCAACAGTTCCAGTCCCTGATGTAGCTTCAGCAAGCCATCTATTTATCATCACCAAGGAGGGGTCAGTTACTTTCTTACCCACTACCGCCCAATAAAGCCAGTTCATCTCGGAGTCAGTAATTTTGGTCTCCTTCATTCTTCCCAAGACGCGGTGGCTCATTTAAAAATGAAATACTTGTAGTATGGGATTGCAAATATTTTTCCATTGCCTGTTTTCTTCCTTTGCAATTTTCTTCCAGAATTCCTTTAAATCTTCTTCTTCCACTTCTCCATATATTGGGACTTTTGGATTGAAACTCAGTAGTGTTGTGATTGCTCCATATGTAATAATCTTTACTTCATCCTGTATTCTAAAGGATAGACATGGAATTTCTTCATTTGTCTCCTTGTTCTATTGCATGACCTTTCACATGGTCATGAACATCTCCACGACCACATCCTTGTTTACACTGACGGGGCCATTAAGATCGAATTGCATCCACCCAATATTTCCCAGGAGCTTGTAATTATCATTATGAAATCCAATATCCTGAAGAAAGTCATCGTCGAAGTGATGGTTGGCGATGATTCTCCCTTCAATATTCTTCAGATACTCTTCCTCGCTTTTTATCATGAAGCCGTATGCCGACTTCTTTTCGGTGAAGCCCCCATGAGAGCGAGTTTCTCTCCTTGAAGTGTCCGGCATGACTGTAGGAATTCCACGCGTTCATCAAACCGCATGGAGGAGCTTCGTGTGTTCATCCCACCAAGCAACATGCGATCGTTGCGTGGTGGTGCCGCGTCGACGTCCATGCCTCTCGGTGACTCGGAGATCGAGTGCCACCGTGAAGCACTTGATGTAGATGATGCTTCAGCCGATGAGCGAGACTTCTTTGACCTTCCAAAAATTCTTCCAAAGCTCTTCATGGCTGCACACTCAAGAAAAACAGCTCGCCGGGGTTTCTTATTGATGAGAAAATTGCACAAGAACAAGGACTAGCAAGAGGTGATTGCTGAAATTTTTCTAGTGGCTGGAATTCTTTGTATGAGCGGAGTTTCAAAATTTTGAGACACTATTCATAGGTGTTCTCGGTGTGTTGGACAAAAAATATGATGAACAAGTCAGAGAGGAGGGTACATACCAAACAGAGGCGCCTGGAGGCTTAAAAAGACCTCAGGCCGATCGGCCTGAGGCACACCAGGCCGATCGGCATGGTGTCTTCCTGGCTCCTTTCCTCCTCTTCTTTCTTCACATGCATCTTGGACAATAATTGTACTAAAAATTCAGCACCTCGCATGAAAGACACCATCCAAGCAATCTCCTCCACTCTTTTGTGTTGTCACTTTGTTGAAAATCATGCACCTATGTGTCATAGCCTTGTTGTTTTTTCAATTTCACTCAATGCCTTGTCCTTTGAGCTGCAACAAACAAGTATGGCAGGCCACTCTTTGTTTCTTTATGTATGTGTGGTAGGTGAGAGTGCCTCCATGATTGTTCCCGTGATCACACAAATCAAACCATTAGTGTAAATCAAGCTCATAAACCCTTCAAATCATGTTTAGATGCTTAATCCTCCTCTAATTTCGAAAATTAAAAATTTACTCAGAGCTAGCAATGAGTTCAAATAAATATTAGAGGAGTTTTGAAGCATCAAAAATATTTGTAAGTCGAAAGGAATTCCGACTACATTAATTTTGGTTGCACTGGTATCGTTCATTCTCATAAATTGAGATGAAGGAATTTTGATTTCTACTGTGGGGTAATGGGTTTAGGTTCTAATTTTGGCAAAAAAGTGAGAGAAGGATTTTGAATGAAACAAATAAATATGGCTCAAAAAATTCTAATTCTAAAAAAACCGATGAGTTTTTCAAGTTTAAGCAAACCAAAATGCTATGGTCACGCGAGTCCTAGCATGCGTAAAAAATTTACAAAGTAAGAACAATGCGGGCTCTACTCGTGTGTTTATCATGAAAACAAAGTCAGGCTAAACATCATGGTAAAGATGAAAAGTGTGATAGGATAGTGTCGGATTTAGTGATCAACAGTCCACCACGAGGGTACCCAAATGGTAGATTTGTAGGCAGGGGAGATCATAAAACCAAGAATCGAATGGTAACACAGGGGCGCAAGGGTTAGATACGTTCGGATCTTCGGAGAGTAATACCCTATGTGCTATATTCTGGTGGATTGTATTGCTGGTATGGGATGCGAAGAATCAATGTACCCTTGGGGGGGTGGGGGGCGTCCCTGGTCGCCTTATATAGGCTGATGACCTAGGGTTACAATCGGATAGGATCTAATTCTAGTTAGTTGTTCAATGGAAAGCAATGTAAATCTATTTACAACAAGTATCCCATGATGTCCGAGCAGAATCCGTTCGCCCAGCTTCCTAGCTTGTGCTCCATGCATTTTCATGCCTTGCCAGGGCCCACTTGCCAGTGCTGACCAGTATCCTTGTCAGTGAGGACCCGTGGGTACCCTTATCCCTCAAGCCTCGAGCAAAGTGGAGTCGAACAGGAACCTAACAGATGCGCATCAAATCTTGTAATGAACTCGGTTGAAGGTGCGGTGTCGTCATAGTGATGGAGAGGCTGCGCAGTGCTCAAAAAGGAAGAAAAATCGAAGCTTCCATAGGCGTATGATCAAACGCGCATGGCTATGCGACTGCCAAGCTCCGAGATGTCTGGCATCTTGTAGATCGAAGGGGAGCACATGGAGGGCGTTGCAAGACGCACTCAATATGGCGTAGCCCCCGAGCATTGAAGCGATTAAACAATTGGTCCAATGGTCAAGAAAATGATATATTGTTTCCAAACAAAAAGAATCCAAATATAGTGCCCAACCCCCGAGCATGAGGACTGGTGGAGCTAGAGGCACACTGACCTGAGATAAGCACCCAGCCCCCAAGCACGAGAACTGGCAGAGCCATGGTGGCACATCGACCTCAAGTAGGCACCCAGCCCCCGAGCGCGAGGACTAGCGGAGCCACGGAGGCATGCTTACCTAAAATAGGCACCTAGCCCTCCAAGCATGAGGATTGGCGGAGCCATGGGCACGCCGTGAGACTTATCGGAAAACCCGTGGATTCCGTGTATCGCATGTGTCGTAATGGGGGACCCGCGGAGTTCGTTGCTAGGTTTTTGCCATCAACTTCTTGAAAAGATGAAGGGTCGCGGTTCCATTTTCATATCCACTCCACTTGCACTCGAACACCACCATGCCTGAGAGCCCTAGGTCATGCCGCTGCATCCGCAAATTGACTCACTCGCCTCCTCCACCATAACCCAGATCTGCCGGAGCAGGAACTGGATCCATCCACATACTAGGTGAAGTCTGTGATGACGAAGGAGAACATCCAAGACCTCATTGACCAGGGCTTGCTTGGTCCCAAGTCCCACCTTCAATGGAAGCCGACCATGGGCCAGGAGTTCCCCACCAAATATAGGACCAGGGCCGTCATCTTCGCAAACTTCTTCGAGTGTGGATTCGGGATCCCCACGGGATATTTCTTCCATGGGCTGCGCAATTATTATAAGATCAAGTTGTTACATCTCAACCCTAACTCCATCTTGGATGTCACAGTTTTTATCCACCTTTGCGAAGCTTTCCTCAGCATCCCTCCCCATTTCAATCTCTGGCGGTATCTATACCAACTCAAGATCGTGGCGACAAAGCGGAAGGGACCAAGAGTCATCAGTGGGTGTGGATTCTCAAGGACTCGAACAAGGGGTGGCATAAGGAATAGTTCCTTATCACCAATCATAAGCCTAAGCTGCCGCCCCGCCTCAGGTATGCACCTGTGATAACGCTGGAGTGGTCAAACCCACCGACCTCCATGGAAATGGTCCAGGTGAAGCAGCTGTTGAAGGACATTGCCGACCTAAAAGGTCTTGGGCTCATAGCCAAGGCTATGAGCATCAACTTTTGCTGGAGGCTAACGCAACCCATCAATGACAGGGTCCACCTGGCATATGAGTACTCAGGGCCATTGGATCTGACCCGGAAGGCATAGTGGAAGGTTACCTACGAAGAGGTCACCGATCGGGTTATCGAGTTCTTTCGCAGGGTCATCAAGAACAAGCAATGCCTAAAGGAGTATTCCCTCATTAGGCCGACCGATTCGGTAAGTTCATGATTTCATCATTTGGCTTGATTGCTTCGCTTTTGCATCTATTTCTGCTTGATTGTGTTTTAGTTTTTTAGAGCCGAGAGTATGAGTTTTTTTGTCTGGCACCGATTCCTAGAGGGGCCGAGTAGCAGTAATCCAAGATTCGCCCGACCACCGAGACCGACCATCCACCTGCCGCCCTAGACTAGGAGTCGGACTCCTCCTTTGATAACTCCAACGTGGACGTATTGGTCCAGGGTAGTGGGACGAAGGTTAGGGGCATGGCTCTTGTTGGGCAGCAGACGCGCTAGGCCATTCACAAGGTGGAGTCCAAGGCACGGGAGGTGGAGAAGAAGAAATGCAAGAAGAGGGGTACCACGAAGCTGAAGGCACCGACTATGGCGATGGCATCCCTTGCGGAGACCTTGTGCAAGGTGCCAAGCTCATCCACCAAGAAGAAGAAGGCTGAGCTCCTTGAGACGACCGCAGCCAACACGGAGCGGCTCAAGGAGCGGCTAAAGATGGAGATCCATACGGGAAAGCAGAAGGAGCCGATCATGCCGCCGCTAGCACCTTTTCACCCAAAGTTCTGAGCAAAGAAGAGCACATTGTGAGTATGATCATGGCATCGTATATTGTTTGAAGTTTTGTTTGTACATTGCTTCATTTTATCTCTGTGTCTCGCCGTCCGAGTAGGAAGGTGGTGACGGAGGATGACTTGGGCCTGCAGGACGCTAGCGTCAGAACCGATGCAGAAGGTCGAACTCGTGATGCGACTATAGGGGCTGCATCCACGACATCTGTGCAGGCTAGGAGCAAGAGTGGACTGGTGACGAGACCTTAGGGGCTCGAGCCAAGGTCTTCACCGTGCCAACATGTCACCAAGGATGCCGCTATATTCGTGCTGGGGCCACAGATGCTAGTGTCGGGGTGCATATGGAGGAGACCCCAGGGAAGCACCGACCGACGTGGAGGTGGCGGGCTACAACGCTGACGCTGATGCCCACAAAAATGATTCCACCACCTTGGACTTCTACGGGATGGCCCTAGAGCAAGATGCTGCTGCTGACAAGAAATATCTTGCCGCCCTAAAGGAAGCCGTGGCCAAGGTCGGAAAGGTGTTATATGTAAGTTGGCTGACCAATCTTGCTGTTCACTTCAGCCCCTATCTTCCATGTTTGAATTGTTGGAGTAACTTTTGTATAGAATCTGGCCAAGCACACGCACAAGAAAAATCAAATAAAAATTGGGATGGCTCAAATCATTGGTTCATGAAAAAGAAAGGAATACAAAATGACTGAGTGAATAAAACTCCAAATATTGTCTTGACCAAAGGTTCCACTTAATAATTGTTCACCAGGTATGCCGTAGCGAAATCTGTGACTCACTTACTGGAAACTTCAAATGACTTCAGGGTTGTCCTCCCAGTAGCTTATTCTTGACTCGATGATTGGCTTGCCTCCCGCAAAGTGCTTCATTTATGTTCTATAGCTAGACTCTTCAATTCTTCACTTCGGAACAGTGCTCGGTGTCAATGTTGCAGTCTTTAGCACCAACTTCTTCATCATCTTTGGCTTTGATGTAGGCACAGACTTGGCTATCTTTTTGGTGTTCACAGGCTAGCGTTCTTCCTTCTTCTGGACGATAGCAACTTTTTTTGCTGGTTTGTTTTCTTCTACCTTCATGTTCTTCTCCTCGTTCTTGACATGAACATGTGGCATTATATACTTGCCAGAAATCATGTTGCATACCTCAAAGCATGGGAGAAACTTGAACGCGCTCATAATGCCATTAATATCAAACTTGATCTCGCATTTCCCAACGTCTATGTTTGCTCTTGCGGTCTTTAGGAACAGTCTTTCTAGGATGAGCAGGGATTTACCTCTTTCTCCCATCTAGAGTATCATGAAGTCAACAGGTACAAAGTGATTCCCAATCTTCATAGGTACATCTTCAGCAATGCCTTTAGAATAGCCAACTCCACGCACATACTAGTTTGGTTCTAGCTCCGGTAGGCGTAGCTTCTCGAACACAACTTTAGGCATGATGCTCACACTTGCACCAAGATCACATAATACCCTTTCGAATATTAGTGCTCCAATTGAACACGGGATGGTTGGACATCCCAGGTCTCTTTTCTTCTCGGGAGCTTGATTAGCAATTGCAGCACTGCACTCTTCTGTCATCTCGATGTGATCTGCAGTGAACTATGAAATCTCTCTCTTGTTCGTCAGGATAGCCTTGAAGTAGCAAGTGTAGGTTTAAACTTGTAGAGCGTCCAGCAGTGGCATATTGATGTTCAATCTGCGCAAAACTTCAACAAACTTTTCAAACTGTTCGTTAGTTTCACCTAGACGATGGCGTGGTTTCTCTAGTAGAATCTTTGTGTCATCTTGATCGACCATCTCAAACTCTGGCTCTTCTATTTCAATCTCTAGAGCTGGGGTAGGTGTCTTCTCCTTTGAAGTCATCTCTGCTTCTGCAGCTGGTTCAGGCTTCCTAGCTCCTGCCGGATGTTCTGGATCTTCTTTTTCCTTGCCTAAGCGAGTTTGAATAGCTTTAGCTTACTCTGGATTCATCGGTTGTCCTAGCAACTTCCCTTGATTGCTTGTAAAATGCCCAGCTAACTGTGTAACTTAAGTCTCCAGCATCTTTATCATTTCATCAGTTGGTGGTTCGAACTTCCGACCTCTATCACCTTGCTATCAATATTTTTTAGAATCTTGTCCATAGCCTTAAACTTAGTAATAGTGTCTTTGTTAATTTTGCCTTGCTCCTCCATAAACTCCTTCAGCTCCATGCGTAGAGGCACTGTGTTCTGGATGGATGAGCTTGCATTGAATTGAGGTCTATTTTATACATACCAATAGTTGGATGGAGGAAACCACTCTTTCATCTTTATGTAGTCTAGCAACTTTGCTTCCTCTGGATAGTTCTTCCCAACATGGCTATAGCCACCACAGTCTTCACATGTTGATCTTGCTTCTGCTGCCTTGAGGTCTATAGCTTGAGCTTCCCTTATCTCCATCTTCTCCGGTCTCCTCATTAGCGAGTCAACCTTTCCTTCCAATAATTGATCACGCTCCACCTGCAACACTCCTTGTGTATTTCTAGTAGGTTGAGCTAGGAATAGGCGCCCAGATCATGCCATGCATTGTTGTCTACAACCTTCCTGAATAACTTGAAAGCTTGAGTTGGGGTGAGGTCTATAATTGATCCTCCAGCCGATGTGTCAGCCATTGATAGAACTTCTGGACTAGGTCCTCTTTCGGGTATTTATGGTGTGGAACTACACAGACATACTCATTGAAGTTCTCATCAGCTTCAGCAATCGTCTTGGAAGCATATTGAGCAAAACTAGCTATCCTACTTCTGAGATTCTGAGTCTAGCTGGGGAATAATGTTCAGTTAAGAAAGCCTTCATCAACTCATCCCAATGTTGAATCGTTGCCACCGATAGAGAGTAAAACCATTGAAGTGCTCTTCCAAGTAGAGAGTAAGTGAACAACCTTACCCTTAGTTGATTCTGAGTAACTCCATCCACGTCGATGGTGTTGCATAGCTGTGTAAAAGCTTGTAGATGAAGATTAGCATCTTCCTTGCCAGTGAAAGGTGAACACTACAAGATCCTCAGTCTTCAAGTATCGATCCCAAACGGTCGATCGACACCGCCCAATTCATGGATAGGTAAGTCATTGATGTTTAGAATGGCATAAAGTTTTTCTGGATCATCCACAAAATTTTTTGGTTTATTAGAGATATAGCCGTCCATCTCCTGTTAGCGTTAGTGAAAGCAAACACATATATACAAGAACTAGATCTGAAATTTTGACTAGAAATTGCACAAAGACAAAAATATTGAAAAGAAAAGACTAAAAAATCATGAACAAAAAGTTATATATATACATGCATAGTTAAACTAGAACTTGACTGTTAGCTCCCGGCAACGGCGTCAAAAAAGCTGGTTGACGGCTGTTAGCACGCCAAGTTATGAACCGCAAGCGTACGGATCAGTTGTAGCACAAGATCTAGGGTTTAGATTTCAACTAGCATTGTTAGTATTAAGTTGCTGTATAGGAGAGATTCAGATCCAATCTGCTAAGCATATACAAATAGATAACAGATAGAGCAAACAAAACCAATCTAGAGCAACATAGACTATGCATATGTTGTAATTCTGATCATGGATATCAATGCAACATATATATGATCTTAGTAAAAAGCATCTTTAAATCTACACCTCCGGTTTGGATCTTGAAACCCCCCCCCCACCTTACGAAAGAATGATCCTGTCACGATCACCTATATCACCACAAGCAAGTTAAGGGCGTGATCATAAGAACATGTCATACTCATCGGTAGATCAGGCATGGAAATCTGGTCACCATGACCACAAGAACACCCAAAGCAATCTATCATCGATTTGTAGATTGAAAAGCAAGCAAACCCGATAAAGCATAAAACCATCAAAGGATATACTTAGATCGCTAAGAATATGAACACATTTATTACTTCACCATGAATGATTGTACATTACAAGATCACCACTGGGATCCTACCTTGATCTTAATGACTCCTACCTCCACAACTCCAGTGTGAGCTTCCTCGTAGGGTGATCATGCCGGTAGAGGTTTGCCTATGTTAGCCCCCAACAACCGCACAGCCCTCGGCTCTCCGGAGAGGTGTCCCTCAAGCTCCTTATTGCTCTGCTGCTTCACATCAAGTATGTCATCTTCGAGATGGGGCTCGGTGGATCTTTTTTTGGGTATTTATAGTCTAGAGAGCGCGTGGCAAAAATTAGAAGGCGAGGGGGCAAAGGAAAGCCCCAGGCTAATCAGCCTGGGATGGTCCAGGCCGATCGGCCTGGGCCTTCCTTTTGCCCTCTCACGTCCTGCTTCGTCCTCAAGTCTCATCTGGTGCTTTGAAGTATTATTTTCACTTGCACGTGGGCCTGGCTCATCGATTGTGTCAAGATGAGATTGATCTTCTTTGATTCCTCTTTGATCCCAAAGTGATCCTTACCATATCTTCACAAACTTAGCCCTTAAGTCATCTTGGAGGATTGCTTGCCAAAGATGGGCATCGAAAGGCTCCAGAAGACCCTAGGCCGGTCGGCCTGGGCTCCTTTGGGCTGATCAGCCAAAGGCCCTTCCTAGGCCTATTGGCCTCTACCTTTTTGTGGTTCAATGCTCATTCAGTGCTTTATCTAAAAGTATACTTTTAGGTCATATCCCTGCAAATACAGAACTCCAAAATATGTTTCACATGTGAAAATGACTGGTTTATTAGGTGTCATCAATAGTTTAGGTATCAAATTCATGTGATTATTGAAGATAAACAGGGGTAAAAGTGTGTCAATAGCGAGCATCAACACCTGCCTGACTGCCTTCAACTCCAGCTTGGCTTAGTCTAGTGCCTCTGGCTTGACTTGGTCTGGGTGGAGGGCCTCTGTGGCTGCTGCCATGTTGGCTTCGATCGGAGCGTTGGACTGACTATATGGGATTTTGCTGATCGAGTTGTTCATAGATGAGTTCCGCCAGTTCAGCCAACTATTGGGTGTACTTGTTTAGGGGTGTCACGTGGGTGATGAGATCAATTGACACGATGGTGGTCAAAGGAGTATGATGGTGACGTATCTGAACTGCTTCAAAGGCGATGTCAAGGTTCTGGATCGGTAGATATGCTGTAAGGCGGCATTATCGCTCTGCTCTTTCGGTGTTTCTTGCTCGTCGTCGAGTTCCTTGTGCTCCTATTTCTTCTTTGACTATGTTGGCAGTGAGCTCATCTTGCAAGATGTCATCTAGGTGACATTCGTGTCATGGGTTGTTATCTCGTTGCTCTTCTTCCTGATCACCGTCTTGGTTTTTGAGAACAGCGAAAACTTCTCGCTCTGGTGAGAAGCTTTTCGAACTAAAGGCGGTGACTTCTGTAGAGCCACCCTCCTCTAGGATAGGAGACAAAGGAGATCCTTCCCAGTGCGAGAGAGTGTCGAGGTAGGCGATGAGGCACGAATTGTTGTCCTTGGCTAGAGCAGATGGCTTCATGTTGGCTCAGTAGACGAATCTGCCTTGTGGAGTTGATGTGATTACCAGGCTCTGCTACAAACCTGATCAAGGGGTCTCCTCATCCGGATCCTAATAGTAGTCGGGGTCTTCGATCTCATCCATATCGGGTTGCGATCTGGACAAGGCCACCTGATAGACAGTGGCCGCATTACACAGTTTGAATGGGAATTGATTCTGGGAGTAGTTCGATTCGTATGATGGCTTATGCGTCAACTTGTGCAAGTCAAGCCGACTGGCGGAAGAAGCTGAGTTGTACTCAGACTCGTCCCCCCAGCCTCTGACTAGGTCAGAAATTGAATATCCACCGAAATTCTCGACGAGATCCTCCAGAGCTTCGCGCTAGAGCTTCATGGTTGGCTTCCTTGAATGCGACGATTGGCTTGATGATGACTTGTGCCATCGAGTTTGCTAGTGGATTCTTGGTGCTCCCCTACTTTGCGCGTCAGCTGTCGGTGTTTAGACCTGGCAAGCTACCCAGGAGAGTGCCCGAGGTAGTGTTTTTGTTGGTGGGGCTCATCGAGATTAGGAACTCGAACTAAACACAGACACATGATTTAGACAGGTTCGGGCAGCTAGTTGCGTGATACCCTACGTTCTATATTTTAGTTGGATTGAATTGCTTTGAAGGGGTCCCTACCTCACCTTATATAGTTAGGAGTAGGTTTACAGGTCGGTTTATTACATAAAAACTAGTCGGACACGACTAGAGAAGTCCTACCCTTATTACAACGGGTATTTTCCTAATCCTCGACTACTCTTTGTCTTTCCACATATACTATGTTGTCCTGCACCAAAGCCTCTATATCAGATGCGTCTCGGTGTATAGCCCTATATTTGGGACTGTTCAAATCTGCTGGTGGGCTCATAGATGTATGTACGACACATGGCAGAACCGCGCAGGGAGGCCATGGCGGCTAGGGTTTGGCCTAAGCCATCTCCTAGACAACTCCGAAGACTTGCAGCGGCCATCAGCTCCCTCTGGTGAATGACCTAAGTTTCATCGAGTTCTGGTGGTTGGATGCACATGCCGACGGAGAACAAGGATATTTATACTCCGAAGATGTTGTGGGACGAAGGCCACGTTGATCGGGGCTAGAAACAGGCTAGACCGATCGGCCTGGGCCCGCTGGGTCGATCGGCCTAGATGATTACGCCACCTTTCTAGCCTCAAATGCTAAAACTTTCTATATGAAAGTTGTAGATCATTCGAGTCATGCATTTTAGACACCAAATTTGCCCAAATTAGAGTCCAAAGGATGTGGACGTATTTGGATGACAAATTGGGCTAGGCCGATTGGCCTATGGATCCGGGGCCGATCGGCCTACCCTCTTTTGAGTTCCCCTGGTCCTCGTCTTTCTCGTGAAGACTCCTTATATTGTCCCAAGTCCAATTCCAAATCAAGCCCGTACAAAAGTCACATGTTTATGTTGTATTTCCTACCATTTTGCAATATAGTTTAAAATACAACACATATGCAAATATGAGGTTATTTCAGGTGCTAAGTAGCAGGTTAGTATAAGATTTAGTCCAAAATACTACTTAAATAGCACTAAAAAGGTGGCAATAACGAGTGTCAACAATTTCCCCATGCTTATTAAACCTTGCTCGTCCTCGAGCAAGTCCAGGATACTTGCTTAATCAAGAAATTAGCATTGCCCTTCGATGCCATCCATGCACTTAGTTATACATAACAAGACACATTGCTCTCTCAAGTGTTTAACATTTAAAGTTCAAGTTGTGACCGGCTACTTTTCATCATGGAAGATAGACTAGTAATAAATAACAAGCCACAATAAAATAAATACAATGCTCTTGAACCTAAGTGAACTTCAGGCCTTTACCTTATTCCATCGTGAACAGTTTTTCAAAAAGATTCAAAGCCAACACAAGAGAGATTCTCTCTTAAAAACTCTCATCTCATCAAGCCACTCAAGCCTATACTAGATTATTTTCAACCTAATCTACTCATATATGAAAGTGGAAGGTTTATGTGAAGCTTGGTAGGTAAAAATAATCCTACCAAAATATTATATCTGAAATATTTGTCAAACCAAGAGAGATCTATTGGAATTACTGAGACTTTTCAAAAAAGCCATGAAAATTAAATGTTGGAGAGAGAAAGAGAGGAGGAAACACACATTTAGATAAGTGAGCATGTATGTAATATCCCTCAAAATTAAATGATATTAATTGTGCTAGTGTTTGCAAAAATTTAACACTTTTTGTTTGAATGTGTGGATCAAACTTAAGGTCCACCGTCATCTCTTTTCTCTAAATTTCAAAAGCTAGTAATTAAATTTTTGCACTTCAATTTAAACACATGCTTGCATGATTGATTTGGATTTGTAAGTTTGCATTTTGAATCTAAATAAAAATACAAACTAAAGCTAACTCAATTATAAAAACCTAGCTAACTCGAGCCTAAACTCCGTAACCCATCTAACCTAACCAGCTTGGCCTCCTAACCTACCCCGGCCTAGCCCACCCAAACCATCAGGCCATGCCTAAACCACGGTGCGGCCCAGCTAAGCCAGCCGGCCTAGCTAACCTCGCCGGCGCACCTTTCGGAACCCTCCTCACCGCAGCTGATGACCGGTGAGCCCCGCCTGTGAGCCACCCGGAGAACTATTCCCCTTTCTCCTTGCTCCCGACGCACGCACGCGCACAGCGATCGCTGCCCCGCGCACTGCCGCTCCGCCGCAAGCTCGCTTTTGTGCTGGCGCGCCTCGATGCTCGCCACACCGTCCTGCCATGACGCCCGCCATGCATCGCCACACATGACCCCCTACAGGAGTCTTCCACGACAGGGAAAACCCCCACCTTGCCCCTGCCCGCTGATGCGCTCCACGCGTCTGCGCGCATGGATGCTGAGGATCGCCGGCCATCCACCCCGCGCACGCCTCGCACCTATATAAGCAACCCTGGCCTCGGACCTCCCTCACCAAAGCCGCTGGGGTTTTTCCACAAGACGACGCTGCCAGTTCGTAAAGGAGAGAAGAACAGGAGTGAAGAGGAGAAGAAGGGAGAAGGGTTGAGCCAGGAGGAAGCCGCTGCCGTCCTCGGAGCCGTCGTCATCACAGAGGAGGAGCAGCTGTCGTCGCCGTCCGCAAGGCACCATGCTGCACATCTTCACCACGCTGGCCCCGCCGTGAACCACACCCCCTTCCTGTTCCTCTCGGCACAGCGTCTCTGCCTCGCCATGTCTTGTCCAGCCTTTGTGCCACGTCTTGCAGGGGAGCTGCTGCCGCCGCTTGACGTCGCTGCCGCTCGCCACCATGCCGCCGCAAGTCTGGAATGCAAGAGCCTGGCACATGGCCACCGGCATGCCGTGGGCGGAGAGTCCTCCCTACACCGTGCACGCGCTGCCCGCCCTCGCAGCCAACCGCTGGGCCAAGGCAAGGCCTTGGCCGTGTGCACGGCGCACCAGCCCCACACCGCAACCACGCCGCCTTGCCCTGCTGCCCTGCGGGCCCCCTCCGCCACAGGCCCGGAACACCGGTACCCCGCGCGCTGCAGCGGCCGTGCCGTGGACAGGGTTTTCCCCTGTGCCGTGCACGCGCAGCCCGCGTCGCGCCCTGCAAGGCCCCACGCCACCAAACCCCGCCGGTGCCTCCTCGAAGGGAGCAAACACATCTCCAAGGGCAAGAATAAGGGTCAAGCGTCCAGCCAGCCACCAGACCAGGCTGCAAAGGTGGGCGTGGAAGGCTTCTCTGTGCCAGAAGCTGACACATCAGCTGTTGCCACTGAAACGCTGGTTCTGGAGTTGTAGGTGTGTCACACACCGTGCGGAGGTTGCGAGGCTTCCTGCTGTGTGAGCTGTGCAATGGTAAGGCCCCATCGATGAATGGAATTCGGCACCATCTGTTGGAGAAGAAGCACAAGAATAAGGCAAATGCTAGCTCTGATGTCTCTGCCAACGTCTCCACAGGTGAAAATGCGGCAGCAAAAGTACAACTGATGGACACAGACACAGCTGTCGTCGCTGCCATGGCAGTTCAGGTGGAAGCACCATTGGCGAAGTCAGTGGAAACAAAGGTTGGTGATGACAGTGAGCTGCAAGTAAAAACTATGGCTTCCACAAAAGAAGATGCTGCCACTGGGGACACTACCGAGACTCATGGAGATAGAGATGAAGTCCAGTGCAAGTGCTGCTGTGGCTGAGGAAAATAATTTCTGTCGTTTTGACTCACTGACCATGGAAGTAGATAATGTGTGCCATCCTATACAGCGGGTGGATGGCTTCCTCGTCTGCCCTTGCTGCAACGCTAAGGCACCATCTGAGATCATCATGCGGTCGCACCTTACTGGGAAGAAGCACAAGCACAAGATGAGACTTGCTGTACGAAAATACAAGAAGGATGCATCTGTCCTTGCCACCGGGGGTGATGAGGTATTGAGGTGCTAGGAAAGAGCTCAATGTCCGTGGAAGCCAATGTAGAGGCAGAAGCAGCACCATCGATAGTGACATAAGCAAGAAACGCTGCTGCCATGGCACCCATGGGAGTAGATAGTCCAGCTGAGGTTGAAGGCATTGAACCTGCAGAGGATGGCGAGATTACTCGGGTACAAAGCAACAGCTCAAATTCAGTGAAAGCTGGTGAAAAGGCAGAACCGGTGCCGCCATTAGCAGTGCTACAAGTAAAAAATGCTGCTGCCATGGGACCCATGGAAGTAGATGATCTGGCAGAAGTTCAGCCTCGCATTGAACCTGCAGAGGATGGTGAGATTACTCGGGTGCAAAACAACAGCTCAAAGTCAATGAAAGCTGATGAAGAGGCAGAATCAGAACCGCCAATGGCAGCACCACAAGTGAAAAACATTCCAGCCATGGTGCCTTTGGAAGTAGATGGACCGGCAGAAGTTCAACCTTACGTTGAACCTACAGAGGATGGCGAGATTATTGAGGAAGCTGGAGGAGAGCACTCAGCTGACAGAGCGAATGGCTCTGTGGCCCAAGCGAAGGAATCCGTGGAGACCAATGACAATGCTCCGCTTGGTAAGACAATCAAGATCCAGGTGGTGGGCAAGGTGTTCACCGTGCTGCAGCAACATAATGGCAGCCTCTCGTGCCAGATGTGCGGCGTGCACGGCTGCAATAAGGATGGCATGATTCTGCACCTCTACACTCGGATCGGATATATGCACTGGGACAAGGCCAATCTTGCACAAAAGGAGAAAGAGGCTGCTGCAACAGCGGTGGACAAGGACGGTAATGGCGGTAGTGCGGCTGGTGAGTGCTCAGGTGGAGCACTAACGACAACAGTGTGTGATCATCTGAGCAGTTCGTTGTTTGCTTTTTCGGGTTGTTGTATTATTTGTTTCATGTGCAACAACCTCACAGTCATGAATACTAAATTTTTTGGGCAATTATTTTCTGTCAAAATATATCTGTTAAAATGGACACATTAACTTTCAAAAATAACTTCTACATATAATTTTGGTACCCGCAGAATAATTTTGATATTCGCGGAACTCTAAAAATTTCCAACCCGTGCCTGGCCTGGCTCCCATCTAGGCGAGATATCATGGTGCGTGGAGGCATGCAGCATAGAGGGGAAAGGGAGGCTGCGGAGAACTTAGGAAAATTGAGTGTCTAGTTTTGAGGTCTTTTAACAGAACCGATAGTGACGGATAGCGCTACGGTTTGTGATAAAGAGCATCAGTAAAAAGGATTTATCTCACAAAGTCTGCATCAATATATCACTGAAGGTTTTTAGTGGAGTGGCAAACTGATATAAATAAGATGAATGGCATCGTTTAAAGTGTTCAAGGACGAACGACTATGTTAATTTTTAAGTTTATAGATATCCATAACAAGTGAACGTTATGTTCAAGTACAGGATATAAAGATAAGGAAAAACTTATTTTGGTATTATATGTCAAAATCACATTCCCGTCCCTGGTGGTATGTTTTTTTTTCCAATTTTTACTCTATATGTTGAATATTAATGCCTTTGATCAAATGTGGCGTTTTATTCTATATCTTTATTATGCTTTTAGAACGCTAGGCATAAACAATGGGCATTCTCAGCAGTGCGGCAAACGCACGTCTCAAGCACAAGTATTTTATACCATCTGTCAACCACACCGTACTTCACGGCCACGGACATGTCCCTTTCCACACAATACATCGTACAAGCACCGTATCTTAAGACTTACAAAAATACAGGCCGGTAGCTATATATACCCGTGCAACTCTTGCATATCAATCACCAAATCAAAAGCACAGTGCACAACGCCAGCAGTAGCAACCTATTGAAAGGCCTGATCGATCATGGCCAGCCCCAAGGCTTTTCTCCTTGCAATCCTCGGCTGCGCCTTCTTATTCAGTGGTGCTCTCGCAGCTCGCGCCCTGAGTGACGACTCAGCCATGGTGGCGAGGCACGAGCAATGGATGGCACAGTACAGCCGTGTCTACAAAGATGCTGCCGAGAAGGCTCGGCGGTTCGAGGTGTTCAAGGCCAATGTTAAGTTCATCGAGTCATTCAACGCCGTTGGGAACTGCAAGTTCTGGCTCGGCGTCAACCAGTTTGCCGACCTCACCAACGACGAGTTCAGGGCCACCAAGACTAACAAGGGCTTCAAACCTAGCCCGATGAAGGTCCCTACCGGATTTAGGTACGAGAATGTTAGCATTGATGCGCTTCCGGTGACCATCGATTGGAGAACCAAGGGTGCTGTGACTCCCATCAAGGATCAGGGACAATGTGGTAAGTACATTTAATTAGAAGGATGATACACTTGTGTCAACACTATTTTTCTGCAACTAGTGTTTGATGTACGTTGAAACATAATTAACCAATTGCAGGCTGCTGCTGGGCGTTCTCGGCTGTGGCCGCCACGGAGGGCATTGTGAAAATCAGCACCGGAAAGCTCATCTCGCTCTCGGAGCAAGAGTTGGTGGATTGCGATGTCCATGGAGAGGATCAGGGATGTGAGGGTGGTTTGATGGACGACGCCTTCAAGTTCATCATCAAGAATGGCGGCCTAACCACTGAGTCTGGCTATCCTTACACAGCTGCGGATGGCAAGTGCAAGAGTGGATCGAACAGTGCTGCGACCATCAAAGGCTATGAAGATGTGCCGGCAAACAACGAGGCAGCCCTCATGAAGGCCGTAGCTAACCAGCCTGTCTCGGTGGCCGTGGATGGAGGAGACATGACATTTCAGTTCTACTCCGGTGGTGTGATGACTGGCTCTTGCGGCACAGACTTGGATCATGGAATTGCAGCAATCGGTTATGGAAAGGCAAGTGATGGCACAAACTACTGGCTCATGAAGAACTCTTGGGGCACCACATGGGGCGAGAATGGTTACTTGAGAATGGAGAAGGATATTTCGGACAAGAGGGGCATGTGCGGCCTCGCCATGGAGCCTTCCTACCCCACTAAGTAGGTTTACCTTAGTATTTCTCAGATTCGTACATATATAGACTTATATCGAATAAAGATGGATGCTTCTTTGTCTCGTCATGTATATATAGTCCGTTCTTATTGTCAGTAAATTGTTATATATACAAATTGATCTACTATTTAAGGACGCTTGTGCATTTCATGTGAAGACCATGTAAATATGTTGGATAGGTAATGATAAATACACTACATGCTAGTAATTTTCCAATGTTGGTCACCTGTGCTTATGGACAACGTGCCTTGTCAGAATAAGCAACCTAACAAGCACATTTCTAATTTGCTACAGGCTTTCCGATGCTTTGAAAATCACTATCACTGATGAAACGAACTTAGGTGCTGTTTGGTGGTACGTGAAATGGTAATGCAAATGCAAAGGGAATCAGATTGCAGCGTATCTTATTACATGATGGCAATTACACATTTTATTTGGCTGCACAATGTAACGTCATTCGATACTGAAGGGATCGTGACACACTAAGAGGGGTGAATTGGGTGTTTAAAAACTAAGACTCCAAGCATATATAAAAATATATTCCAATTTCTATCTAGATGTGCACTAGGTTTTTGTATATGTTGCTATCTCTAACCAAAATAGTTTTGCACCATAGGTTCCAATCCTAGAAACTACACATGGCAATTTTAGGAAAGGTAAATGCGGAATGTAAAGTGCAATAAGAAATGCGGAAGATAAATGAGGCAGAGAAGGCAAACTTCCGATACGGCAATACAATGATTTTTACCGAGGTTGAAAGCAAAGGTTTCCACGAGTCGTCATTGTGGAGCCCCTCTCAAGGAAATGCCCATGTAAGGGCATATGCTTCCTAGTCGAGTAACTCGTAGGATAGTTGATGAGCCTTCCCCACGCGCAAGTGGATTTCTGCCTAAGCCTCTCATAGATGCTTCTTGCCACTCTTCACTTGGTAGAGTTTCGTCAAAATGCCAAGGGCCGCTCCGCCCATTCATTAGCGCCGCCGGCTACTCCACATACACTGTTAGAGAGTCTCGCGCGACTTACAAACCCCAGATTTACAACTCTTGGTGCGTGGAAGCACCAATAATAAGGAGGTGTGCAAACCTTGCATAACTCTAGGCTAATCCTTAAAGCAATGCGCTGATACCTAAACTAGCACTAATCAATACCTAAATGTCTTAATCTTGTCTTGAGCACTTTGGTGAATAGAATACTTATGTATATCTGGAAACTAAGCCTATAGCTTCTTCAAAACTCTAACATAGACGAATTGGCCAGGCAATCGGGTATAAATAGGCTAAGGCCAAGAAACTAGCCGTTGCTCAAACGGTCACAAAAATAGTAATCATCGATTTATACTATAACCACTTCATGGCCATCACCATACCATACTATGATGACTGATTGATCCAATGCTCCAGGTACTGTAGTCACTGTATCATTTTGTGTATGCATAAAAACTCCATAGCCAATTCGAGCCGAGCCTATCACACCAATTCATCTTCTGCTTCCTTTCTGGCTATCACCGTATCATCCTATGATCACCGATTGATCCTATGCTCCAGTTACTGTAGTCACCGTATCATGCTATGATGCATGTTAACTTCAAATCGAACTGACCACCGATTCATCAAATGCTCCCTTCATAGCCATCACAGTATCATCCTATGATCACTGATTTGCTTCATTTCTTTATGTGTTTATGATATGCGACTATGATCACCGTATCTTTGTGCTGACTTCTCTTTTATGATGTCTTGGGTTGCTTTAAGGTCTTATGTGGTCTTGCACATGTCCTCTTTTACCTTTGTTTGATGTGTTTCATCACTCAAGTCCATTACCTTACATCCATGTGACTAAACCTTGTCTACTCGCAAACGTTGTTCGTCCCTAGCAAGTGCGGAGCTTAGGCAAGGCCATAGCGGGCCATGGCCCCCCTGCCAAAGCAAAATTTCCATTGGTTGAATAGTGATTTTGGTACTGTTTATTAGTTTAATTGCTTAATCAACACTGGCTGGCCCCCTCTGGATTCTTCGTTAAGCTCCGCCACTGTCCCCTAGGTTATTATTGACACACAATCACCAAAATCACTAATGACCTAATTAGAACCACTTTCCTTACAGATACCATGAGTTGTCAGGTTTGCATAACAAAATTGATTGAAATACAGGTATTCCCGCTAAACAAAATTGATTAAAATACAGGCACTCCCGCTGAACAAGAAGAAGAGCTAGAATTGAAAAGAAGCAACAATCCAATTTTGGGAGAAAGTCACTGATAATTGGGAAGGAAACTAGTCTATACAAGCATAATCAAACTTCAATGTGAAGCTAGATAGAGGAAACAAAGCTACAATAAATCAGGGCAAAGCATTGCTCCGACCAAGAGGGTGTTGCTGTTCCGGGCTTCGTGCCCTTGCCGCCATCATGCTCTTCATCCTGCATTGTGCTATTATTCACCCCGTGCCCCTGAAACCATAGGGCCCCATGTATGTATGTAGCACAGCAGCAGTAAGTAGTACCAGCTTTACTCCCTCCATTCCTTATTGCAGGTCGTTTTGACTTTTCTAGGTTCATAGATATTATTATGCACCTAGATATACACTATACTCTCTCTGTTCCAAATTGTAGGTTCATAGATATTATTATGCATCTAGATATAGTGTATGTATAAACCTACAAAAGTTAAAATGACCTACAATTTGCAACGGAAGGAGTATTGTAATATTCCAAAAATTTGTAATATTTATTTGAGTGAAATTTGCAAAATTTAAAAACTTTTTGTTTAAATTGTGTGCTCATTTTAAAATGTTAGCTAATTCATTCCTCATCCCAAAAATTCCATTTCAAAATTTGCGTGGGTTGAGTTGGATCTTTTTTATTTTATTTGGAGTTAATTCAATTCAAAATTCAAACTAAATCAAAATCTAAATAAAAACCAAACCTAAACCAATCTAACCTAACCTATCAGACCGGCCCGCTAACCTATCTAACCCGTGGCCCGCTAACCTTCGACCTAGCCCGCGCATGCACCACGCTCATCTTAACCCATGTCCGGCCCAACCGGCCGCCTGGCCAACAGGCCATCCCAGCTCGCTCCTGTTGCCGCCCTGCTCCCAGCCAGCAAACCCGCCAGCCCAGCAACTGGCCCAGCTCGCTGCTCGCCCACTCACCCGCTCACTTGCACTCGCCTCCCTCTTTCTCCCGCTGACCCGCACGACCCCGCCTGTTAGCCTCACCGGTGCTCCTGTTCTTCTTCCTCCTCTTGCTCGTACATCACGCACCTTGCACATGCGCTCGCAGACCAATGGGGATGCCGTGCTGGAGCACACTGCAGCTGCTCCGTGCGTCTGTGACCCCTTCCAGAAGGTTCTGTCGGGAGGAATGGACCTCCTTGCCCTCACCCCACACCTCCACGCCCTAGACCCGACGGTCGGATACATGCCACGATGCCCCGTGGCATGGACGCCAAAGATGGATGGAAAGCCACCATCCTTGCCCTCCAACCACCATGCCGAGCTTATAAAAGGGGACCCAGGGATTCCGACTTGAGCACGTCACCAGGGACCTTCCCTCGCCGCCACCCGAGAAGAAGAGAGGGAAGGGGAGGAGGAAAGGGAAGGATAAGGGAGGAAAGGGAAGGAGGAGGTGGAGCGGAAGAGGATGAGAAGGGGAAAGGAAGGAGGCCGCTGTGGAGGAGCCCGCCGCCGCCTGAGCATGGCCATAGCCTTCACCAAGCCCTCACCGTGAGCTCGCCACCCCTCTTTCTCTTCCTCGGCTCCCTTGTTCTCTAGCCGTAGCCGCCGTAGTGTAGGCCACCATTGCTTCGCCTCGCCACCAGCTGCCGGGGTCCGTGTGCTGCCTCGCTATGCCATGGTCAGGGAAAGCCCTGCGATCGCGTGCCAACAGGCGCACCGATGGGGCCGCGTGCCGGTCGGGCCACTGCACGCCGTACCCGTGCCAGCCGCACACTGCACCGCGCATGATCACCTTCGAGTTCTTGGTCTCACAATCCTCCCTGCCTACAAATCAACCACTTAGATAACCCCCTGGTGGATTGCCGGGCTACTAAATTCAACAGTTGGCATGCCAGGTAGGGGAGATTGTGGGATCCACTTAGCGAGCTTGCTGGTAGAAATCTCCGACATCTGTCCAATTGGGTGAGTTGTTTCTAATATTGGTATTAAATTGATCTGATTTTTTGGATGCTAATCACATGCTGATTTGTCTTTGTGATCCATACGGTATACGCACGGGTCATCTTCTTCGGCACGAGCGCCACTCGGCATGTTCTAGGGGGGATGTGCATCATCAGCCCTTAAGGAAGTTGGCTGTCATGCTTCGTCCACTGCTGTGGCGTCAACAAGTACACAGCCGGGTCTGGCTCCCTGACCAGTCCAACAAGGCCAGGCCTGCTAGCTCATGCCTGTTGAGGCAGATCGCAAGCAGGGCACACCGGTGATACCTTCAACCACTTGGACTCGACCAAGAATTGCTAGGCAATAGGTCTCGACTGGTTTGCTTCATTGAAAGTTGTTCGCCATCCACGATGATGAAGATGGTACCCAGGGCTTCTGAGCCTGTACATGAGACATGCGGGTTCTACAACTCGACCACAAATAAAACTATGTCTTATTTACAATTAAATATTTTACGGCTTCCGTATACCTACATACCCCTCGGCTCCTCCATGTCTCCGTGACTTTCGCCGACCACCTTGGCTCCTCTGTGTCTCTGTGACTTTCGCCGACCACCTTGGTCGCACCCCGACTGCTATAACAACTTGGTCCATCCACTACACGAGCGGTCGGGGGCTACACCCCACGGGTGCCTAGCTTATGCTGGTGCTTTTCCGCATAGTTTCGACTACTTTGCAGCTTGTTCGTCGCTCTTAACGGTTGCTAAAGTAGTCGGGTAGCACACGTCTTAATCCATGAAGCCTGACCCTCATGTGAGCCTCCTGGTGCTTCGCCAACCTCTCTGGCTTAGGGCAGGAGGCGACTCATCGTGCTTCCGCAACTCGGCCGACTCCTAGCCTTGGAGGCTGGATGCCATAGACGACTCGGCGTGCCTCCTAACACTAGGCCAACCTCCCAGGCTCAGAGGCTGGGTGCAGGAGGCGACTCAACGTGCCTACATGGCTTCACCAGTCCTCGCGCTCGGGGGCTGGACACCTACTTCGGGTTGGCATGCTTCCGTTGCTCTGCTAGTCCTCACGTTCGGCGGGTCGAAGGCTGGGTGTAGGATGTCACTTGACGTATGTCCATGGTGTTTCACAAGACAAAGACTACAAGATCAAGGATTTTTTTTGAGCACTACACAGCTTCTTGGCAACCAGATGATGAAAGCACTCGGGCGAAGCTTATCCAACTCGGCATTCGTGTTGGGTTGCTGTTCAACTCCACACCACTCCAGGGCTTGATGGTTATAGATACCCGGGTACCCTCATGGAGGGTCCAGCCGACCACTAATAGGCCAGCCCAACTTGATGAAGAAGGCAGAAGATAGAGTCCGGTTAGAGCTCCCCACATGTTGTAATCTGACTAGATCTCATCTATAGTAACCGACTAGGGGTCCAGCCATGTGACCCTACCCCTCACAGTATATAGGAGAGGTAGGGGTTCCCCAAGGAGGGGAACTGACCCAATTCCATCAAAGACTAAACCATGCACCAGCACAAAGCAATACAATCTAGTAAAATATAGGACGTAAGGTATTACTTTCCGGAGGCCTAAACCTATCTAAACCTTCGTGTTCTTGTGATCACCTTCCAGTTCTTGGTCTCGCAATCCTCCCTGCCTACAAATCAACCATTAGGTTATTGAGTTCTTTCACAGGGTCATCAAGAACAAGCAATGCCTAAAGGCATATTCCCTCATTAGGCTGACCGATTCGGTAAGCTCGTGATTTCATCATTTGGCTTGATTGCTTTGCTTTTGCATCTATTTCATCTTGATTGTGTTTTATTTTTTAGAGCTGAGAGTATGAGTTTTTTTGTCTATTACCAGTTCCTAGATGGGCCGAGCACCGAGACCAACCAGCCACCTGCCGCACTGGACTGGGAGTCGGACTCCTCCTTTGATAACTCCGACGTGGACGTATTTGTCCAAGGTAGTGGAACGGAGCTTAGGGGCACGGATCCTGTTGGGCAGCAGACACGCCAGGCCGTTCACATGGTGGTAGAGTCCAAGGCACTGGAGGCGGAGAAGAAGAAATGAAAGAAGAGAGGTGCCACGAAGCCAAAGGCACCCACTATGGCAGCAGCATCCCCTGCGGAGACCTTACGCGAGGTGCCAAGCCCAGCCACTAAGAAAAAGAAGGTCGAGCTCCTTGAGACGACCGCAGCCAACACGGAGCGGCTCAAGGAGCAGCTAAAGATGGAAATCCATGCGGGAAAGCAGAAGGAGCTGATCATGCCGCTGCAAGCACCTTTTCGCCCAAAGTTCCGAGCGAAGAGGAGCACATTGTGAGTATGATCATGGCGTCGTATATTGTTTGATGTTTTGTTTGTACATTGCTTCACTTTATCTCTGTGTCTCGCCATTCAAGCAGGAAGGCGGTGATGGTGGACGAGTCGGGCCTGCAAGACACTGGCGTCAGGACCCATGCAGAAGGTCAAACTCGTGATGCGACTATAGAGGCTGCATCCACGACATCTGTCCAGGCCAAGAGCAAGAGTGGCTTGGTGACGAGACCTAAGGGTCTCGAGCTGAGCTCTTCACCGTGCCAACATGTCACCAAGGATGCCACTGTATCCGTGCCCGGGGCCACAGATGCTAGTGTCGAGGTGCATATGGAGGAGACCCTAGGGAAGCATCGATCGACGTGGAGGTGGCGCGCTACAACGACGACGTCCATGCCAACAAGGATGATTCCACCACTTTGGACTTCTGCAGGATGGCCCTAGAGCAAGATGCTGCTACTGACAAGAAAGATCTTGCCACCCTAAAGGAAGCCACAGCCAAGGTCGAAGAGGTGTTATATGTAAGTTGGCCGACCAATCTTGCTATTCACTTCATCCCCTATCTTCCATGTTTGAATTGTTGGAGTAACTTTTGTATAGAATCTGGCGAAGCGTATGCACAAGAGGGCGGACTCCATCCATTGTGCATAGGAGTATTGCCTCGAGGTTGAGCGCCTAAAGACTGAGCTCAATAAGGCCAATGAGGATGCCGCGGAGCAGATCCAAAAAAAGGACCAAGAGATCGAGGAGCAGAAGAAGATCACAGGGAGGTCTAGGGTGACCTTAGCGCTTTGCTGACTTGTTTGGCTTCGTTCCTTATGGAAGATCTACCTTGGGTAGATGTGGCCTTTATCTTTTTTTGAGTTTTGTTATTTTGTAGATGCCCAGAAGTGGAGAGGCTTAAGAGAGACCTCAAAGAGTGCAAGGAAGCCAATGCCTAACTGCAGCAAGACCACAATGTCGCCACGAACCGTGAGCATGCCATGTCGCAGAAACTGGCCTATGAGGCTAGCTTGTGCAAGGATATGAACCGGTGCTTGATTTCTATTATGAATAGTCTCTGGCATGATCAGGTGGTCATTGCAAGGTTGAAGGTGGAGCTGAAAGACCTGAGGTCGGCCGCAGGCTACGTGATGGACACGATCCAGCCTATGGCCAACCCTGACGAGCCAATGCCCCTACCTGGCACGCCAACTATCGGATTTAGTGACTGGCATGCTCTCGAAGTGGAGCTAGATCAGTTTGGTGAGGAAGTTCTTCATGCTCTCGGGGAAGATGATGCTGGGGCGGGATGCAATCGAGCTGTTGGGGAGGATCTCACGACCACTCCTACCTGGTGTGCCAACTATTGGATTTAGTGACCGGTAGTCCACTAGAGGGGTACCCTGGTGGTAGATTTGTAGGTGGAAGAGATTGTAAGACCAAGAACTCGAATGGTTTAAAAAGGGCTCAAGGTTTAGATAGGTTCAAGCCTCCGGAGAGTAATACCATACATCCTGTGTTCTGGTGGATTGCATTGCTAGTACGGGATGCGAAGAATCGATGTACCTTCGGGGGGCATCCCTGGCCACCTTATAGAGGCCTACAACCTAGGGTTACAATCAGATAGGATCTAATTCTAGTTGGTTGTCAAATGGAAAGCAATTTTAATTGGTTTACAAGAAGTATCCTGTGATATCCGGGCAGAATCCATTCACCCAGCTTCCTGGCTTGTGCTCCCCGCATTTTTGTGCCTTGGCCCGCATGACATTGTTAGGTGGGCCCACTTTCCAGGACCGACCAGTATCCTGGTCGGTGGGGACCCATGGGTACCTTTACCCCTCGTATAGGGATATATGGTTTTGGTTTTTTAGGAAAAATCAAATAAAAATTGGGATGGCTCAAGTCATTGGTTCATGAAAAAGAAAGGAATACAAAACGACTGAGTGAATGAAACTCCAAATATTGTCTTGACCGAAGGTTCCACTTAATAATTGTTCACCAGGTATGACGTAGTGAAATCTGTGACTCACTTACTTGAAACTTCAAATGACTTCAGAGTTGTCCTCCCAGTAGCTTATTCTTGACTCGAAGGATTGCTTGCCAAAGATGGGCGTCGAAAGGCTCCAGAAGACCCTAGGCCGGTCGGCTAGGGCTCCTTTTGCGATCAGCCAAAGGCTCTTCCTAGGCCCGTTGGCCTCTACCTTTGTCTGGTTTGATGCTCGTTCAGTGCTTTATCCAAAAATATACTTTTAGGTCATATCCCTGCAAATACAGAACTCCAAAATATGTTTCACATGTGAAAATGACTAGTTTATTAGGTGTAGTCAATAGTTTAGGTATTAAATTCATGTCATTATTGAAGATAAAAAAGGGTAAAGGTGTGTCAACAACGAGCATCAACACCTGCCTAACTACCTTCAGTTCCAGCTTGGCTTGGTCTGGCGCCTCTAGCTTGACTTGGTCTGGGCGGATGGCCTCTGTGGCTGCTACCATGTTGGCTTCGATCGGAGCGTTGGACTGACTGTATGGGATTCTGCTGATTGAGTTATTCATACACGAGTTCTGTCAGTTCAGCTAACTATTGGGTGTACTTGTTTTGGGGTGTTACGCAGGTGATGAGATCAATTGACGTGATGGTGGCCAAAGAGTATGATGGTGACATATTTGAACTGCTTCAAAGGCGATGTCAAGGTTCTGGATTGGTAGATCTGCTGCAAGGCAGCTTTGTTTGTCTTCTCTTGTGGTGTTTCTTGCTCGTCGTTGAGTTCTTTGTGCTTTAATTTCTTCTCTAACAATGCTGGCAGTGAGCTCGTCTTGTGAGATGTCATCTAGGTGATGTTCATGTCCTGGGTTGTTATCCCGTTGCTCTTCTTCCTGATCACCATCTTTATTTTTGAGAACATTGAAAACTTCTCGCTCTGGTTAGAAGCTTTCCGAACTAAAGGCGGTGACTTCCGTAGGGCCACCCTCCTCTAGGATATGAGACAAAGGAGCTCTGTCCTAGTATGAGAGAGTGTCGAGGTAGGCAATGAGGCATGAATTGTTGTCCTTGGCTAGAGTGGATGGCTTCATGTTGGGCCAGTAGATGAATCTGCCTTGTGGTGTTGATGTGATTACCAGGCTCATCTGCGAACCTGATAAAGGGGTCTCCTCATCCAAATCCAAGTAGTAGTCGGGGTCATCAATCTCATCCATATATTGGATTGCGATCTGGACAAGGCCGCCTGATAGACAGTGGCCGCATTGCAGAGTTCAAATGGGAATTGATTCTGGGAGTAGTTCGATTCGTATGATGGCTTATGCGTCAACTCGTGCGAGTCAAGCCGACTGGCGGAAGAAGCCGAGTTGTACTCAGACTCGTCCCCCTAGCCTCTAACTAGGTCAGAAATTGAAAATCCACCGAAATTCTCAACGAGATCCTCCAGAGCTTCGTGCTAGAGCTTCATGGTTGGCTTCCTTGAATGCGACGATTGGCTTGATGATGACTTGTGCCATCAAGTTCGCCAACGGATTCTTGGTGCTCCCCTACTTGGCATGTCAGCTGTCGATGTTTAGACCTGGCAAGCTACCCAGGAGGGTGCCGGAGGTAGTGTTTTGGTTGGTGGGGCTCATCAAGATCAGTAACTCGAAGTAAACACAGACACATGATTCAGACAGGTTCAGGCTGCTAGTTGCGTGATACCCTATGTTCTGTGTTTTGGTTGGATTGAATTGCTTTGGAGGGGTTCCTGCCTCGCCTTATATAGTCAGGAGCAGGGTTACAGGTCGGTTTATTGCATGAAAACTATTCGGACACAACTAGAGAGTCCTACCCTTATTACAATGGGTATTTTCCTAATCCTCAACTACTCTTTGTCTTTCCACGTATACTACGTTGTCCTGCACCAAAGCCTCTATATCAGATGCATCTCGGTGTATAGCCCTATATTTGGGACTGTTCAAATCTGCTGGTGGGCTCATAGATGTATGTATGACACATGGCACAACTGCGCAGGGAGGCCATGGCGGCTAGGGTTTGACCTAAGCCATCTCCTAGACAACTTCGAAGACTTGCGGCGGCCGTCAGCTCCCTCTGGTGAATGACCTAGGTTTCATTGAGTTCTAGTGGTTGGATGCACATGCCGATGGAGAATGGGGATATTTATAGTCCGGAGATGTTGTGGGACGCAGGACACGTTGATCGGGGCCAGAAATAGGCTAGACCGATCGGCCTGGACCCGCTTGGCCAATCAGCCTAGATGATTACGCCACTTTTCTGGCCTCAAATGCCAAAACTTTCTATATGAAAGTTGTAGATCATTCGAGTCATGCAGTTTAGACACCAAATTTGCCTGAATCAGAGTCCAAGGAGGGAGATATGCCTTACGCAAGATCGACTACTTCTACGGGCCTTCAGACATTCCAATCTTGAGTTTTCCTTAGCTTGACCACAAGATTAACTTGCCAAATCACCACATACTTCACCTTTAAGTCATTTGAAATGATGGTTCCTTGAATATGGACGTATTTGGATCACGAATTGGGCTAGGCCGATTGGCGTATGGGTCCTAGGCCGATCGGCCTACCCTCTTTTGAGCTTCCCTGGTCCTTGTCTTTCTCGTGAAGACTCCTTATGTTGTCCCAAGTCCAAGTCCAAATCAAGCCCATACAAACGTCACATGTTTATGTCGTATTTCCTGCTATTTTGCAATATAGTTCAAAATACAACACATATGCGAATATTGGGTTATTTCAGATGCTAAGTGGCAGGTTAGTATAAGATTTAGTCCAAAAACACTACTTAAATAGCACTAAAAAGGTGGCAACAACTAGTGTCAACAATTCCCCCATGCTTAAACCTTGCTCATCCTCGAGCAAGTCCAGGATACTTGCTTAATTAAGAAATTAACATTGCCCTTTGATGCCATCCCTGCACTTAGTTATACATAACAAGACACATTGCTCTCTCAAGTCTTTAACATTTAAAGTTCAAGTTGTGACTAGCTACTTTTCATCATAGAAGATAGACTAGTAATAAATAACAAGCCACGATAAAATGAATACAATGCTCTTGAACTTAAGTAAACTTCAAACCTTTACCTTATTCCATCGTGAATAGTTTTTCAAAAAGATTCAAAGCCAACACAAGTGAGATTCTCTCTTAGAAACTCTCATCTCATCAAGTCACTCAAGTCTATACTAGATTATTTTCAACCCAATCTACTCATATAGTGGAAGGCTTATGTGAAGCTTGGTAGGTAAAAACAATCCTCGCAAAATATTATATCTGAAATATTTGTCAAACCAAGAGAGGGATCTATTGAAATTACTAAGACTTCTCAAAAAAGCCATGAAAATTAAATGTTGGAGAGAGAAACAGAAGGAGGAAACACACACATTTAGATAAGTCAGCATGTGTGTACTATCCCTCAAAATTAAGTGATATCAATTGTGCTAGTTTTTGCAAAAATTTAACACTTTTTGTTTGAATGTGTCGGTCAAACTTAAGGTCCACCGTCATCTCTTTTCTCTAAATTTCAAGAGCTAGTAATTAAATTTTTGCACTTAAACTTAAACACATGCCTGCTTGATTGATTTGGATTTGTGACTTTGCATTTCGAATCTAAATCAAAATACAAAGCTAACTCAATTATAAAAACCTAGCTAACTCGAGCCTAAACTCCCTAACCCATCTAACCTAACCAGCTTGGCCTCCTAACCTACCCCGGCCTAGCCCACCCAAACCATTTGGCCACTGGCCTGCCTAAACCACGCTGCGGCCCAGCTAAGCCAGCCGGCCTAGCTAACCTCGCCGACCCACCTTCCGGAACCCTCCGCATTGCAGCTGATGACCGGCGAGCCCCGCCTATCAGCCACCCGGAGAACTATTTGTTGGAGGTATGCCCTAGAGGCAATCATAGAGATGATGATATTCCATTTGTATCCATGATTTGTATATTGTGTTCATTGAATATCCATTAAAGGCTACTTGAATTGATTTGCAATTATGTGAATTGTATGTGAAACTCTTTACTTGTACGGTTATTCTAAAGTTGTCCCTAGTCGGAGTTCATGTGAGGACACACATGAATATTAGACTAGCACATGTATTAGTTGATGACTATGTTTCACAAGTCATGGACATGGAGATGTTGAACTAATAATGTGGACACATGTGGAGACATGTGCTAGGACTGACCCAACACGAGAAGTAGTTCTCTCTTTAAACAACATATACGCTTTGTCCTTAGACCTGAGACTGTCGCATGTATTCTAGATGTGGATCAACCTACTTAGGGGCTATCAAACGCTATGCCGTAACAGGGTAGTTATAAAGGTAGCTTTCGGGTTTGTCAAGAAGCATGCTATGAGACATGGTCAGTCAAGATGGGATTTGCCCCTCTCTGATTGAGAGTGATATCTCTGGGCCCCTCGAGTGATCGGATCCGAAAATGCATGGCCATGCTACGTACAGTTAAGAGTTAACCTACAAAGGGATTCCGAATCACAGGATCGAGAAAGAGCGGTCGACTTGAAGCTAGACCAAATATCGTGAGGCAAAGGGAATAGCATGTATATTATGTTGTGATGGTTCGTCTGATATGATCTTCGTGTGCGTATAGGAGTTGGCACGTCTTGCTAGAGGCCGCTACCGACTATTGGACCGAGTAGGAGTACTCGAGCCATGTTTATATGTATCCGAACCCATAGGGTCACACACTTAAGGGGCTTGAAGCCCAATTCGGATCTGATCCGAGTTGGATTAGGTTTAGGAGTACTAATGGGCCTCGGATCCAGAGGCCCATCAGGAACCTCTATAAATAGAGGGGTGGGGGCGCCCTAGGGTTCACACCTTTTTGGCGAAACACACCTGCCGCGCCTTCCCACGCCCTCGCCTGTTGCAACTCGCGGATCTAGCAGTCCGGCTTGTGACGCTTCCTCCCTGCACGTGTGGATACCTTGGAGGTGTTGCGCCTGTAGCACTTGGACGAGCCATCGACGAGCCGCCGACGAGCCACGACGAGCCGACGACGAGCCGCGGCACCGGAGGCGATCTTGCTGCACGTGGGAGCTGCTGGACGTGACGTGATCGACTACGTATGACTACGTTGATCGACTACGTACGACTACGTGATTGTCTTCACTGCATCGACGTATATCTACATCTTCCGCACCAGTAGTGCGTCGAGTGGTAATCCCGTGATCCTTATACGGCAGTTCTTCCTAGTTATACGCGGTAGAAATTTTGATTTACGCTAGTGTAGCCTACCTCGTATCCCAACACTATTCCCCTTTCTCCTTGCTCCCAATGCACGCACGCGGACAGTAATCGCTGCCCCGCGCACTGCCGATCTGCCCCAAGATCACTTTTGTGCTGGCGCGCCTCGATGCTCGCCACACCGTCCTGCCGTGACGCCTGCCATGCATCGCCACCCGTGACCCCCTACAGAAGTCTTCCATGATAGGGAAAACCCCCACCTTACCTCCCTAGCCCGCTGATGTGCTCCACGCGTCTGCGCGCGCGAACGCTGAGGATCGCCGGCCGTCCACCCCGCACACGCCCCACACCTATATAAGCAACCCTAGCCTTGGACCTCCCTCACCAAAGCCGCTGGGGTTTTTCCCCAAGACATCACCGCCAGTTCGTACAGGAGACAAGAACAGGAGTGAAGAGGAGAAGAAGGGGGAAGGGTTGAGCTGGGAGGAAGCCGCTGCCGTCCTCGGTGCCGCCGTCATCACCGAGGAGGAGCAGGTGCCATCGCCGTCCTCAAGGCACCATGCTGCATATCTTCACCACGCCAGCGACGACTACACCGCCACCCCGCCGTGAACCACACCCCCTTCCTGTTCCTCTCGGCACAGCGTCTCTGCCCGGCCTTCGAGCCGCAGACCTAGACATGTCTTGTCGGGCCTTTGTGCCACGTCTTGCAGGTCTGGAATGCAAGAGCCCCGCACGTGGCCACCGGCGTGCTGCAGGCGGGGAGTCCTCCGTACACCGTGCACGCCCTGCCCGCACTTGCAGCCAACCGCTGGGCCGCTGTGCACACGCCGCACCAGCCCCACACCGCAACCACACCGTCTTGCCCTGCTAGCCTGCGGGCCCCCTCCGCCGCAAGCCGCCGCGGCTCCGGAACACCGGTGGCCCGCGCGCTGCAGCAGCCGTGCCGCGGCCAAGGTTTTCCCCTGTGTCGCGCACGCCACCAAAACCCACCGGTGCCACCTCGAAGGGAGCAAACACATCTCCGAGGGCAAGAATAAGGGTCAAGCGTCCATCAAGCTAGCCACCAGACCATGCTGCAAAGCTGGGCGTGAAAGGCTTGTCTGTGCCAGAAGCTGACGCATCAGCTGTTGCCACTGCTGATCCTGAAACGCGGAACTCTAAAAATTTTCAACCCGTGCCTGGCCTGGCTCCCACCTAGGCGAGATATCATGGTGCGTCGAGGCATGCAGCATAGAGGGGAAAGGGAGGCTGTGGAGAACTTAGGAAAATTGAGTGTCTAGTTTTAACACTAGTAGAGAATTGGGCTTTAGTCCCGGTTGGTAGGGTGCAAATATCCCGAAAATCCATCCGGGATAAACCAACCGAGACAAAAGGGGGGTCTTTTATCCCGGGTCACTCAACCGGGACAAAAGACCCCCTTTTATCCCGGTTGGTAATACCAACCGGGATAAAACGGGTCACCCATGGCCGGCGCTGCAAAAAAAAAATTCCCGAGCTCCCAGGAGCCCCCCCACACGTCACAACCTCCAGCCTCGCGCGTAGCTTCCTTGCCATCCCACCTACACACCACATCTGAGTATGTAGGGGATGCTATCCTTTTGTATTAACTCGTGGGGACCCTTTTATCCCGGTTGGAAACACCAACTGGGATAAAAGACCCCCTTTTATCCCGGTTGGTGTTTCCAACCGGGATAAAAGGATTCGAGGATTTAATCCCCTTCCAGTCACCTTCCAGTCACCTCGTTGGGACCCTTTTATCCCGGTTGGAAACACCAACCGGGATAAATGACCCCCTTTTATCCCGGTTGGTATTACAAACCGGGATAAAAGGCTCTTGACCCTTTTATCTCGGTTGGTGTTACCAACCGGGATAAAAGGGGGGGTCTTTTATCCCGGTTGGTGTTTCAAACCAGGATAAAAGGCCTCTCAGAGTCTTTTTTTCCCACTAGCCTTTGCAACCAGGATAAAAGGTCCCGGTTGGTGAGCCCCCCACCAGTGACCGAGTTTTAGTCCCGGTTAGTGAACCTTTTGTCCCGGGCCAACTTTAAATCGGGACAAAAGGGGGGCATGGAAAGCCAATTCTCTACTAGTGTAAGGTCTTTTAACAGAACCTATAGTGATGGATAGCGCTACGGTTTGTGATAAAGAGCATCAGTAAAAAGGATTTATCTCACAAAGTCTGCGTCAATATATCACTGAAGGTTTTTAGTGGAGTGGCAAACTGATATAAATAAGATGAATGGCATCGTTTAAAGTGTTCAAGGACGAACGACTATGTTAATTTTTAAGTTTATAGATATCTATAACAATTGAACATAACATAGATATCTATAACAAGTGAACGTTATGTTCAAGTACAGGATATAAAGATAAGGAAAAACTTATTTTGGTATTATATGTCAAAATCACATTCCTTTCCCTGGTGGTATGTTTTTTTTTCCAATTTTTATTCTATATGTTGAATATTAATGCCTTTGATCAAATGTGGCGTTTTATTCTATATCTTTATTATGCTTTTAGAACGCTAGGCATAAACAATGGGCATTCTCAGCAGTGCGGCAAACGCACGTCTCAGGCACAAGTATTTTATACCATCTGTCAACCACACCGTACTTCACGGCCACGGACATGTCCCTTTCCACACAATACATCGTACAAGCACCGTATCTTAAGACTAATAAAAATACAGGCCGGTAGCTATATATACCCGTGCAACTCTTGCATATCCAATCACCAAATCAAAAGCACAGTGCACAACGCCAGCAATAGCAACCTATTGAAAGGCCTGATCGATCATGGCCAGCCCCAAGGCTTTTCTCCTTGCAATCCTCGGCTGCGCCTTCTTATTCAGTGGTGCTCTCGCAGCTCGCGCCCTGAGTGACGACTCAGCCATGGTGGCGAGGCACGAGCAATGGATGGCACAGTACAGCCGTGTCTACAAAGATGCTGCCGAGAAGGCTCGGCGGTTCGAGGTGTTCAACGCCAATGTTAAGTTCATCGAGTCATTCAACGCCGCTGGGAACCGCAAGTTCTGGCTCGGCGTCAACCAGTTTGCTGACCTCACCAACGACGAGTTCAGGGCCACCAAGACTAACAAGGGCTTCAAACATAGCCCGATGAAGGTCCCTACCGGATTTAGGTACGAGAATGTTAGCATTGATGCGCTTCCGGCGACCATCGACTGGAGAACCAAGGGTGCTGTGACTCCCATCAAGGATCAGGGACAGTGTGGTAAGTACATTTAATTAGAAGGATGATACACTTGTGTCAACACTATTTTTCTGCAACTAGTGTTTGATGTACGTTGAAACATAATTAACCAATTGCAGGCTGCTGCTGGGCGTTCTCGGCTGTGGCCGCCACGGAGGGCATTGTGAAAATCAGCACCGGAAAGCTCATCTCGCTCTCGGAGCAAGAGTTGGTGGATTGCGATGTCCATGGAGAGGATCAGGGATGTGAGGGTGGTTTGATGGACGACGCCTTCAAGTTCATCATCAAGAATGGCGGCCTAACCACTGAGTCTGGCTATCCTTACACAGCTGCGGATGGCAAGTGCAAGAGTGGATCGAACAGCGCTGCGACCATCAAGGGCTATGAAGATGTGCCGGCAAACAACGAGGCAGCCCTCATGAAGGCTGTAGCTAACCAGCCTGTCTCGGTGGCCGTGGATGGAGGAGACATGACATTTCAGTTCTACTCCGGTGGTGTGATGACCGGCTCTTGCGGCACAGACTTGGATCATGGAATTGCAGCAATCGGTTATGGAAAGGCAAGTGATGGCACAAACTACTGGCTGATGAAGAACTCTTGGGGCACCACATGGGGCGAGAATGGTTACTTGAGAATGGAGAAGGATATTTCGGACAAGAGGGGCATGTGCGGCCTCGCCATGGAGCCTTCCTACCCCACTAAGTAGGTTTACCTTAGTATTTCTCAAATTCGTACATATATAGACTTATATCGAATAAAGAAGGATGCTTCTCTGTCTCGTCATGTACATATAGTCCGTTCTTATTGTCAGTAAATTGTTATATATACAAATTGATCTACTATTTAAGGATGCTTGTGCATTTCATTGTGCATTTCATGTGAAGACCATGTAAATATGTTGGATCTGTAATGATAAATACACTACATGCTGGTAATTTTCCATTGTTGGTCACCTGTGCTTATGGACAACGTGCCTTGTCAGAATAAGCAACCTAAAAAGCACATTTCTAATTTGCTATAGGCTTTCCTATGCTTTGAAAATCACTATCACTGATGAAACGAACTTAGGTGCTGTTTGGTGGTACGTGAAATGGTAATGCAAATGCAAAGGGAATCAGATTGCGGTGTATCTTATTACATGATGGCAATTACACATTTTATTTTGCTGCACTATGTAACGTCATTCGATACTGAAGGGATCGTGACACACTAAGAGGGGGGTGAATTGGGTGTTTAAAAACTAAGACTCCAAGCATATATAAAAATATATTCCAATTTCTATCTAGATGTGCACTAGGTTTTTCTATATGTTGCTATCTCTAACCAAAAGAGTTTTGCACCATAGGTTCCAATCCTATAAACTACACATGGCAATTTTAGGAAAGGTAAATGCGGAATGTAAAGTGCAAGAAGTAATGCGGAAGATAAATGAGGCAGAGAAGCCAAACTCCTGATACGGCAACACAATGATTTTTACCGAGGTTGAAAGCAAAGCTTTCCACGAGTAAGGGCATATGCTTCCTAGTCGAGTTACTCGTAGGATAGTTGATGAGCCTCCCCACGCGCAAGCGAATTTCTGCCTAAGCCTCTCATACATGCTTCTTGCCCCTCTTCACTTGGTAGAGTTTCGTGAAAATGCCAAGCGCCTCTCCGCCATTTCATTAGCATCGCCGGCTACTCCATTGGAGAGTCTCGCACGACTTACAAACCCCAAATTTACAACTCTTGGTGCGTGGAAGCACCAATAATAAGGAGGTGTGCAAACCTTGCATAACTCTAGGCTAATCCTTAAAGCAATGCGCTGATATGCCTAAACTAGCACTAATCAATACCTAAATGTCTTAATCTTGTCTTGAGCACTTTGGTGAATAGAATACTTATGCATATTTGGAAACTAAGCCTATAGCTTCTTTAAAACTCTAACATAGACGAATTGGCTAGGCAATGGGGTATAAATAGCCTAAAGCCAAGAAACTAGCCGTTGCTCAAACGGTCACAAAAATAGTAATCACCGATTTATACTATAACCACTTCATGGCCATCACCATACCATACTATGATCACTGATTGATCCAATGCTCCAGCTACTGTAGTCACCGTATCATTTTGTGTATGCATAAAAACTCCATAGCCTAATTCGAGCAGCGCCTATCACACCAATTCATCTTCTGCTTCCTTTATGGCTATCACCGTATTATCCTATGATCACCGATTGATCCTAAGCTCCAGTTACTATAGTCACCGTATCATGCTATGATGCATGTTAACTTCGAATCGAACTGACCACCGATTCATCAAATGCTCCCTTCATGGCCATCACCGTATCATCCTATGATCACTGATTTGCTTCATTTCTTTGTGTGTCTATGATATGCGACTATGATCACCGTATCTTTGTGCTGACTTCTCTTTTATGATGTCTTGGGTTGCTTTAAGGTCTTCTGTGCTCTTGTACATATCCTCTTTTACCTTTGTTTGATGTGTTTCATCACTCAAGTCCATTACCTTACATCCATGTGACTAAACCTTATATACTCGCAAATGTTGTTCGACCCTAGCAAGGGCGAGCTTAGGCAAGGCCAAAGCGTGCCATGGCCCCCCTGCCAAAGCAAAATTTCCATTGGTTGAATAGTGATTTTGGTACTGTTTATTAGTTTAATTGCTTAATGAACAATGGCTGGCCCCCTCTGGATTCTTCGTTAAGCTCTGCCACTGTCCCATAGGTTATTATTGACACACAATCATCAAAATCACTAATGACCTAATTAGAACCACTTTCCTTACAGATACCATGCGTTGTCAGGTTTGCATAACAAAATTGATTGAAATACAGGCATTCCCACTAATAAAAATTGATTAAAATACAGGCACTCCCGCTGAACAAGAAGAAGAGCTAGAATTGAAAAGAAGTAACAATCCAATTTTGGGAGAAATTCACTGATAATTGGGAAGGAAACTAGTCTATACAAGCATAATCAAACTTCAATGTGAAGCTAGATAGAGGAAACAAAGCTACAATAAATTAGGGCAAAGCATCGCTCCGACCAAGAGGGTGTTGCTGTTCCGGGCTTCGTGCCCTTGCCGCCATCATGCTTTTCATCCTGCTTTGGGCTATTATTCATCCCGTGCCCCTGAAACCATAGGGCCCCATGTATGTATGTAGCACAGCAGCAGTAAGTAGTACCAACTTTACTCCCTCCATTCCTTATTGTAGGTCGTTTTGACTTTTCTAAGTTCATAGATATTATTATGCACCTAGATATACACTATACTCTCTCTATTCCAAATTGTAGGTTCATAGATATTATTATGCATCTAGATATAGTGTATGTATAAACCTAGAAAAGTTAAAATGACCTACAATTTGGAATGGAGGGAGTATTGTAATATTCCAAAAATTTGTAACATTTATTTGAGTGCAATTTGCAAAATTTTAAAACTTTTTGTTTCAATTGTGTGCTCATTTTAAAATGTTAGCTAATTCATTCCTCATCCCAAAAATTCCATTTCAAAATTTGTGTGGGTTGAGTTGGATCTTTTTTATTTTATTTGGAGTTAATTCAATTCAAAATTCAAACTAAATCAAAATTTAACTAAAAACCAAACCTAAAGCAATCAAACCTAACCTATCAGACCGGCCCGCTAACCTATCTAACCCGTGGCCCGCTAACCTTCGGCCTAGCCCAAAGGGGAAAGGAAGGAGGCCACTGTGGAGGAGCCCGAAGCCGCCCGAGCGCCGCCGCCCAAACACCGCCGTAGCCTTCGCCAAGCCCTCGCCGTGAGCTTGCCACCCCTCTTTCTCTACCTTGGCTCCCTTGTTCTCTAGCCATAGCCGCCGTAGATGTAGGCCGCCGTTGCTTCGCCTCGCTGCCGGCTGCCGGGGTCCATGTGCCGCCTCACCGTTCCACGGTCGAGGAAAGCCCTAGGACCACGTGCCAACGGGCGCACTGCCGGGGGCCGCGTGCCCGCCAGGCCACCGTACACCGTACCCGTGCCAACTGCACACTGCACCGTGCGTGATCACCTTCAAGTTCTTGGTCTTGCAATCCTCCCTGCCTACAAATCAACCACTTAGGTAACCCCCTGGTGGATTGTCGAGCTACTAAATTTAACAGTTGGCATGCCAGGTAGGGGAGATCGTGGGATTTACTTAGCGAGCTTGCTGGTAGAAATCTCCGACATCTGTCCAATTGGGTGAGTTGTTTCTAATATTGGTATTAAATTGATCTGATTTTTCGGATGCTAATCACATGCTGATTTGTCTTTCTTATCCACACGGTATACGCACGGGTCATCTTCTTCGGCACGAGCGCCACTCGGCGTCTTCTAGGAGGGATGTGCGCCGTCAGCCTACAAGGAAGTCGGCTGTCATGCTTCGTCCACTGCGGTGGCATCAATAAGCACGCAGCCGAGTTCGGCTCCCCGACCAGTCCAACAAGGCCAGGCTTGCTAGCTCATGCCTGTTGAGGTAGGTCGCAGGAAGGGCACACCGGTGATACCTTCAACCACTTGGACTCGACCAAGAATTGCTAGGCAACAGGTCTCGATTGGTTTGCTTTATTGAAAGTTGTTCACCAACCACGATGATCAAGATGGTACCCGGGGCTTCTGAGCCTGTACACGAGACACGCGGGTTCTCCAACTCGACCACAAATCAAACTAAGTCTTATTTACAATTAAATATTTTACAGCTTCCGTATACGTACATACTCCTCGGCTCCTCCATGTCTCTGTGACTTTCACCGAAGTTTTACGGCTTCCGTATACGTACATATTGTTTGAAGTTTTGTTTGTACATTGCTTCTCTTTATCTCTGGGTCTCGCCATTCGAGCAGGAAGGCGGTGATGGAGGACGAGTCGGGCCTATAGGACATTGGTGTCAAGACCCATGCAGAAGGTCAAACTCGTGATGCGACTATAGAGGCTGCATCCATGACATATGTGCAGGCCAAGAGCAAGAGTGGCCTAGTGACGAGACCTAAGGGGCTCGAGCCGAGGTCTTCACCGTGCCAACATGTCACCAAGGACGCCACTGTATCCATGCCCGGGGCCACAGATGCTAGTGTCAGGGTGCATATGGAGGAGACCCTAGGGAAGCACCGACTGACATGGAGGTGGCGGGCTACAACGCCGATGTCGATGCCCACAACGATGATTCCACCACTTTGAACTTCTGCAGGATGGCCCTAGAGCAAGATGCTGCTACCGACAAGAAAGATCTTGCCACCCTAAAGGAAGCCGCAGCCAAGGTCGGAGAGGTGTTATATGTAAGTTGGCCGACCAATCTTGCTATTCACTTCAGCCCCTATCTTCCATGTTTGAATTGTTGGAGTAACTTTTGTATAGAATCTGGCGAAGCGTACGCACAAGAGGGCGGACTTCATCCACCATGCTAAGGAGTATTGCCTCGAGGCCGAGCACCTGAAGATTGAGCTCAATAAGGCCAATGAGGATGTCGCGGAGCAGATCCAAAAAAAGGACTAAGAGATTGAGGAGCAGAAGAAGATCACAAGGAGGACTAGGGTGACCTTGGCACTTTGCTGACTTGTTTGGCTTCGTTCCTTTTGGAAGATCTACCTTGGGTAGATGTGGCCTTTATCTTTTTTTGAGTTCTATTATTTTGTAAATGCCCAGAAGTGGAGAGGCTTAAGAGAGACCTCAAAGAGTGCAAGAAAGCCAATGCATGACTGCAGCAAGACCACGACGCTGCCACAAACCATGAGCATGCCGTGTGAAACTGGCCTATGAAGCTAGTTTGTGCAAGGACATGAACCAGTGCTTGATTTCTATTATGAATAGTCTCTGGCATGATCAGGTGGTCATTGCAGGGTTGGAGGTGGAGCTGGAAGAGCTGAGGTCGGCCGTAGGCTACGTGATGGACATGATCCAGCCTATGGCCAACCCTGACGAGCCAATGCCCGTACCTAGCACGCCAACTATCGGATTTAGTGACTAGCATGCTCCCGAAGTGGAGCTAGATCGGTTTGGTGAGGAAGTTCTTCATGCTCTCGGGGAAGATGATGCTGGGGCGGAATGCAATCGAGCTGTTGGGGAGGATCTCATGATCACTCCTACCTGGCGTGCCAACTGTCGGATTTAGTGACCGGTAGTCCACTAGAGGGGTACCCTGGTGGTAAATTTATAGGCGGAAGAGATTGTAAGACCAAGAACTCGAATGGTTTAAAAAGGGCTCAAGGTTTAGATAGGTTCAGGCCTCCGGAGAGTAATACCATACGTCCTGTGTTCTGGTGGATTGCATTGCTGGTATGGGATGCGAAGAATTGATATACCCTCGGGGGGCATCCCTGGCCACCTTATAGAGACCCACAACCTAGGGTTACAATTAGATAGGATCTAATTCTAGTCGGTTGTTAAATTGAAAGCAATCCGAATTGGTTTACAAGAAGTATACTGTGATATCCAGGCAGAATCCATTCACCCAGCTTCTTGGCTTGTGCTCCCTGCGTTTTCGTGCCTTGGCCCGCACGGCATTGTTGGGCAGGCCCACTTGCCAGGACCGACCAGTATCCTGGTCAGTGGGGACCCGTGGGTACCTTTACGCCTCTTATAGGGATATATGGTTCTGGTTTTCCAAGAAAAATCAAATAAAAATTGGGATGGCTCAAGTCATTGTTTCATGAAAAAGAAAGGAATACAAAATGACTGAGTGAATAAACTCCAAATATTGTCTTGACCGAAGGTTCCACTTAATAATTGTTCACCAGGTATGACGTAGCCAAATCTGTGACTCACTTACTTGAAACTTCAAATGACTTCAGGGTTGTCCTCCCAGTAGCTTATTCTTAACTCGATGATCGGGTTGCCTCCCACAAAGTGCTTCGTTTATGGTCTATAGCTAGACTCTTCAATTCTTCACTTCAGAACAGTGCTCGGTGTCAGTGATGCAGTCTTCAGCACCCACTTCTTCACCATCTTTGGCTTTGATGTAGGCACATACTTGGCTATCTTTTTCATATTCACAGGCTGGCATTCTTCCTTCTTCTAGATGATAGCAACTTTTTTTGCTGGTTTCTTTTCTTCTGCCTTCGTGTTCTTCTCCTCATTCTTGACATGAAGATGTGACATTATATACTTGCTAGAAATCATGTTGCATACCTCAAAGCATTAGAGAAACTTGAACGTGCTCATGATGCCATTAATATCAAACTTGATCTCGCAATTCCCAACGTCTATGTTTGCTCTTACGGTCTTTCTAGGATGAGCGAGGATTTACCTTCTTCTCTCATCTTGAGTATCACGAAGTCAACATGTACAAAGTGATTCTTAATCTTCACAGGTACATCTTCAGCAATGCCTTGAGAATAGCCAACGGTGTTGTCCACCAACTCTAGGCCCATAGTAGTTGGTTCTAGCTCCGGCAGGCGTAGCTTCTCGAACACAACTTTAGGCATGATGCTCACACTTGCACCAAGATCACATAATACCCTTTCGAATATCAGTGCTCCAAATGAACATGGGATGGTTGGACATCCCAGATCTCATTTCTTCTTGGGAGCTTGATTAGCAATTGTAGCACTGCACTCTTCTGTGATCTCGATGTGATCTGCAGTGAACTACGAAATCTCTCTCTTGTTTGTCAGGATATCCTTGAAGTAGCAAGTGTAGGTTTAAACTTGTAGAGCATCTAGCAGTGGCATATTGATGTTCAACCTATGCACAACTTCAACGAACTTTTCAAACTGTTCGTTAGTTTCACCTAGATGATGGCGTGGTTTCTCTAGCAGAATCTTTGTGTCATCTTGATCAACCATCTCAAACTCTGGCTCTTCTATTTCAATCTCTAGAGCTGGAGTAGGTGTCTTCTCCTTTGAAGTCATCTCTGCTTCTGCAGCTGGTTTAGGCTTCCTAGCTCCCGCTGGATGTTCTGGATCTTCTGTTTCCTTGCCTGAGCGAGTTTGAATAGCTTTAGCTTACTCTGGATTCATCGGTTGTCCCAGCAACTTCCCTTGATTGCTTGTATAATGCCCAGCTAACTGTGTAACTTGAGTCTCCAGCATCTTTATCATTTCATCACTTGGTGGTTCGAACTTCCAACCTCTATCACCTTGCTGTCAATATTTTTTAGAATCTTGTCCATAGCCTTAAACTTAGTAATAGTGTCTTTGTTAATCTTACCTTGCTCCTCCATAAACTCCTTCTGCTCAATTCGTAGAGGCACTATGTTCTGGATGGATGAGCTTGCATTGAATTGAGGTCTATTCTATCCATACCAATAGTTGGATGGTGAAAACCACTCTTTCTTCTTCATGTAGTCTAGCAACTTTGCTACCTCTCGACAGTTCTTCCCAACATGGCTGTAGTCACCACAATCTTCACATGTTGATCTTGCTTCTGCTGCCTTGAGGTCTATAGCTTGAGCTTCCTTTATCTCCATCTTCTTCGGTCTCCTCATTAGCAAGCTGATCTTTCCATCGAGTAATTGATCATGCTCCACCTGCAACACTCCTTGTGTGTTTCTAGTAGGTTGAGCTGGGAATAGGCGCCCAGATCATGCCATGCATCATTGTCTACAACCTTCCTGAATAACTTGAAACCTTGAGTTGGGGTGTGGCCTATAATTGATCCTCCAGCCGATCCATCGATGATTGCCCTTAATGCTGGTGTTAGCCCTTGATAGAACTTCTGGACTAGGTCATCTTTCGGGTACTTATGGTGTGGAACTACAAAGATGTACTCATTGAAGTCCTCATGAGCTTCAGCAATCATCTCGAAAGCATATTGAGCAAAACTAGCTATCCTGCTTCTGATATTCTAAGTCTAGCTGGCAAGTAATGTTCAGTTAAGAAAGCCTTCATCAACTCATCCCAATTCTAAATTGTTGCCACCGGTAGAGAGTAAAACCATTGAAGCGCTCATCCAAGTAGAGAGTAAGTGAACAATCTTACCCTTAGTTGATTCTAAGTAACTCCATCCGCGTCGATGGTGTTGCATAGCTGCGTAAAAGCTTGTAGATGAAGATTAGCATCTTCCTTGCCAGTGAAAGGTGAACTCTGCAAGATCCTCAGTCTTGAAGTATCGATCCCACACGGTCGGCCGACACCGCCCAATTCATGGATAGGTAAGTCATTAATGTTTAGAATGCCGTAAAGTTTTTCTGGATCATCCACAAAATTTTTCAATTTATTAGAGATGTAGCCGTCCATCTCCTGTTAGCGTTAGTGAAAGCAAACACATATAAACAACTAGATCTCAAATTTTGACTGAGATTACACAAAGACAAAAATATTGAACAAAAAAGACTAAAAAATTATGAACAAAAAGTTATATCTATACATGCATAGTCAAACTAGAACTTGAGTGTTAGTTCCCCGGCAACCGTGTTAGAAAAGCTTGTTGACGGCTGTTAGCATGCCAAGTTGTGAACTGCAAGCGTACAGATCAGTTGTAGCACAATATATGAGAGATTCAGCTCCAATCTGCTAGGCATATACAAACAGCTAACAGATAGAGCAGAGGTAACCAATCTAGAGCAACATAGACTATGCATATGTTGTAATTCTGAGCATGGATACCAAAGCAACATAGATACGATCTTAGTAAAAAGCATCTCTAAATCTACACCTCCGGTCCGGACTTCTAAACCTCCCCACCTTACGAAGGAAAGATCCTGTCACGATCACCTGTATCAGCACAAGCAGGTTAAGGGTATGATCATAAGAACATGCCATACTCATCGGTAGATCAGGCATGCAAATCTGGTCACCATGATAAAGCAATCTATCATCGATTCATAGATTGAAAAGCAAGCAAACCCGATAAAGCATAAAACCATCAAAGGAGATACTTAAATCGCTAAGAATATGAACACATTTATTACTTCACCATGAATGATTGTACATTACAAGATCACCATCGGGATCCTACCTTGATCTTGATGACTCCTACCTCTAGAACTCTAGCGTGATCTTCCTCGTAGGGTGATCACGCTAGCAGAGGTTCGCCTACGCTAGTCCCCAACAACCGCACGGCTCTCGGATCTCCGGGGAGGTGTCCCTCAAGCTCATTCTGCTGCTCTGCTGCTTCACATAAAGTACATCATCTTCGATATGGGGCTCGGTGAATTTTTTTGGGTATTTATAGTTTAGAGAGCACGTGACAAAAATTGGAAGACGAGAGGGCAAAGGAAAGCCCCAGACCGATCGGCTTGGGCCTTCCTTTTGCCCTCTCGCGTCCTGCTTCGTCCTCAAGTCTCATCTAGTGCTTTGAAGTCTTATTTTCACTTGCACGTGGGCCTGGCTCATCAGTTGTGTCAGGATGAGATTGATCTTCTTTGATTCCTCTTTGATCACAAAGTGACCCTTACCGTATCTTCACAAAGTTAGCCCTTAAGTCATCTCAGAGGATTGCTTGCCAAAGATGGGCATCGAAAGGCTCCAGAAGACCCTAGGCCAGTCGGCCGAGGCTCCTTTGGGCCGATCAGCCAAAGGCCCTTCCTAGGCCCGTTGGCCTCTACTTTTGTTTGGTTCGATGCTCGTTCAGTGCTTTATCCAAAAATATACTTTTAGGTCATATCCCTGCAAATACAGAGCTCCAAAATATGTTTCACATGTGAAAATGACTAGTTTATTAGGTGTAGTCAATAGTTTAGGTATAAAATTCATGTCATTATTGAAGATAAACAGGGGTAAAAGTATGTCAATAGCGAGCATCAACACCTGCCTAACTACCTTCAGCTCCAGCTTGGCTTGGCCTGGCGCCTCCGGCTTGACTTGGTCTGGGCGGAGGGCCTCTGTGGCTGCTGCCATGTTGGCTTCGATCGGAGTGTTGGACTGACTGTATGGGATTCTGCTCATTGAGTTATTCATACACGAGTTCTGCCAGTTCAGCCAACTATTGGGTGTACTTGTTTTGGGGTGTCGCGCAAGTGATGAGATTAATTGACGCGATGCTGGCCAAAGGAGTATGATGGTGACGTATTTGAACTGCTTCAAAGGCGATGTCAAGGTTCTGGATCGGTAGATCTGCTACAAGGTGGCGTTGTCGCTCTGCTCTTGCGGTGTTTCTTGCTCGTCGTCGAGTTCTTTCTGCTTCAATTTCTTCTCTGACAATGCTGGCAGTGAGCTCGTCTTGTGAGATGTCATCTAGGTGATGTTCGTGTTGTGGGTTGTTATCTCGTTGCTCTTCTTCTTGATCACCATCTTGATTTTTGAGAACAGCGAAAACTTCTCGCCCTGGTGAGAAGCTTTCCAAACTAAAGGCAGTGACTTCCATAGGGCCACCCTTCTGTAGGATAGAAGACAAAGGAGCTCCGTCCTGGTACAAGAGATGTCGTGGGACGAAGGGCACGTTGATCGAGGCTAGAAACAGGCTAGACCGATCGGCCTAGATGATTACGCCACTTTTCTAGCCTCAAATGCCAGATCATTCGAGTCATGCAATTTAGACACCAAATTTGCCCGAATCAGAGTCCAAGGAAGGAGATATGCCTTATGCAAGATCTGCTACTTCTATGGGCCTTCAGACCTTCCAATCTTGAGTTTTCCTTAGCTTGACAACGAGATTATCTTGCCAAATCACCACATACTTCACCTTTAAGTCATTTGAAATTATGGTTCATTGAATGTGGACGTATTTGGATGACGAATTGAGCTAGGCCGATTGGCCTATGGGTCCTGGGCCGATCAGCCTACCCTCTTTTGAGCTTCCCTGGTCCTTGTCTTTCTCGTGAAGACTCCTTATGTTGTCCCAAGTCCAAGTCCAAATCAAGCCCGTACAAAAGTCACATGCTTATATCGTACTTCCTGCTATTTTGCAATATAGTTCAAAATACAACACATATGCGAATATGGGGTTATTTCAGGTGCTAAGTGGGGGGTTAGTATAAGATTTAGTCCAAAAACACTACTTAAATAGCACTAAAAAGGTGGCAATAACTAGTGTCAACAATTTCCCCATGCTTAAACCTTGCTCGTCCTCGAGCAAGTCCAGGATACTTGCTTAATTAAGAAATTAACATTGACCTTCGATATCATCCCTGCACTTAGTTATACATAACAAGACACATTGCTCTCTCAAGTGTTTAACATTTAAAGTTCAAGTTGTGACCAGCTACTTTTCATCATGGAAGATAGACTAGTAATAAATAACAAGCCACGATAAAATGAATACAATGCTCTTGAACTTTAGTGAACTTCAAACCTTTACCTTATTCCATCATGAAAAGTTTTTCAAAAAGATTCAAAGCCAACACAAGTGAGATTCTCTCTTAGAAACTCTCATCTCATCAAGTACTCAAGCCTATACTAGATTATTTTCAACCTAATCTACTAGTGGAAGGTTTATGTGAAGCTTGGTAGGTAAAAACAATCCTAGCAAAGGATAATATCTGAAATATTTATCAAACCAAGAGAGGGATCTATTGAAATTACTGAGACTTCTCAAAAAACCCATGAAAATTAAATGTTGGAGAGAGAAAGAGAAGGAGGAAACACACACATTTAGATAAGTGAGCATGTGTGTAATATCCCTCAAAATTAAGTGATATTAATTGTGCCAGTTTTTGCAAAAATTTAACACTTTTTGTTTGAATGTGTGGGTCAAAATTAAGGTCCACCGTCATCTCTTTTTGTCTAAATTTCAAAAGCTAGTAATTAAATTTTTGCACTTAAATTTAAACACATGCTTGCTTGATTGATTTGGATTTGTGACTTTGCATTTCGAATCTAAATAAAAACTAAAGCTCACTCAATTATAAAAACCTAGCTAACTCGAGCCTAAACTCCCTAACCCATCTAACCTAACCAGCTTGGCCTCCTAACCTACCCCAGCCAAGCCTACCCAAACCATTTGGCCACTGGCCTGCCTAAACCACGCTGCGGCCTAGCTAAGCCAGCCGGCCTAGCTAACCTCGCCGGCCCACCTTCCGGAACCGTCCGCATTGCAGCTGATGACCGGCAGGCCCCGCCTGTCAGCCACCCGGAGAACTATTCCCCTTGATCCTTGCTCCCGACGCACGCACGCGGACAGCATGTCTTGTCGAGCCTTTGTGCCACGTCTTGCAGGGGAGCTGCTCCAGCCGCTTGACGTCGCCGCCGCTCGCCACCATGCCATCGCAGGTCTGGGATGCAAGAGCCCCGCACGTGGCCACGGGAGTGCCGCAGGCAGGGAGTCCTCCCTACGCGCCGTGCACGCCCTACCCACGCTCGCAGCCAACTGCTGGGCCGTCATGCACACGCCGAGTCAGCCCCGCACAGCAACCATGCCGTCTTGCCCTGCTGCCCTGCGGGCCCCCTCCGCTGCAAGCCGCCGCAGCCCCGGAACACCGGTGGCTCGCGCGCTGCAGCGGTCGTGCCGCGGACAAGGTTTTCCCCTGTGCCGCGCACGCGCAGCCCGCGTCGCGCCGTGCCAGGCCCAACGCCACCAAATCCCGCCGGTGCCACCTCAAAGGGAGCAAACACATCTCCAAGGGCAAGAATAAGGGTCAAGCGTCAAGCAAGCCACCAGACCAGGCTGCAAAGGTGGGCGTGAAAGGCTTGTATGTGCCACTGCTGATCCTGAAACGCGGAACTCTAAAAATTTCCAACCCGTGCCTGGCCTAGCTTCCAGCTAGGCGAGATATCATGGTGCGTGGAGGCATGCAGCATAGAGGGGAATGGGAGGCTGTGGAGAACTTAGGAAAATTGAGTGTCTAGTTTTGAGGTCTTTTAACAGAACCGATAGTGATGGATAGCGCTACGGTTTGTGATAAAGAGCATCAGTAAAAAGGATTTATCTCACAAAGTCTGCGTCAATATATCACTGAAGGTTTTTAGTGGAGTGGCAAACTGATATAAATAAGATGAATGGCATCGTTTAAAGTGTTCAAGGACGACCGACTATGTTAATTTTTAAGTTTATAGATATCTATAACAAGGGAACGTTATGTTCAAGTACAGGATATAAAGATAAGGAAAAACTTATTTTGGTATTATATGTCAAAATCACATTCCTGTCCCTGGTGGTATGTTTTTTTTCCAATTTTTATTCTATATGTTGAATATTAATGCCTTTGATCAAATGTGGCGTTTTATTCTATATCTTTATTATGCTTTTAGAACGCTAGGCATAAACAATGGGCATTCTCAGCAGTGCGGCAAACGCACGTCTCAAGCACAAGTATTTTATACCATCTGTCAACCACACCGTACTTCACGGCCACGGACATGTCCCTTTCCACACAATACATCGTACAAGCACCGTATCTTAAGACTTACAAAAATACAGGCCGGTAGCTATATATACCCGTGCAACTCTTGCATATCCAATCACCAAATCAAAAGCACGGTGCACAACGCCAGCAGTAGCAATCTATTGAAAGGCCTGATCGATCATGACCAGCCCCAAGGCTTTTCTCCTTGCAATCCTCGGCTGCGCCTTCTTATTCAGTGGTGCTCTCGCAGCTCGCGCCCTGAGTGACGACTCAGCCATGGTGGCGAGGCACGAGCAATGGATGGCACAGTACAGCCGTGTCTACAAAGATGCTGCCGAGAAGGCTCGGCGGTTCGAGGTGTTCAACGCCAATGTTAAGTTCATCGAGTCATTCAACGCCGCTGGGAACCGCAAGTTCTGGCTCGGCGTCAACCAGTTTGCTGACCTCACCAACGACGAGTTCAGGGCCACCAAGACTAACAAGGGCTTCAAACATAGCCCGATGAAGGTCCCTACCGGATTTAGGTACGAGAATGTTAGCATTGATGCGCTTCCGGCGACCATCGACTGGAGAACCAAGGGTGCTGTGACTCCCATCAAGGATCAGGGACAGTGTGGTAAGTACATTTAATTAGAAGGATGATACACTTGTGTCAACACTATTTTTCTGCAACTAGTGTTTGATGTACGTTGAAACATAATTAACCAATTGCAGGCTGCTGCTGGGCGTTCTCGGCTGTGGCCGCCATGGAGGGCATTGTGAAAATCAGCACCGGAAAGCTCATCTCGCTCTCGGAGCAAGAGTTGGTGGATTGCGATGTCCATGGAGAGGATCAGGGATGTGAGGGTGGTTTGATGGACGACGCCTTCAAGTTCATCATCAAGAATGGCGGCCTAACCACTGAGTCTGGCTATCCTTACACAGCTGCGGATGGCAAGTGCAAGAGTGGATCGAACAGCGCTGCGACCATCAAGGGCTATGAAGATGTGCCGGCAAACAACGAGGCAGCCCTCATGAAGGCTGTAGCTAACCAGCCTGTCTCGGTGGCTGTGGATGGAGGAGACATGACATTTCAGTTCTACTCCGGTGGTGTGATGACCGGCTCTTGCGGCACAGACTTGGATCATGGAATTGCAGCAATCGGTTATGGAAAGGCAAGTGATGGCACAAACTACTGGCTGATGAAGAACTCTTGGGGCACCACATGGGGCGAGAATGGTTACTTGAGAATGGAGAAGGATATTTCGGACAAGAGGGGCATGTGCGGCCTCGCCATGGAGCCTTCCTACCCCACTAAGTAGGTTTACCTTAGTATTTCTCAAATTCGTACATATATAGACTTATATCGAATAAAGAAGGATGCTTCTCTGTCTCGTCATGTACATATAGTCCGTTCTTATTGTCAGTAAATTGTTATATATACAAATTGATCTACTATTTAAGGATGCTTGTGCATTTCATTGTGCATTTCATGTGAAGACCATGTAAATATGTTGGATCTGTAATGATAAATACACTACATGCTGGTAATTTTCCATTGTTGGTCACCTGTGCTTATGGACAACGTGCCTTGTCAGAATAAGCAACCTAAAAAGCACATTTCTAATTTGCTATAGGCTTTCCTATGCTTTGAAAATCACTATCACTGATGAAACGAACTTAGGTGCTGTTTGGCGGTACGTGAAATGGTAATGCAAATGCAAAGGGAATCAGATTGCGGTGTATCTTATTACATGATGGCAATTACACATTTTATTTTGCTGCACTATGTAACATCATTCGATACTGAAGGGATCGTGACACACTAAGAGGGGGTGAATTGGATGTTTAAAAACTAAGACTCCAAGCATATATAAAAATATATTCCAATTTCTATCTAGATGTGCACTAGGTTTTTCTATATGTTGCTATCTCTAACCAAAAGAGTTTTGCACCATAGGTTCCAATCCTATAAACTACACATGGCAATTTTAGGAAAGGTAAATGCGGAATGTAAAGTGCAAGAAGTAATGCGGAAGATAAATGAGGCAGAGAAGCCAAACTCCTGATACGGCAACACAATGATTTTTACCGAGGTTGAAAGCAAAGCTTTCCACGAGTAAGGGCATATGCTTCCTAGTCGAGTTACTCGTAGGATAGTTGATGAGCCTCCCCACGCGCAAGCGAATTTCTGCCTAAGCCTCTCATACATGCTTCTTGCCCCTCTTCACTTGGTAGAGTTTCGTGAAAATGCCAAGCGCCTCTCCGCCATTTCATTAGCATCGCCGGCTACTCCATTGGAGAGTCTCGCACGACTTACAAACCCCAAATTTACAACTCTTGGTGCGTGGAAGCACCAATAATAAGGAGGTGTGCAAACCTTGCATAACTCTAGGCTAATCCTTAAAGCAATGCGCTGATATGCCTAAACTAGCACTAATCAATACCTAAATGTCTTAATCTTGTCTTGAGCACTTTGGTGAATAGAATACTTATGCATATTTGGAAACTAAGCCTATAGCTTCTTTAAAACTCTAACATAGACGAATTGGCTAGGCAATGGGGTATAAATAGCCTAAAGCCAAGAAACTAGCCGTTGCTCAAACGGTCACAAAAATAGTAATCACCGATTTATACTATAACCACTTCATGGCCATCACCATACCATACTATGATCACTGATTGATCCAATGCTCCAGCTACTGTAGTCACCGTATCATTTTGTGTATGCATAAAAACTCCATAGCCTAATTCGAGCAGCGCCTATCACACCAATTCATCTTCTACTTCCTTTATGGCTATCACTGTATCATCCTATGATCACCGATTGATCCTAAGCTCCAGTTACTATAGTCACCGTATCATGCTATGATGCATGTTAACTTCGAATCGAACTGACCACCGATTCATCAAATGCTCCCTTCATGGCCATCACCGTATCATCCTATGATCACTGATTTGCTTCATTTCTTTGTGTGTCTATGATATGCGACTATGATCACCGTATCTTTGTGCTGACTTCTCTTTTATGATGTCTTGGGTTGCTTTAAGGTCTTCTGTGCTCTTGTACATATCCTCTTTTACCTTTGTTTGATGTGTTTCATCACTCAAGTCCATTACCTTACATGCATGTGACTAAACCTTATATACTCGCAAATGTTGTTCGTCCCTAGCAAGGGCGAGCTTAGGCATGGCCAAAGCGTGCCATGGCCCCCCTGCCAAAGCAAAATTTCCATTGGTTGAATAGTGATTTTGGTACTGTTTATTAGTTTAATTGCTTAATGAACAATGGCTGGCCCCCTCTGGATTCTTCGTTAAGCTCCGCCACTGTCCCATAGGTTATTATTGACACACAATCACCAAAATCACTAATGACCTAATTAGAACCACTTTCCTTACAGATACCATGCGTTGTCAGGTTTGCATAACAAAATTGATTGAAATACAGGCATTCCCGCTAAACAAAATTGATTAAAATACAGGCACTCCCGCTGCACAAGAAGAAGAGCTAGAATTGAAAAGAAGTAACAATCCAATTTTGGGAGAAATTCACTGATAATTGGGAAGGAAACTAGTCTATACAAGCATAATCAAACTTTAATGTGAAGCTAGATAGAGGAAACAAAGCTACAATAAATTAGGGCAAAGCATCGCTCCGACCAAGAGGGTGTTGCTGTTCCGGGCTTCATGCCGTTGCCGCCATCATGCTCTTCATCCTGCTTTGGGCTATTATTCATCCTGTGCCCGTGAAACCATAGGGCCCCATGTATGTATGTAGCACAGCAGCAGTAAGTAGTACCAACTTTACTCCCTCCATTCCTTATTGTAGGTCGTTTTGACTTTTCTAAGTTCATAGATATTATTATGCACCTAGATATACACTATACTGTCTCTATTCCAAATTGTAGGTTCATAGATATTATTATGCATCTAGATATAGTGTATGTATAAACCTAGAAAAGTTAAAATGACCTACAATTTGGAATGGAGGGAGTATTGTAATATTCCAAAAATTTGTAATATTAATTTGAGTGAAATTTGCAAAATTTTAAAACTTTTTGTTTAAATTGTGTGCTCATTTTAAAATGTTAGCTAATTCATTCCTCATCCCAAAAATTCCATTTCAAAATTTGTGTGGGTTGAGTTGGATCTTTTTTATTTTATTTGGAGTTACTTTGCAGCTTGTTCGTTGCTCTTAATGGTTGCTAAAGTAGTCGGATAGCACACATCTTAATCCGTGAAGCCTGACCCTCATGTGTCGCTTCTTGCTAAGCACACCCGAGTCCGCTCAGCAACACCCCGGCAGGGTCAGGTGCTTAAACATAATGGGCTAACTACTCAGGGAAATTAAGTAGCATACAAGAGCAGGATGCGCAAGAGTTTACTTCTACAATGAATCAAACTTCCGAGTTATCAATCATTAAATATTCTATATTATGCTACATAACATTTATATTGTCTTTTTACAGCTCAGAAACTACTCGGTGTGCCTCCTGCCGCTCAGCTGACCTCCTAGGCTCAGGTGATGGGTGCGGGAGGTGACTCGACGTGCTTCCATGACTTGGCCGACCTCCCAGGCTTGGGGATTGGGTGCGGGAGGTGACTCGGCACGCTTTCATGACTCGGCCGGCTCCCAGGCTCAGGGGCTGGACGCCACATACGACTCGGCGAGGCTCCTGCTGCTCGGCCAACCTCTCTAGATCGGGACATGAGGCAACTCGGTGTGCTTCCGCAACTCGGACAGCTCCCCAGCTCGGGGGCTGGGCGCCACAATACGACTCAGCGAGCCTCCTGGTGCTTGGCCAACCTCTCTGCTTGGGGCAGGAGGTGACTCAGCATGCTTCTGCAACTCGACCGGCTCCCAGCCTTGGAGGCTGGATGCCATAGACGACTCGGCATGCCTCCTAACACTAGGCCGACCTCCCAGGCTCAAAGGCTGGGTGCAGGAGGCGATTCAGCGTGCATACATGGCTTCACCAGTCCTCGCGCTCGAGGGCTGGACACCTACTTCGGGTCAGCATGCTTCCGTTGCTCTGCTAGTCCTCGCACTCGGGGGCTCGAAGGCTGTTGGAGGTATGCCCTAGAGGCAACCATAGAGATGAAGATATTCCATTTGTATCCATGATTTATGTTGTGTTCCTTGAATATCCATTAAAGGCTACTTGAATTGATTTGCAATTATGTGAATTGTGTGTGAAACTCTTTACTTGTATGGTTATTCTAAAGTTGTCCCTAGTCGGAGTTCATGTGAGGACACACATGAATATTAGACTAGCACATGTATTAGTTGATGACTATGTTTCACAAGTCATGGACATGGAGATGTTGAACTAATAATGTGGGCATATGTGGAGACATGTGCTAGGACTGACCCAACACGAGAAGTAGTTCTCTCTTTAAACAACATATACGCTTTGTCCTTAGACCTGAGATTGTCGCATGTATTCAAGATGTGGATCGACCTACTTAGGGGCTATCAAACGCTACGCCGTAACAGGGTAGTTATAAAGGTAGCTTTCGGGTTTGTCAAGAAGCATGCTGTGAGACATGGTCAATCAAGATGGGATTTGCCCCTCTCTGATTGAGAGTGATATCTCTGGGCCCCTCGAGTGATCGGATCCGAAAATGCATGGCCATGCTACGTACGGTTAAGAGTTGACCTACAAAAGGGATTCCGAATCACAGGATCGAGAAAGAGCGGTCGGCTTGAAGATAGACCAAATATCATGAGGCAAAGGGAATAGCATGCATATAATGTTGTGATGGTTCGTCTGATATGATCTTCGTGTACGTATAGGAGTTGGCACGTCTTGCTAGAGGCCGCTACCGACTATTGGGCCAAGTAGGAGTACTCGGGCCATGTCTATACGTATCCGAGCCCATAGGGTCACACACTTAAGGGGCTCGAAGCCCAATTCAGATGTGATCCGAGTTGGATTAGGTTTAGAAGTACTAATGGGCCTCGGACCTAGAGGCCTGTTAGGAACCTCTATAAATAGAGGGGTGGGGGCGCCCTAGGGTTTACACCTTTTTGACGAAACACATATGCCGCGCCTCCCACGCCTTCGCCTGTTGCAACTCACGGATCTAGCAGTCCGGCTTGCGATGCTTCCTCCTTGCACGTGTGGATACCTTGGAGGTGTTGCAACTGCAGCACACGGTAGAAATTTTTGATTTGCGCTAGTGTAGCCTACCTCGTATCCCAACAATGGTATTAGAGCCATAGCTGTTTAGTTTTGGATTTGGGATGTGTGCATATGGAGATATGCGAGTTTTCAATTTGATCTATGTCCTGGTTTCGTGTTCTTGCTGCAATGGTAGTGTAACGACATACTCCTACCGGTCAGGTTTCCGCCATCGGAGTTAAGTGATACACGTAATTCCAGTTTCAGTGAGCGAAGATCAATGTGATTGATCGAATCGAAATCCAGGTGTTATAATCCGACTAGATCTCATCTATAGTAATCGACTAGAGGTCTCTCCATGTGACCCTACCCCTCGGAGTATATACGAGAGGTAGGGGTACCCCTAGGAGGGGAACTCATCCGATTTCATCAAAGACTAAACCACGCACCAGCGCAAAGCAATACAATCCAGCAAAATATAGGACGTAGGTATTACTCTCCGGAGGCCTGAACCTGTCTAAACCTTCGTGTTCTTGTGATCACCTTCGAGTTCTTGGTCTCGCAATCCTCCCTGCCTACAAATCAAGCACTTAGGTAACCCCCTGGTGGACTGCTGAGCTACTAAATCCGACACTATCCATCTTCTGGAAGAAACTTTCTTTATCACCTTCCAATATTTGAGATTCATGTAAACATTTTCAACCGTTGGATCTTCTCTCCAAACCCTAGCCCCCAATCCCACCCACCCATGCCAGCGTTGCTACAACTTTTGCTGGAGGCTGACGCAGCCCATCAATGATACGGTATACCTGGCATATGAGTACTCATAGCCATTTGATCTTACCCGGGAGGCATAGCGGAAGGTTACCTAGGAAGAGGTCACCGATCGGGTTATCAAGTTCTTTCGTAGGGTCATCAAGAACAAGCAATGCCTAAAGGCGTATTCCCTCATTAGGCTGACCGAGTCAGTAAGTTCATGATTTCATCATTTGGCTTGATTGCTTTGCTTTTGCATCTATTTCTACTTGATTGTATTTTATTTTTTAGAGCTGAGAGTATGATTTTTTTTGTCTGGCACCAGTTCCTAGATGGGCCGAGCACCGAGACCGACCAGCCACCTGCCGCACTGGACTGGGAGTCGGACTCCTCCTTTGACAACTCTGACATGGATGTATTGGTCCAAGGCAGTGGAATGGAGCTTAAGGGCACGGCTCCTGTTGGGCAGCAGACACGCCAAGCCGTTCACAAGGTGGTGGAGTCCAAGGCGCTGGAGGCGGAGAAGAAGAAATGAAAGAAGAGAGGTGCCACGAAGCTAAAGGCACCCACTATGGCAGCAGCATCCCCTGCGGAGACCTTGTGCGAGGTGCCAAGCCCAGACACTAAGAAGAAGAAGGCCGAGCTCCTTGAGACGACCGCAACCAACACGGAGCGGCTCAAGGAGTAGCTAAAGATGGAGATCCATGCGGGAAAGCAGAAGGAGCTGATCATGCTGCTGCAAGCTCCTTTTCACCCAAAGTTCTGAGCGAAGAAGAGCACATTGCGAGTATGATCATGGCATCGTATATTGTTTGAAGTTTTGTTTGTACATTGCTTCACTTTATCTCTGTGTCTCGCCATTCAAGCAGGAAGGCGGTGATGGAGGACGAGTCGGGCCTATAGGACACTGGCGTCAAGACCCATGCAGAAGGTCAAACTCGTGATGCGACTATAGAGGCTGCATCCATGACATCTGTCCAGGCCAAGAGCAAGAGTGGCCTGGTGACGAGACTTAAGGGGCTCGTGCCGAGGACTTCACCGTGCTAACATGTCACCAAGGACGCCACTGTATCCGTGCCCGGGGCCACAGATGCTAGTGTCAGGGTGCATATGGAGGAGACCCTAGGGAAGCACCGACCAACATGGAGGTGGCGGGCTACAACGCCGATGTCGATGCCCACAAGGATGATTCCACCATTTTGGACTTCTGCAGGATGGCCCTAGAGCAAGATGCTGCTACCGACAAGAAAGATCTTGCCACCCTAAAGGAAGCCGCAGCCAAGGTCAGAGAGGTGTTATATGTAAGTTGGCCAACCAATCTTGTTGTTCACTTAAGCCCCTATCTTCCATGTTTGAATTGTTGGAGTAACTTTTGTATAGAATCTGGCCAAGCGTACGCACAAGAGGGCGGACTTCATCCACCGTGCTAAGGAGTATTGCCTCGAGGCCGAGCACCTGAAGACTGAGCTCAATAAGGACAATGAGGATGCCGCGGAGCAGATCCAAAAAAAGGACTGAGCTCAATAAGGACAATGAGGATGTCGCCACGAACCGTGAGCATGCCATGTCACAGAAACTGGCCTATGAGGCTAGCTTGTGCAAGGATATGAACCGGTGCTTGATTTCTATTATGAATAGTCTCTGGCATGATCAGGTGGTCATTGCAGGGTTGAAGGTGGAGCTGAAAGACCTGAGGTCGGCCGCAGGCTACGTGATGGACATGATCCAGCCTATGGCCAACCCTGACGAGCCAATGCCCCTACCTGGCGCGCCAACTATCGGATTTAGTGACTGGCATGCTCTCGAAGTGGAGCTAGATCAGTTTGGTGAGGAAGTTCTTCATGCTCTCGGGGAAGATGATGCTAGGGCGGGATGCAATCGAGCTGTTGGGGAGGATCTCACGACCACTCCTACCTGGCGTGCCAACTGTCGGATTTAGTGACCGGTAGTCCACTAGAGGGATACCCTGGTGGTAGATTTGTAGGCGGAAGAGATTGTAAGACCAATAACTCGAATGGTTTAAAAAGGGCTCAAGGTTTAGATAGGTTCAGGCCTCCGGAGAGTAATACCATACGTCCTATGTTCTGGTGGATTGCATTGCTGGTATGGGATGCGAAGAATCGATATACCCTCGGGGGGGCATCCCTAGCCACCTTATAGAGACCCACAACCTAGGGTTACAATCAGATAGGATCTAATTCTAGTCGGTTGTTAAATTAAAAGCAATCCGAATTGGTTTACAAGAAGTATACTGTGATATCCGGGCAGAATCCATTCACCCAGCTTCTTGGCTTGTGCTCCCTGCATTTTCGTGCCTTGGCCCGCAAGACATTGTTGGGCGGGCCCACCCAGGACCGACCAGTATCCTGGTCAGTGGGGACCCATGGGTACCTTTACGCCTCTTATAGGGATATATGGTTCTGGTTTTCCAAGAAAAATCAAATAAAAATTGGGATGGCTCAAGTCATTGGTTCATGAAAAAGAAAGGAATACAAAACGACTGAGTGAATAAACTCCAAATATTGTCTTGACCCAAGGTTCCACTTAATAATTGTTCACCAGGTATGACGTAGCGAAATCTGTGACTCACTTACTCGAAACTTCAAATGACTTCAGGGTTGTCTTCCCAGTAGCTTATTCTTAACTCGATGATCGGGTTGCCTCCCACAAAGTGCTTCATTTATGGTCTATGGCTAGACTCTTCAATTCTTCACTTCAGAATAGTGCTCGCTGTCAGTGATGCAGTCTTCAGCACCCACTTCTTCACCATCTTTGGCTTTGATGTAGGCACAGACTGTGCTATCTTTTTCATCTTCAGAGGCTGGCATTCTTCCTTCTTCTAGACGATAGCAACTTTTTTTGCTGGTTTCTTTTCTTCTGCCTTCGTGTTCTTCTCCTCATTCTTGACATGAAGATGTGACATTATATACTTGCTAGAAATCATGTTGCATACCTCAAAGCATTAGAGAAACTTGAACGTGCTCATAATGCCATTAATATCCAACTTGATCTCGCAATTCCCAACGTCTATGTTTGCTCTTACGGTCTTTCTAGGATGAGCGGGGATTTAGTTTCTTCTCTCATCTTGAGTATCACGAAGTCAACAGGTACAAAGTGATTCCCAATCTTCATAGGTACATCTTCAGCAATGCCTTGAGAATAGCCAACGGTGTTGTCCACCAACTCTAGGCACATAGTAGTTGGTTCTAGCTCCGGCAGGCGTAGCTTCTCGAACACAACTTTAGGCATGATGCTCACACTTGCACCAAGATCACATAATACCCTTTCGAATATCAGTGCTCCAAATGAACATGGGATGGTTGGACATCCCAGATCTCTTTTCTTCTTGGGAGCCTGATTAGCAATTGTAGCACTGCACTCTTCTAGTAGGTTGAGCTGGGAATAGGCGCCCAGATCATGCCATGCATCATTGTCTACAACCTTCCTGAATAACTTGAAACCTTGAGTTGGGGTGTGGCCTATAGTTGATCCTCCAGCCGATCCATCGATGATTGCCCTTAATGCTGGTGTTAGCCCTTGATAGAACTTCTGGACTAGGTCATCTTTCGAGTACTTATGGTGTGGAACTACAAAGACGTACTCATTGAATTCCTCATGAGCTTCAGCAATCATCTCGGAAGCATATTGAGCAAAACTAGCTATCCTGCTTCTGATATTCTGAGTCTAGCTGGCAAGTAAGGTTCAGTTAAGAAAGCCTTCATCAACTCATCCCAATTCTAAATCGTTGCCACCGGTAGAGAGTAAAACCATTGAAGCGCTCATCCAAGTAGAGAGTAAGTGAACAATCTTACCCTTAGTTGATTCTGAGTAACTCCATCCGCGTCGATGGTGTTGCATAGCTGCGTAAAAGCTTGTAGAACAAGATTAGCATCTTCCTTGCCAGTGAAAGGTGAACTCTGCAAGATCCTCAGTCTTGAAGTACCGATCCTACACGGTCGGCCGACACAACCCAATTCATGGATAGGTAAGTCATTAATGTTTAGAATGCCGTAAAGTTTTTCTAGATCATCCACAAAATTTTTCAATTTATTAGAGATGTAGCCGTCCATCTCCTGTTAGCGTTAGTGAAAGCAAACACATATAAACAACTAGATCTGAAATTTTGACTGAGATTACACAAAGACAAAAATATTGAACAAAAAAGACTAAAAAATTATGAACAAAAAGTTATATCTATACATGCATAGTCAAACTAGAACTTGAGTGTTAGTTCCTCGGCAACCGCGTTAGAAAAGCTTGTTGACGGCTGTTAGCATGCCAAGTTGTGAACTGCAAGCGTACGGATCAGTTGTAGCACAAGATCTATTTCAACTAGCGTTGTTAGTATTAAGTTGCTATATATGAGAGATTCAACTCCAATCTGCTAAGCATATACAAACAGCTAAAAGATAGAGCAGAGGTAACCAATCTAGAGCAACGTAGACTATGCATATGTTGTAAATCTGAGCATGGATAGCAAAGCAACATAGATATGATCTTAGTAAAAAGCATCTCTAAATCTACACCTCCGGTCCGGACTTCTAAACCTCCCCACCTTACGAAGGAAAAATCCTGTCACGATCACCTGTATCAGCACAAGCAGGTTAAGGGCATGATCATAAAAACATGCCATACTCATCGGTAGATCAGGCATGCAAATCTGGTCACCATGACCACAAGAACACCCTAAGCAATCTATCATCGATTCATAGATTGAAAAGCAAGCAAACCCGATAAACCATAAAATCATCAAAGGAGATACTTAAATCGCTAAGAATATGAACACATTTATTACTTCACCATGAATGATTGTACATTACAAGATCACCACCGGGATCCTACCTTGATCTTGATGACTCTTACCTCCAGAACTCTAGCGTGATCTTCCTCGTAGGGTGATCACGCCAGCAGAGGTTCGCCTACGCTAGCCCCCAACAACCGAACGGCTCTCAGATCTCCGGGGAGGTGTCCCTCAAGCTCATTCTGCTACTCTGCTGCTTCACATAAAGTACATCATCTTCGATATGGGGCTCGGTGAATTTTTTTTGGGTATTTATAGTTTACAGAGCTTGTGGCAAAAATTGGAAGACGAGAGAGCAAAGGAAAGCCCCAGGCCGATCGGCCTGGGCCTTCCTTTTGCCCTCTCGCGTCCTTCTTCGTCCTCAAGTCTCATCTAGTGCTTTGAAGTCTTATTTTCACTTGCACGTGGGCCTGGCTCATCAGTTGTGTCAGGATGAGATTGATCTTCTTTGATTCCTCTTTGATCCCAAAGTGATCCTTACCGTATCTTCACAAAGTTAGCCCTTAAGTCATCTCGGAGGATTGCTTGACAAAGATGGGCATCGAAAGGCTCCAGAAGACCCTAGGCCAGTCGGCCGAGGCTCCTTTGGGCCGATCAGCCAAAGGCCCTTCCTAGGCCCATTGGCCTCTACCTTTGTTTGGTTCGATACTCGTTCAGTGCTTTATCCAAAAATATACTTTTAGGTCATATCCCTGCAAATACAGAACTCCAAAATATGTTTCACATGTGAAAATGACTAGTTTATTAGGTGTAGTCAATAGTTTAGGTATAAAATTCATGTCATTATTGAAGATAAACAGGGGTAAAAGTATGTCAATAGCGAGCATCAACACCTGCCTAGCTACCTTTAGCTCCAGCTTGGCTTGGCCTGGCGCCTCCGGCTTGACTTGGTCTGGGCGGAGGGCCTCTGTGGCTGCTGCCATGTTGGCTTCGATTGGAGTGTTGGACTGACTGTATGGGATTCTGCTCATCGTGTTATTCATACACGAGTTCTGCCAGTTTAGCCAACTATTGGGTGTACTTATTTTGGGGTGTCGCGCAGGTGATGAGATTAATTGACGCGATGGTGGCCAAAGGAGTATGATGGTGACGTATTTGAACTGCTTCAAAGGCGATCTCAAGGTTCTGGATCGGTAGATCTGCTACAAGGTGGCGTTGTCGCTCTGCTCTTGCGGTGTTTCTTGCTCGTCGTCGAGTTCTTTCTGCTTCAATTTCATCTCTGACAATGCTGGCAGTGAGCTCGTCTTGTGAGATGTCATCTAGGTGATGTTCGTGTTGTGGGTTGTTATCTCGTTGCTCTTCTTCCTGATCACCATCTTGATTTTTGAGAACAGCGAAAACTTCTCGCCCTGGTGAGAAGCTTTCCAAACTAAAGGCAGTGACTTCCATAGGGCCACCCTTCTCTAGGATAGGAGACAAAGGAGCTCCGTCCTAGTACAAGAGATGTCGTGGGACGAAGGGCACGTTGATCGAGGCTAGAAACAGGCTAGACTGATCAGCCTAGATGATTACGCCACTTTTCTAGCCTCAAATGCCAGATCATTCGAGTCATGCAGTTTAGACACCAAATTTGCCCGAATCAGAGTCCAAGGAGGGAGATATGCCTTATGCAAGATCTGCTACTTCTATGGGCCTTCAGACCTTCCAATCTTGAGTTTTCCTTAGCTTGACAACGAGATTATCTTGCCAAATCACCACATACTTCACCTTTAATTCATTTGAAATTATGGTTTATTGAATGTAGACGTATTTGGATGACGAATTGGGCTAGGCCGATTGGCCTATGGGTCCTGGGCCGATCGGCCTACCCTCTTTTGAGCTTCCCTGGTCCTTGTCTTTCTCGTGAAGACTCCTTATGTTGTCCCAAGTCCAAGTCCAAATCAAGTCCTTACAAAAGTCACATGTTTATATCGTATTTCCTACATATGCGAATATAGGGTTATTTCAGGTGCTAAGTGGGGGTTAGTATAAGATTTAGTCCAAAAACACTACTTAAATAGCACTAAAAAGGTGGCAATAACTAGTGTCAACAATTTCCCCATGCTTAAACATTTCTCCTCCTCGAGCAAGTCCAGGATACTTGCTTAATTAAAAAATTAACATTGACCTTCGATGCCATCCCTGCACTTAGTTATACATAACAAGACACATTGCTCTCTCAAGTGTTTAACATTTAAAGTTCAAGTTGTGACTAGCTACTTTTCATCATGGAAGATAGACTAGTAATAAATAACAAGCCACGATAAAATAAACACAATGCTCTTGAACTTTAGTGATCTTCAGACCTTTACCTTATTCCATCATGAACAGTTTTTCAAAAAGATTCAAAGCCAACACAAGTGAGATTCTCTCTTAGAAACTCTCATCTCATCAAGTACTCAAGCCTATACTAGATTATTTTCAACCTAATCTACTCATATAGTGGAAGGTTTATGTGAAGCTTGGTAGGTAAAAACAATCCTAGCAAAATATTATATCTGAAATATTTATCAAACCAAGAGAGGGATCTATTGAAATTACTGAGACTTCTAAAAAAACCCATGAAAATTAAATGTTGGAGAGAGAAAGAGAAGGAGGAAACACACATTTAGATAAGTGAGCATGTGTGTAATATCCCTCAAAATTAAGTGATATTAATTGTGCCAGTTTTTGCAAAAATTTAACACTTTTTGTTTGAATGTGTGGGTCAAAATTAAGGTCCACCGTCATCTCTTTTCTCTAAATTTCAAAAGCTAGTAATTAAATTTTTGCACTTAAATTTAAACACATGCTTGCTTGATTGATTTGGATTTGTAACTTTGCATTTCGAATCTAAATAAAAACTAAAGCTCACTCAATTATAAAAACCTAGCTAACTCGAGCCTAAACTCCCTAACCCATCTAACCTAACCAGCTAGGCCTCCTAACCTACCCCGGCCAAGCCCACCCAAACCATTTGGCCACTGGCCTGCCTAAACCACGCTGCGGCCTAGCTAAGCCAGCTGGCCTAGCTAACCTCGCCGGCCCACCTTCCGGAACCGTCCGCATTGCAGCTGATGACCGGCGGGCCCCGCCTGTCAGCCACCCGGAGAACTATTCCCCTTTCTCCTTGCTCCCGACGCACGCACGCGGACAGCATGTCTTGTCGAGCCTTTGTGCCACGTCTTGCAGGGGAGCTGCTCCAGCCGCTTGACATCGCCGCCGCTCGCCACCATGCCATCGCAGGTCTGGAATGCAAGAGCCCCGCACGTGGCCACGGGCGTGCCGCAGGCGGGAGTCCTCCCTACGCGCCGTGCACGCCCTACCTAGGCTCGCAGCCAACTGCTGGGCTGTCATGCACACGCCGAGCCAGCCCCACACAGCAACCATGCCGTCTTGCCCTGCTGCCCTGCGGGCCCCCTCCGCTGCAAGCCGCCGCAGCCCCGGAACACCGGTGGCTCGCGCGCTGCAGCGGTCGTGCCGCGGACAAGGTTTTCCCCTGTGCCGCGCACGCGCAGCCCGCGTCGCGCTGTGCCAGGCCCAACGCCACCAAACCCCGCCGGTGCCACCTCGAAGGGAGCAAACACATCTCCAAGGGCAAGAATAAGGGTCAAGCGTCAAGCAAGCCACCAGACCAGGCTGCAAAGGTGGGCGTGAAAGGCTTGTCTGTGCCAGAAGCTGACACATCAGCTGTTGCCACTGCTGATCCTGAAACGCGGAACTCTAAAAATTTCCAACCCGTGCCTGGCCTAGCTTCCAGCTAGGCGAGATATCATGGTGCGTGGAGGCATGCAGCATAGAGGGGAATGGGAGGCTGTGGAGAACTTAGGAAAATTGAGTGTCTAGTTTTGAGGTCTTTTAACAGAACCGATAGTGATGGATAGCGCTACGGTTTGTGATAAAGAGCATCAGTAAAAAGGATTTATCTCACAAAGTCTGCGTCAATATATCACTGAAGGTTTTTAGTGGAGTGGCAAACTGATATAAATAAGATGAATGGCATCGTTTAAAGTGTTCAAGGACGACCGACTATGTTAATTTTTAAGTTTATAGATATACGTTATGTTCAAGTACAGGATATAAAGATAAGGAAAAACTTATTTTGGTATTATATGTCAAAATCACATTCCTGTCCCTGGTGGTATGTTTTTTTTCCAATTTTTATTCTATATGTTGAATATTAATGCCTTTGATCAAATGTGGCGTTTTATTCTATATCTTTATTATGTTTTTAGAACGCTAGGCATAAACAATGGGCATTCTCAGCAGTGCGGCAAACGCACGTCTCAAGCACAAGTATTTTATACCATCTGTCAACCACACCGTACTTCACGGCCACGGACATGTCCCTTTCCACACAATACATCGTACAAGCACCGTATCTTAAGACTTACAAAAATACAGGCCGGTAGCTATATATACTCGTGCAACTCTTGCATATCCAATCACCAAATCAAAAGCACAGTGCACAACGCCAGCAGTAGCAACCTATTGAAAGGCCTGATCGATCATGACCAGCCCCAAGGCTTTTCTCCTTGCAATCCTCGGCTGCGCCTTCTTATTCAGTGGTGCTCTCGCAGCTCGCGCCCTGAGTGACGACTCAGCCATGGTGGCGAGGCACGAGCAATGGATGGCACAGTACAGCCGTGTCTACAAAGATGCTGCCGAGAAGGCTCGGCGGCTCGAGGTGTTCAACGCCAATGTTAAGTTCATCGAGTCATTCAATGCCGCTGGGAACCGCAAGTTCTGGCTCGGCGTCAACCAGTTTGCTGACCTCACCAACGACGAGTTCAGGGCCACCAAGACTAACAAGGGCTTCAAACATAGCCCGATGAAGGTCCCTACCGGATTTAGGTACGAGAATGTTAGCATTGATGCGCTTCCGGCGACCATCGACTGGAGAACCAAGGGTGCTGTGACTCCCATCAAGGATCAGGGACAGTGTGGTAAGTACATTTAATTAGAAGGATGATACACTTGTGTCAACACTATTTTTCTGCAACTAGTGTTTGATGTACGTTGAAACATAATTAACCAATTGCAGGCTGCTGCTGGGCGTTCTCGGCTGTGGCCGCCACGGAGGGCATTGTGAAAATCAGCACCGGAAAGCTCATCTCGCTCTCGGAGCAAGAGTTGGTGGATTGCGATGTCCATGGAGAGGATCAGGGATGTGAGGGTGGTTTGATGGACGACGCCTTCAAGTTCATCATCAAGAATGGCGGCCTAACCACTGAGTCTGGCTATCCATACACAGCTGCGGATGGCAAGTGCAAGAGTGGATCGAACAGCGCTGCGACCATCAAGGGCTATGAAGATGTGCCGGCAAACAACGAGGCAGCCCTCATGAAGGCCGTAGCTAACCAGCCTGTCTCGGTGGCCGTGGATGGAGGAGACATGACATTTCAGTTCTACTCCAGTGGTGTGATGACCGGCTCTTGCGGCACAGACTTGGATCATGGAATTGCAGCAATCGGTTATGGAAAGGCAAGTGATGGCACAAACTACTGGCTGATGAAGAACTCTTGGGGCACCACATGGGGTGAGAATGGTTACTTGAGAATGGAGAAGGATATTTCGGACAAGAGGGGCATGTGCGGCCTCGCCATGGAGCCTTCCTACCCCACTAAGTAGGTTTACCTTAGTATTTCTCAGATTCGTATATATATAGACTTATATCGAATAAAGAAGGATGCTTCTCTGTCTCGTCATGTACATATAGTCCGTTCTTATTGACAGTAAAATGTTATATATACAAATTGATCTACTATTTAAGGATGCTTGTGCATTTCATGTGAAGACCATGTAAATATGTTGGATCTGTAATGGTAAATACACTACATGCTGGTAATTTTCTAATGTTGGTCACCTGTGCTTATGGACAACGTGCCTTGTCAGAATAAGCAACCTAAAAAGCACATTTCTAATTTGCTATAGGCTTTCCTATGCTTTGAAAATCACTATCACTGATGAAACGAACTTAGGTGCTGTTTGGTGGTACGTGAAATGGTAATGCAAATGCAAAGAGAATCAGATTGCGGCGTATCTTATTACATGATGGCAAATACACATTTTATTTGGCTGCTCTATGTAACGTCATTCGATACTAAAGGGATCGTGACACACTAAGAGGGGGTGAATTGGGTGTTTAAAAACTAAGACTCCAAGCATATATAAAAACATATTCCAATTTCTATCTAGATGTGCACTAGGTTTTTCTATATGTTGCTATCTCTAACCAAAAGAGTTTTGCACCATAGGTTCCAATCCTACAAACTACACATGGCAATTTTAGGAAAGGTAAATGCGGAATGTAAAGTGCAATAAGAAATGCGGAAGATAAATGAGGCAGAGAAGGCAAACTCCCGATACGGCAACAAAATGATTTTTACTGAGGTTGAAAGCAAAGCTGTCACACCCGATTTTAAGGACAAAATCGAGTGCATTAAATACATGTGCGCCAGGATCAAGTTACACACATGTACGACAATAGTGAATAGCAAAGACAGTGCTAAATCGAATAAAGAGAGTATTAACCATTATTACATGACCGAAAGTCTTACATAAACCACAAAGTCTAATTATTACGCAGCAGAACTCCAAAGATGACGACGACTCCACAGGCAGCTGACTGAAGAAACGTACGCCTAGAACTCCTCGAAGTCGTGGAAGTACTCCTCTTCCCAATTAACTTGGTCTGAACAGCGGTTTTGCAAGGGTGAGTACACTTATGGTTGGTACTCAACAAGTCGTGGGGAATAGTGTAGTGTAAGGCTAATTCAAGGTATGGCTAAGGCATAATTAGCATTCGCTTTTAATTAAGTTGGTCAAATTTTATTAGCGATTAACTAAGTATAAGTTCATACCACCCGAAATTAAACATGATCATAAATAAAGCAACAAATGCATGAAATGATAACAAGTTAAGTCCATCTTCCGATAATATTATCATGTGAGGGTCCAGGCCGCTCTTAACCGTGAGCACGGCTGATCGATCAGTTTAGCACTCTGCAGAGGTGGCACATCTTTACCCACAAGTCGCGTAAAAGTTCATAAGAACTTTGGACCCAACCATGCGGTGTTTGCAAGGCACCATACCACACTTCCGAGGTGTGATTGCATAGGGACGCTATGAGGCCTTTACAAAGATTCATTAGTCAGTGGTAACCCGCTAAGGTTTCGGTGTCTGGCGTGCACCACCCATCCCAGGTAAAATGCAACGACTCAGTCCCCCCTCTTGCCTCATCACGAGTAAGGTCACCCCAGACTAAGGTTTCTAATTAATCAGCCAAGACCAGAGCCATTTAGTCTTGTGGTAGCACTGTTTTCCTGGGTGGTTCTCCATGTCCCGATTAACAAATAATGATCTTTTTTTAATGAAAGGTATAACATAAGTAAAGCAAGATTAAGCATTGTGTGAAGTTAAACCACCATGTACCAAGTAAGCACTAAGCATGAGCTACCCAACATAAAGTAAACCGGTTGGTCAAGGCAAAGGTAAATCAATCTAGGCGAACCTTAATTGGGACCCATCAATTGAATCTTAACATGTGCATAGCATAAATGTTGAGTACGAGAAAGTAAAGGTGTATAGGACAACAAGGTAGTGATCAAGGACACGACTTGCCTTCTTGGCTTGCTCCTGCTGTTCGTACTCCTCAAAGGCTTGATCGACAACTCCCTCGAACTGCGGGGAGCCTACACGCGTCACACGAGCACATACAAGCAAACATGGGCAAAAGTAAGAAAACAGTACACCAAACATAGGTAAACAGAGAAAACAAGCTTGAAAAGATGATCTACTCTTTAAAACGAACACGTGGGTATAAAGAACACGAAAAACGGAGTTAAGATGCAAAAGATATGATTAAAACAAGATCCAGGGACTTTTCTGTAAGAGAAACAAAACTTGTAGGGCCTATCCGCGAAAACCGAGGGCTTATACGTAATTATGCGTATAAACCGAGGGTCTGACGCGTAAAAACATCAAACCCGGACGGCGGGTTGATTTCTGGAAAGCTCAAGGGTTAAACCGAAAAAGGCGAGGGCAGATCTGTAAAAGCGGCGCGGCGCGGCGACGCTGACCGGTACGCAGTCTGATTTGACTCGCGATCGACCGTCGGATCTTGATCCGACGGCTACGGTCGACGACGACTCGCGGGCGGTGGCGGAAAAAGGAAAGCCGGCGACGGCGAGCTGCGGCGGGTCGCCGGAGTCGACCGAAACGGCGCTCCGGGGCACCATTTGACGCACAGACTTCACCAGAAGCAAGAGGAGAACACGGCGATCCCGTTTTGGGGGTCCTCGTCGGCGGGTGCTCACCGGAGGCGGCGGACGACGGCGGGGAAGCGGCGGCGGCGCTTGAGCTTGTGGCGGCTAGGGTTTGGGCGCGGGTGCTGGTGGAGGAGACCGAGAGGGGGCGGCGGCTTTTATAGGCGCTAGAGATAGAGGCGGCGCGGGTTTAAACCCCCCCGAAGGACGCGGAGCGGATGGAGTCCGGGGCGGAGACGGCGCGCGGCGGTTGCGGGAGTTCCGGCCGGATTTGGCCGGAGGAGGAAGAAGGCGGTGGGGTCCACCCGTCAGCGGGCGCGGGCGGAGGCAGGCTGGAGCGGTGTCGCGGGCCGGCGCGCTCGTGGGCCGCGAGGCGCGGGCGAGCGGCGAGCCGGGGCGGAGCGATGGGCCGGCGCACGGTGCGCGGGCCGCGTGGAGGAGCGGACGGAGGAGCAGGCCGAGCGGAGGAGGAGGCGGGGTGTTGGGCCGGCAGGAGGAAAAAGAGAAGAGGGCCGGCGGGCGGTGGAGCAGGCCGGTGGAGGAGAGCGAGCTGGGCCGGAGAAGAAAAGAAATGGAGGGAGAAGGAGATTTCGGCCCAGGCGGAGGAGAAGCAAAAGAAAGAAAAAGAGAAATGGAAAAAGATTTGGAAATTGAATTCAAATTTGAAAATTCAAAGCTTGATCAAACTCAAGCAATCAAAATTAATGCACCAGCATGAATGCTCAAATAAATCCTATGATGAATTATTTGAATTAAATAAAATGAATTTAAATGCCTAGAATTTTAATAACACCTTAATTTGAGCAAATTTTAATGAGTTTGAATTATTGAAATTTTGGGTGTTACAAAAGCTTTCCACAAGTCCTCGTTGTGGAGCCCCTCTCAAGGAAATGCCCGCCTAAGGGCATATGCTTCCTAGTCGAGTAACTCGTAGGATAGTTGACGAGCCTTCCCCACGCACAAGCGGATTTCTGCCTAAGCCTCTTATAGATGCTTCTTGCCACTCTTCACTTGGTAGGGTTTTGTGAAAATGCCAAGCACCTCTCCGCCATTTCATTTGCATCGCCGGCTACTCCACATACATAGTTGGAGAGTCTCGCACGACTTACAAACCCCAAATTTACAACTCTTGGTGCATGGAAGCACCAATAATAAGGAGGTGTGCAAACCTTGCATAACTCTAGGCTAATCCTTAAAGCAATGCGCTGATATGCCTAAACTAGCACTAATCAATACCTAAATGTCTTAATCTTGTCTTGAGCACTTTGGTGAATAGAATACTTATGTATATTTGGAAACTAAGCCTATAGCTTCTTCAAAACTCTAACATAGACGAATTGGCTAGGCAATGGGGTATAAATAGCCTAAAGCCAAGAAACTAGCTGTTGCTCAAATGGTCACAAAAATAGTAATCATCGATTTATACTATAACCACTTCATGGCCATCACCATACCATACTGTGTCACTGATTGATCCAATGCTTCAAGTACTGTAGTCACCGTATCATTTTGTGTATGCATAAAAACTCCATAGCCCAATTCGAGCCGCGCCTATCACACCAATTCATCTTTTGCTTCCTTTATAGCTATCACCGTATCATCCTATGATCACCGATTGATCCTAAGCTCCAGTTACTGTAGTCACCGTATCATGCTATGATGCATGTTAACTTCGAATCGAACTGACCATCGATTCATCAAATGCTCCCTTCATGGCCATCACCGTGTCATCCTATGATCACTGATTTGCTTCATTTCTTTGTGTGTCTATGATATGCGACTATGATCACCGTATCTTTGTGTTGACTTCTCTTTTATGATGTCTTGGGTTGCTTTAAGGTCTTCTGTGCTCTTGTACATATCCTCTTTTACCTTTGTTTGATGTGTTTCATCACTCAAGTCCATTACCTTACATTCATGTGACTAAACCTTATATACTCGCAAATGTTGTTCGTCCCTAGCAGGGGCGAGCTTAGGCATGGCCATAGCAGGCCATGGCCCCCTTACCAAAGCAAAATTTCCATTGGTTGAATAGTGATTTTTGTACTGTTTATTAGTTTAATTGCTTAATGAACACTGGCCGGCCCCCTCTGGATTCTTCGTTAAGCTTCGCCACTATCCCCTAGGTTATTATTGACACACAATCACCAAAATCACTAATGACCTAATTAGAACCAGTTTCCTTACAGATACCATGTGTTGTCAGGTTTGCATAACAAAATTGATTGAAATACAGGCATTCCTGCTAAACAAAATTGATTAAAATACAGGCACTCCTGCTGAACAAGAAGAAGAGCTAGAATTGAAAAGAAGCAACAATCCAATTTTGGGCGAAATTCACTGATAATTGGGAAGGAAACTAGTCTATACAAGCATAATCAAACTTCAATGTGAAGCTAGATAGAGGAAACAAAGCTACAATAAATTAGGGCAAAGCATCGCTCCGACCAAGAGGGTGTTGCTGTTCCAGGCTTCGTGCCCTTGCTGCCATCATGCTCTTCATCCTGCTTTGGGCTATTATTCATCCCGTGCCCCTGAAACCATAGAGCCCCATGTATGTATGTAGCACAGCAGCAGTAAGTAGTACCAACTTTACTCCCTCCATTCCTTATTGTAGGTCGTTTTGACTTTTTTAAGTTCATAGACATTATTATGCACCTAGATACACACTATACTCTCTCTATTCCAAATTGTAGGTTCATAGATATTATTATGCATCTAGATATAGTGTATGTATAAACCTAGAAAAGTTAAAATGACCTATAATTTGGAATGGAGGGAGTATTGTAATATTCCAAAAATTTGTAATATTTATTTGAGTGAAATTTGCAAAATTTTAAAACTTTTTGTTTAAATTGTGTGCTCATTTGAAAATGCTAGCTAATTCATTCCTCATCCCAAAAATTCCATTTCAAAATTTGTGTGGGTTGAGTTGGATCTTTTTTATTTTATTTGGAGTTAATTCAATTCAAAATTCAAACTAAATCAAAATCTAAATAAGAACCAAACCTAACCTATCAGACCGGCCCGCTAACCTATCTAACCCATGGCCCGCTAACCTGCGGCCTAGCCCGAAGGGGAAAGGAAGGAGGCCACTGTGGAGGAGCCCGAAGCCGCCCGAACGCCACCGTAGCCTTCGCCAAGCCCTCGCCGTGAGCTTGCCACCCCTCTTTCTCTACCTTGGCTCCCTTGTTCTCTAGCCATAGCCACCGTAGATGTAGGCCGCCGTTGCTTCGCCTCGCCGCCGGCTGCCGGGGTACGTGTGCCGCCTCACCGTGCCACGGTCGGGGAAAGCCCTGGGACCGCGTGCCAATAGGCGCACCGCTGGGGGCCGCGTGCCCGCAAGGCCACCGCACGCCGTACCCATGCCAGCCGCACACTGCACCGTGTGTGATCACCTTGGAGTTCTTGGTCTCGCAATCCTCCCTACCTACAAATCAACCACTTAGGTGACCCCCTGGTGGATTACCAGGCTACTAAATTCAACAGTTGGCATGCCAGGTAGGGGAGATCGTGGGATCCACTTAGCGAGCTTGCTGGTAGAAATCTCCGACATTTGTCCAGTTGGGTGAGTTGTTTCTAATATTGGTATTAAATTGATCTGATTTTTCAGATGCTAATCACATGCTGATTTGTCTTTCTTATCCATACAGTATACGCACGGGTCATGTTCTTCGGCACGAGCGCCACTCGGCGTCTTCTAGGAGGGATGTGCGCCGTCGGCCCACAAGGAAGTCGGCTGTCATGCTTCGTCCACTGCGGTGGCGTCAACAAGCACGCAGCCGAGTTTGGCTCCCCGACCAGTCCAACAAGGCCAGGCCTGCCAGCTCGTGCCTGTTGAGGCAGGTCGCAGGAAGGGCACACCGGTGATACCTTCAACCACTTGGACTCAACCAAGAATTGCTAGGCAACAGGTCTCGACTGGTTTGCTTCATTGAAAGTTGTTCACCAACCACGATGATCAAGATGGTACCCGGGGCTTCTGAGCCTATACACGAGACACGCGGGTTCTCCAACTCGACCACAAATCAAACTAAGTCTTATTTACAATTAAATATTTTACGGCTTCCGTATACGTACATACCCCTCGGCTCCTCCATGTCTCCGTGACTTTCGCCGACCGTCTTGGCTCCTCTATGTTTCTGTGACTTTCACCGACCACCTTGGTCGCACACCGACTGCTTATACAGCTTGGTTCGTCCACTACACGGGCGGTCGGGGGCTACACCCCACGGGTGCCCAGCTCATGCTGGTGCTTTTCCGCACAGTTTTGATTACTTTGCAGCTTCTTCGTCGTTCTTAACATATGCTAAAATAGTCGGGTAGCACACGTCTTAATCCGTGAAGCCTGACCCTCATGTGTCACTTCTTGCTAAGCACACCCGAGTCCGCTCAGCAACACCCCGGCAAGGTCAGATGCTTAAACATAATGGGCTAACTACTTAGGGAAATTAAGTAGCATACAAGAGCAGGATGCCTAAGAGTTTACTTCTACAATGAATCGAACTTCCGAGTTATCAATCATTAAATATTCTATATTATGCTACATAACATTTAGTCTTTTTACAGCTCAGAAACTACTCGGTGTGCCTCCTGCCGCTCAGCCGACCTCCTAGGCTCAGGGGATTGGGTGCGGGAGGTGACTCGGCGCGCTTTCGTGACTCAGCCAGCTCCCAGGCTCAAGGGCTGGACGCCACATATGACTTGGCGAGCCTCCTGCTGCTCGGCCAACCTCTCTGGATCGGGACGTGAGGCGACTCAGTGTGCTTCCGCAACTCGGACAGCTCCCCAGCTCGGGGGCTGGGCGCCACAATACGACTCGGCGAGCCTCCAGGTGCTTGGCCAACCTCTCTGGCTTGGGGCAGGAGGTGACTCGGCATGCTTCCACAACTCGACCGGCTCCCAGCCTTGGATGCTGGATGCCATAGACGACTCGGCGTGCCTACTAACACCAGGCCGACCTCCCAGGCTCAGAGGCTGGGTGCAGGAGGCGACTCAGCGTGCATACATGGTTTCACCAATCCTCGCGCTCAGGGGCTGGACACCTACTTCGGGTCGGCATGCTTCCGTTGCTCTACCAGTCCTCGCATTCGGGGGCTCAAAGGCTGGGTGTAGGATGTCACTTGACGTATGTCCATGGTGTTTCACAAGACAAAGACTACAAGATCAAGGATTTTTCTTTGAGCACTACGCAGCTTCTTGGCAACCAAATGACGAAAGCACTCGGGCGAAGCTTATCCAACTCAGCATTCGTGTCGGGCTGCTATTCAACTCCACACCACTCAGGGGCTTGATGGTTATAGATACCCAGGTACCCTCATGGAGGGCCCAGCCGACCACTAATAGGCCAGCCTGACTTGATGAAGTAGGCGGAAGATAGAGTCCGATTAGAGCTCCCCACGTGTTGTAATCCGACTAGATCTCATCTATAGTAACCGACTAGAGGTCCGGCCATGTGACCCTACCCCTCGAAGTATATAGGAGAGGTAGGGGTACCCCTAGGAGGGGAACTAATCCGATTTCATCAAAGACTAAACCACACACCAGCGCAAAGCAATAAAATCCAGCAAAATATAGGACGTAGGTATTACTCTACGGAGGCCTGAACCTGTCTAAACCTTCATGTTCTTGTGATCACCTTCGAGTTCTTGGTCTCACAATCCTCCCTACCTACAAATCAACCACTTAGGTAACCCCCTGGTGGACTACCGAGCTACTAAATCTGACACTATCCATCTTTTGGAAGAAACTTTCTTTATCACCTTCCAATATTTGAGATTCATGTAAACATTTTCAACCGTTGGATCTTCTCTCCAAACCCTAGCCCCCAATCCCACCCACCCATGCCAGCGTTGCTGCAACTTTTGCTGGAGGCTGACGCAACCCATCAATGATAGGGTATACCTGGCATATGAGTACTCAGAGCCATTGGATCTGACTCGGGAGGCATAGCAGAAGGTTACCTAAGAAGAGGTCACCGACCGGGTTATCGAGTTCTTTCGCAGGGTCATCAAGAACTTGCAATGCCTAAAGGCGTATTCCCTCATTAGGCTGACCGAGTCAGTAAGTTCGTGATTTCATCATTTGACTTGATTGCTTTGCTTTTGCATCTATTTCTACTTGATTGTGTTTATTTTTTAGAGCTGAGAGTATGAGTTTTTTTGTCTGGCACCAGTTCCTAGATGGGCCGAGCACCGAGACCGACCAGCCACCTGCCGCACTGGACTGGGAGTTGGACTCCTCCTTTGACAACTCCGACGTGGACGTATTGGTCCAAGGCAGTGGAACGGAGCTTAGGGGAACGGCTCCTGTTGGGCAACAGACCCGCCAGGCCGTTCACAAGAAGGTGGAGTCCAAGGCGCTGGAGGCAGAGAAGAAGAAATGAAAGAAGAGAGGTGCCACGAAGCCAAAGGCACCCACTATGGGAGCAGCATCCGCTGCGGAGACCTTGTGCGAGGTGCCAAGCACAACCACTAAGAAGAAGAAGGCCGAGCTCCTTGAGACAACCGCAGCCAAAACGGAGCGGCTCAAGGAGCAGCTAAAGATGGAGATCCATGCGGGAAAGCAGAAGGAGCTGATCATGCTGCTGCAAGCACCTTTTCGCCCAAAGTTCTGAGCGAAGAAGAGCACATTGTGAGTATGATCATGGCGTCGTATATTGTTTGAAGTTTTGTTTGTACATTGCTTCACTTTATCTCTGTGTCTCGCCATTCGAGCAGGAAGGCGGTGACGGAGGACGAGTCGGGCCTGCAGGACAATGGCGTCAAGACCCATGCAGAAGGTCAAACTCGTGATGCAACTATAGAGGCTGCATCCATGACATCTATCCAGGCCAAGAGCAAGAGTGGCCTGGTGACGAGACCTAAGGGGCTCGAGCCAAGGTCTTCACCATGCCAACATGTCACCAAGGACGCCACTGTATCCGTGCCCGGGGCCACAGATGCTAGTGTCAGGGTGCATATGGAGGAGACCCTAGGGAAACACCAACCGACATGGAGGTGGCGGGCTACAACGCCGATGTCGATGCCCACAAGGATGATTCCACCACTTCGGACTTCTGTAGGATGGCCCTAGAGCAAGATGCTGCTACTGACAAGAAAGATCTTGCCACCCTAAAGGAAGCCGCAGCCAAGGTCGGAGAGGTGTTATATGTAAGTTGGCTGACCAATATTGCTATTCACTTCAGCCCCTATCTTCCATGTTTGAATTGTTGGAGTAACTTTTGTATAGAATCTGGCCAAGCGTACGCACAAGAGGGCGGACTTCATCCACCGTGCTAAGGAGTATTGCCTCGAGGCCGAGCGCCTGAAGACTAAGCTCAATAAGGCCAATGAGGATGCCGCGGAGCAGATCCGAAAAAAGGACTGAGAGATCGAGGAGTAGAAGAAGATCACAGGGAGGTCTAGGGTGACCTTAGCACTTTGTTGACTTGTTTGGCTTCGTTCCTTATGGAAGATCTACCTTGGGTAGATGTGGCCTTTATCTTTTTTTGAGTTCTACTATTTTGTAAATGCCCAGAAGTGGAGAGGCTTAAGAGAGACCTCAAAGAGTGCAAGGAAGCCAATGCCTGACTGCAGCAAGACCACGACGTCGCCACGAACCGTGAGCATGCCGTGTGAAACTGGCCTATGAGGCTAGCTTGTGCAAGGACATGAACCGGTGCTTGATTTCTATTATGAATAGTCTCTTGCATGATCAAGTGGCCATTGCAGGGTTGGAGGTGGAGCTGGAAGACCTGAGGTCGGCTGCAGGCTACGTGATGGACATGATCCAGCCTATGGCCAACCCTGATGAGCCAATACCCCTACCTGGCGCGCCAACTATCGGATTTAGTGACTGGCATGCTCCCGAAGTGGCGCTAGATCAGTTTGGTGAGGAAGTTCTTCATGCTCTTGGGGAAGATGATGCTGGGGCGGGATGCAATCGAGCTGTTGGGGAGGATCTCACGATCACTCCTACCTGGCGCGCCAACTGTCAGATTTAGTGACCGGTAGTCCACTAGAGGGTACCCTGGTGGTAGATTTGTAGGCGGAAGAGATTGTAAGACCAAGAACTCAAATGGTTTAAAAAGGGCTCAAGGTTTAGATAGGTTCAGGCCTCCGAAGAGTAATACCGTCCTGTGTTTTGGTGGATTGTATTGTTGGTATGGGATGTGAAGAATTGATATACCCTCAGGGGGGCATCCCTGGCCACCTTATAGAGAGCCACAACCTAGGGCTACAATCAGATAGGATCTAATTCTAGTCAGTTGTCAAATGGAAAGCAATCTGAATTGGTTTACAAGAAGTATCATGTGATATCCGGGCAGAATCCATTCACCCAGCTTCCTGGCTTGTGCTCCCCGCGTTTTCATGCCTTGGCCCGCATGACATTGTTGGGCGGGCCCACTTTCCAAGACCGACCAGTATCCTGGTCGGTGGGGACCCGTGGGTACCTTTACCCCTCTTATAGGGATATATGGTTCTGGTTTTCCAAGAAAAATCAAATAAAAATTGGGATGGCTCAAGTCATTGGTTCATGAAAAAGAAAGGAATACAAAACGACTGAGTGAATAAACTCCAAATATTGTCTTGACCGGAGGTTCCACTTAATAATTGTTCACCAGGTATGACGTAGCGAAATCTGTGACTCACTTACTTGAAACTTCAAATGACTTCAGGGTTGTCCTCCCAGTAGCTTATTCTTAACTCGATGATCGGGTTGCCTCCCACAAAGTGCTTCGTTTATGGTCTATAGCTAGACTCTTCAATTCTTCACTTCAGAACAGTGCTCGGTGTCAGTGATGCAGTCTTCAGCACCCACTTCTTCACCATCTTTGGCTTTGATGTAGGCACAAACTTGGCTATCTTTTTCATCTTCATAGGCTGGCATTCTTCCTTCTTCTAGACGATAGCAACTTTTTTTGCTGGTTTCTTTTCTTCTGCCTTCGTGTTCTTCTCCTCGTTCTTCACATGAAGATGTGACATTATATACTTGCTAGAAATCATGTTGCATACCTCAAAGCATTGGAGAAACTTGAACGTGCTCATAATGCCATTAATATCAAACTTGGTCTCACAATTCCCAATGTCAATGTTTGCTCTTACGGTCTTTCTAGGATGAGCAGGGATTTACCTTCTTCTCTCATCTTGAGTATCATGAAGTCAACAGGTACAAAGAGGTACAAAGTGATTCCTAATCTTCACAGGTACATCTTCAGCAATGCCTTCAGAATAGCCAATGGTGTTGTCCACCAACTCCAGGCACATAGTAGTTGGTTCTAGCTCCGGCAGGCGTAGCTTCTCGAACATAGCTTTAGGCATGATGCTCACACTTGCACCAAGATCACATAATACCCTTTCGAATATCAGTGCTCCAAATGAACATGGGATGGTTGGACATCCCAGATCTCTTTTCTTCTTGGGAGCTTGATTAGCAATTGTAGCACTGCATGCTTCTGTGATCTCGATGTGATCTACAGTGAACTACGGAATCTCTCTCTTGTTCGTCAGGATATCCTTGAAGTAGCAAGTGTAGGTTTAAACATGTAGAGCATCTAGCAGTGGCATATTGATGTTCAACCTATCCACAACTTCAATGAACTTTTCAAATTGTTCGTTATTCACCTAGATGATGGTGTGGTTTCTCTAGCAGAATCTTTGTGTCATCTTGATCGACCATCTCAAACTCTGGCTCTTCTATTTCAATCTCTAGAGCTGGAGTAGGTGTCTTCTCCTTTGAAGTCATCTCTGCTTCTGCAGCTAGTTTAGGCTTCCTAGCTCCCGCCGGATGTTCTGGATCTTCTGTTTCCTTGCCTGAGTGAGTTTGAATAGCTTTAGCTTACTCTAGATTCATCGGTTGTCCTAGCAACTTCCCTTGATTGCTTGTATAATGCCCAGCTAAGTGTGTAACTTGAGTCTCCAGCATCTTTATCATTTCATCACTTGGTGGTTCAAACTTCCGACCTCTATCACCTTGCTGTCAATATTTTTTAGAATCTTGTCCATAGCCTTAAACTTAGTAATAGTGTCTTTGTTAATCTTGCCTTGCTCCTCCATAAACTCCTTCAGCTCAATTCGTAGAGGCACTATGTTCTGGATGGATGAGCTTGCCTTGAATTGAGGTCTATTCTATCCATACCAATAGTTGGATGGTGGAAACCACTCTTTCTTCTTCATGTAGTCTAGCAACATTGCTTCCTCTGGAAAGTTCTTCCCAACATGGTTGTAGTCGCCACAGTCATCACATGTTGATCTTGCTTCTGCTGCCTTGAGGTCTATAGCTTGAGCTTCCTTTATCTCCATCTTCTCCGGTCTCCTCATTAGCAAGCCGATCTTTCCATCAAGTAATTGATCACGCTCCACCTGCAACACTCCTTGTGTGTTTCTAGTAGGTTGAGCTGGGAATAGGCACCCAGATCATGCCATGCATCATTGTCTACAACCTTCCTGAATAACTTGAAACCTTGAGTTGGGGTGAGGCCTATAATTGATCCTCTAGTCGATCCATCGATGATTGCCCTTAATGCTGGTGTCAGCCCTTGATAGAACTTTTGGACTAGGTCATCTTTCGGGTACTTATGGTGTGGAACTACAAAGACGTACTCATTGAAGTCCTCATGAGCTTCAGCAATCATCTCGGAAGCATATTGAGCAAAACTAGCTATCCTGCTTCTGATATTCTGAGTCTAGCTGGCAAATAATGTTAAGTTAAGAAAGCCTTCATCAACTCATCCCAATTCTAAATCGTTGCCATCGGCAGAGAGTAAAACCATTAAAGCGCTCATCCAAGTAGAGAGTAAGTGAACAACCTTACCCTTAGTTGATTCTGAGTAACTCCATCCGCGTCGACGGTGTTGCATAGCTGCGTAAAAGCTTGTAGATGAAGATTAGCATCTTCCTTGCCAGTGAAAGGTGAACTCTGCAAGATCCTTAGTCTTGAAGTATCGATCCCAAACGGTTGACCGACACCGCCCAATTCATGGATAGGTAAGTCATTAATGTTTAGAATGCCGTAAAGTTTTTCTGGATCGTCCACAAAATTTTTCAATTTATTAGAGATGTAGCCGTCCATCTCCTGTTAGCGTTAGTGAAAGCAAACACATATAAACAACTAGATCTGAAATTTTGCTTGAGATTACACAAAGACAAAAATATTGAACAAAAAAGACTAAAAAATCATGAACAAAAAGTTATATCTATGCATGCATAGTTATACTAGAACTTGAGTGTTAGTTCCCTGGCAACCGCGTTAGCAAAGCTTGTTGACGGTTGTAAGCATGCCAAGTTGTGAACTGCAAGCGTACGGATCAGTTGTAGCACAAGATCTATTTCAACTATCCTTGTTAGTATTAAGTTGTTGTATATGAGAGATTCAGATCCAATCTGCTAAGCATATACAAACAGCTAAGAGATAGAGCAGAGGTAACCAATCAAGAGCAACATAGACTATGCATATGTTGTAATTTTGAGCATGGATAGCAAAGCAACATAGATATGATCTTAGTAAAAAGCATCTCTAAATCTAGACCTCCGGTCCGGACTTCTAAACCCCCCCACCTTACGAAGGAAAGATCCTGTTACGATCACCTATATCAGCACAAGCAGGTTAAGGGCATGATCATAAGAACATGCCATACTCATCGGTAGATCAGGCATGCAAATCTGGTCACCATGACCACAAGAACACCCTAAGAAATCTATCATCGATTCATAGATTGAAAAGCAAGCAAACCCGATAAAGCATAAAACCATCAAAGGAGATACTTAAATCGCTAAGAATATGAACACATTTATTACTTCACCATGAATGATTGTACATTACAAGATCACCACCGGGATCCTACCTTGATCTTGATGACTCCTACCTCCAGAACTCCAGCGTGATCTTCCTCGTAGGGTGATCACGCCAGCAGAGGTTCGCCTACGCTAGCCCCCAACAATCGCACGGCTCTCGGATCTCTGGGAAGGTGTCCCTCAAGCTCATTCTGCTGCTTCACATAAAGTACATCATCTTCGATATGGGGCTCGGTGAATTTTTTATGGGTATTTATAGTCTAGAGAGCACGTGGCAAAAATTGGAAGATGAGAGGGCAAAGGACCCCTTTTGCCTTCTCGCGTCCTGCTTCGTCCTCAAGTCTCATCTAGTGCTTTGAAGTCTTATTTTCACTTGCACGTGGGCCTGGCTCATCAGTTGTGTCAGGATGAGATTGATCTTCTTTGATTCCTCTTTGATCCCAAAGTGATCCTTACCGTATCTTCACAAAGTTAGCCCTTAAGTCATCTCGGAGGATTGCTTGCCAAAGATGGGCGTCGAAAGGCTCTAGAAGACCCTAGGCCGGTCGGCCAAGGCTCCTTTGGGCCGATCAGCCAAAGGCCCTTCCTAGGCCCGTTGGCCTCTACCTTTGTCTAGTTCGATGCTCGTTCAGTGCTTTATCCAAAAATATACTTTTAGGTCATATCCCTGCAAATACAGAACTCCAAAATATGTTTCACATGTGAAAATGACTAGTTTATTAGGTGTAGTCAATAGTTTAGGTATAAAATTCATGTCATTATTGAAGATAAACAGGGGTAAAAGTGTGTCAATAGCGAGCATCAACACCTACCTAACTACCTTTAGCTCTAGCTTGGCTTGGTCTGGTGCCTCCGGCTTGACTTTGTCTAGGCGGAGGGCCTCTGTGGCTGCTACCATGTTGGCTTCGATCGGAGTGTTGGACTGACTGTATGGGATTCTGCTGATCGAGTTATTCATACACGAGTTCTGCCAGTTCAGCCAAGTATTGGGTGTACTTGTTTTGGGGTGTCGTGCTGGTAATGAGATCAATTGACGCGATGGTGGCCAAAGGAGTATGATGGTGACGTATTTGAACTACTTCAAAGGCGATGTCAAGGTTCTGGATCGGTAGATCTGCTGCAAGGCGGCGTTATCGCTCTGCTCTTGCAGTGTTTCTTGCTCGTCATCGAGTTCTTTGTGCTTCAATTTCTTCTCTAACAATGCTGGCAGTGAGCTCGTCTTGCGAGATGTCATCTAGGTGATGTTCATGTCATGGGTTGTTATCTCGTTCCTCTTCTTCCTGATCACCATCTTGATTTTTGAGAACAGCGAAAACTTCTCGCTCTGGTGGGAAGCTTTCCAAACTAAAGGTGGTGACTTCCGTAGGGCCACCCTTCTCTAGGATAGGAGACAAAGGAGCTCCGTCCCGGTACAAGAGATTGTCGAGGTAGGCAATGAGGCATGAATTGTTGTCCTTGGCTAGAGCGGATGGCTTCATGTTGGGCTAGTAGACAAATCTGCCTTGTGGAGATGATGGGATTACCAGACTCTGCTGCGAACCTGATAAAGGGGTCTCCTCATCCGGATCCAAGTAGTAGTCGGGGTCATTGATCCTATCCGTATTGGATTGCGATCTGGACAAGGCCGCCTAATAGACAGTGGCCGCATTGCAGAGTTCGAATGGGAATTGATTCTGGGAGTAGTTCGATTCGTATGATGGCTTCTGCGTCAACTCGTGCGAGTCAAGCCAACTAGCGGAAGAAGCTGAGTTGTACTCAGACTCGTCCCCCTAGCCTCTGACTAGGTCAGAAATAGAAAATCAACCAAAATTCTCAACGAGATCCTCCAGAGCTTCGCGCTAGAGCTTCATGGTTGGCTTCCTTGAATGCGACGATTGGCTTGATGATGACTTGTGCCATCAAGTTCGCCAACGGATTCTTGGTGCTCTCCTACTTGGCACGCCCGCTGTCGGTGTTTAGACCTGGCAAGCTACCCAGGAGGGTGCCGGAGGTAGTATTTTGGTTGGTGGGGCTCATCGAGATCAGGAACTCGAAGTAAACACAGACACATGATTTAGATATGTTCGGGCTGCTAGTTGCGTGATACCCTATGTTCTGTGTTTTAGTTGAATTGAATTGCTTTGGAGGGGGTCCTTGCCTCGCCTTATATAGTCAGGAGTAGGGTTACAGGTCGGTTTATTGCATGAAAACTAGTCGAACACGACTAGAGAAGTCCTACCCTTATTACAACAGGTATTTTCCTAATCCTCAACTACTCTTTGTCTTTCCACATATACTATGTTGTCCTGCACCAAAGCCTCTATATCAGATGCGTCTCGGTGTATAGCCCTATATTTGGGACTGTTCAAATCTGCTGGTGGGCTCATAGATGTATGTACGACACATGGCACAACCGCGCAGGGAGGCCATGGCAGCTAGGGTTTGGCCTAAGCCATCTTCTAGACAACTTCGAAGACTTGCGGCGGCCGTCAGCTCCCTCTGGTGAATGACCTAGGTTCCATCGAGTTCTTGTGGTTGGATGCACATGCCAAAGGAGAACGGGGATATTTATAGTCTGGAGATGTCATGGGACGAAGGGCACGTTGATCGAGGCTAGAAACAGGCTAGACTGATCGGCCTGGGCCCGCTGGGCCGATCGGCCTAGATGATTACGCCACTTTTCTAGCCTCAAATGCCACATCATTCGAGTCATGCAGTTTAGACACCAAATTTGCCCGAATCAGAGTCCAAGGAGGGAGATATGCCTTATGCAAGATCTGCTACTTCTACAGGCCTTCAGACCTTCCAATCTTGAGTTTTCCTTAGCTTGACAACGAGATTATCTTGCCAAATCACCACATATTTCACCTTTAAGTCATTTGAAATTATGGTTCATTGAATGTGGACGTATTTGGATGACGAATTGGGCTAGGCCGATTGGCCTATGGGTGCTGGGCCGATCGGCCTACCCTCTTTTGAGTTTCCCTGGTCCTTGTCTTTCTCGTGAAGACTCCTTATGTTGTCCCAAGTCCAAGTCCAAATCAAGCCCGTACAAAAGTCACATGTTTATATCGTATTTCCTTCTATTTTGCAATATAGTTCAAAATACAATACATATGCGAATATGGGATTATTTCAGGTGCTAAGTGAGGGGTTAGTATAAGATTTAATCCAAAAACACTACTTAAATAGTACTAAAAAGGTGGAAATAACTAGTGTCAACAATTCCCCCATGCTTAAACCTTGCTCGTCCTCGAGCAAGTCCAGGATACTTGCTTAATTAAGAAATTAACATTGCCCTTCGATGCCATCCCTGCACTTAGTTATACATAACAAGACACATTGCTCTCTCAACTGTTTAACATTTAAAGTTCAAGTTGTGACTGGCTACTTTTCATCATGGAAGATAGACTAGTAATAACTAACAAGCCACGATAAAATGAATTCAATGCTCTTGAACTTTAGTGAACTTCAAACCTTTACCTTATTCCATCGTGAACAGTTTTTCAAAAAGATTCAAAGCCAACACAAGTGCGATTCTCTCTTAGAAACTCTCATCTCATCAAGTACTCAAGCCTATACTAGATTATTTTCAACCTAATCTACTCATATAGTGGAAGGTTTATGTGAAGCTTGGTAGGTAAAAACAATCCTAGCAAAATATTATATCTGAAATATTTATCAAACAAAGAGAGGGATCTATTGAAATTACTGAGACTTCTCAAAAAAACCATGAAAATTAAATGTTGGAGAGAGAAAGAGAAGGAGGAAACACACACATTTAGATAAGTGAGCATGTGTGTAATATCCCTCAAAATTAAGTGATATTAATTGTGCCAGTTTTTGCAAAAATTTAACACTTTTTGTTTGAATGTGTGGGTCAAACTTAAAGTCCACCGTCATCTCTTTTCTCTAAATTTCAAAGCTAGTAATTAAATTTTTGCACTTAAATTTAAACACATGCTTGCTTGATTGATTTGGATTTGTGACTTTGCATTCCGAATCTAAATCAAAATATAAACTAAAGCTAACTCAATTATAAAAACATAGCTAACTCGAGCCTAAACTCCCTAACCCATCTAACCTAACCAGCTTGGCCTCCTAACCTACCCCGGCCTAGCCCACCCAAACCATTTGGCCCCTGGCCTGCCTAAACCACGCTGCTGCCCAGCTAAGCCAGCCGGCCTAGCTAACCTCGCCGGCCCACCTTCCGGAACCCTCCGCATTGCAGCTGATGACCGGCGGACCCCGCCTGTGAGCCACCCGGAGAACTATTCCCCTTTCTCCTTGCTCCTGACGCACGCACGCGGACAACATGTCTTGTCGAGCCTTTGTGCCACGTCTTGCAGGGGAGATGCTCCAGCCGCTTGACGTCGCCGCCGCTCGCCACTGTGCCACCGCAGGTCTGGAATGCAAGAGCCCCGCACGTGGCCACCGGCGTGCCGCAGGCGGGAAGTCCTCCCTACGCCGTGCACGCCCTGCCCACGCTCGCAGCCAACCGCTGGGCCGTCATGCACACGCCGAGCCAGCCCCGCACCGCAACCATGCCGTCTTGCCCTGCTGCCCTGCGGGCCCCCTCCGCTGCAAGCCGCCGCGGCCCCGGAACACCGGTGGCCCGTGCGCTGCAGCCGTCGTGCCGCGGACAAGGTTTTCCCCTGTGCCACGCACGCGCAGCCCGGGTCGCGCCGTGCCAGGCCCACGCCACCAAACCCCGCCGGTGCCACCTTGAAGGGAGCAAACACATCTCCAAGGGCAAGAATAAGGGTCAAGCGTCAAGCAAGCCACCAGACCAGGCTGCAAAGGTGGGCGTGAAAGGCTTGTCTGTGCCAGAAGCTGACACATCAGCTGTTGCCACTACTGATCCTGAAACGCGGAACTCTAAAAATTTCCAACCCGTGCCTGGCCTGGCTTCCACCTAGGCGAGATATCATGGTGCGTGGAGGCATGCAGCATAGAGGGGAAAGGGAGGCTGTGGAGAACTTAGGAAAATTGAGTGTCTAGTTTTGAGGTCTTTTAACAGAACCGATAGTGATGGATAGCGCTACGGTTTGTGATAAAGAGCATCAGTAAAAAGGATTTATCTCACAAAGTCTGCGTCAATATATCACTGAAGGTTTTTAGTGGAGTGGCAAACTGATATAAATAAGATGAATGGCATCGTTTAAAGTGTTCAAGGACGACCGACTATGTTAATTTTTAAGTTTATAGATATCTATAACAAGGGAACGTTATGTTCAAGTACAGGATATAAAGATAAGGAAAAACTTATTTTGGTATTATATGTCAAAATCACATTCCTGTCCCTGGTGGTATGTTTTTTTTCCAATTTTTACTCTATATGTTGAATATTAATGCCTGTGATCAAATGTGGCGTTTTATTCTATATGTTTATTATGCTTTTAGAACGCTAGGCATAAACAATGGGCATTCTCAGCAGTGCGGCAAACGCACGTCTCAAGCACAAGTATTTTATACCATCTGTCAACCACACCGTACTTCACGGCCACGGACATGTCCCTTTCCACACAATACATCGTACAAGCACCGTATCTTAAGACTTACAAAAATACAGGCCGGTAGCTATATATACCCGTGCAACTCTTGCATATCCAATCACCAAATCAAAAGCACAGTGCACAACGGCAGCAGTAGCAACCTATTGAAAGGCCTGATCGATCATGGCCAGCCCCAAGGCTTTTCTCCTTGCAATCCTCGGCTGCGCCTTCTTATTCAGTGGTGCTCTCGCAGCTCGCGCCCTGAGTGACGACTCAGCCATGGTGGCGAGGCACGAGCAATGGATGGCACAGTACAGCCGTGTCTACAAAGATGCTGCCGAGAAGGCTCGGCGGTTCGAGGTGTTCAAGGCCAATGTTAAGTTCATCGAGTCATTCAACGCCGCTGGGAACCGCAAGTTCTGGCTCGGCGTCAACCAGTTTGCCGACCTCACCAACGACGAGTTCAGGGCCACCAAGACTAACAAGGGCTTCAAACCTAGCCCGATGAAGGTCCCTACCGGATTTAGGTACGAGAATGTTAGCATTGATGCGCTTCCGGCGACCATCGACTGGAGAACTAAGGGTGCTGTGACTCCCATCAAGGATCAGGGACAGTGTGGTAAGTACATTTAATTAGAAGGATGATACACTTGTGTCAACACTATTTTTCTGCAACTAGTGTTTGATGGCATCCATACGTTGAAACATAATTAACCAATTGCAGGCTGCTGCTGGGCGTTCTCGGCTGTGGCCGCCACGGAGGGCATTGTGAAACTCAGCACCGGAAAGCTCATCTCGCTCTCGGAGCAAGAGTTGGTGGATTGCGATGTCCATGGAGAGGATCAGGGATGTGAGGGTGGTTTGATGGACGACGCCTTCAAGTTCATCATCAAGAATGGCGGCCTAACCACGGAGTCTGGCTATCCTTACACAGCTGCGGATGGCAAGTGCAAGAGTGGATCGAACAGCGCTGCGACCATCAAGAGCTATGAAGATGTGCCGGCAAACAACGAGGCAGCCCTCATGAAGGCCGTAGCTAACCAGCCTGTCTCGGTGGCCGTGGATGGAGGAGACATGACATTTCAGTTCTACTCCGGTGGTGTGATGACCGGCTCTTGCGGCACAGACTTGGATCATGGAATTGCAGCAATCGGTTATGGAAAGGCAAGTGATGGCACAAACTACTGGCTGATGAAGAACTCTTGGGGCACCACATGGGGCGAGAATGGTTACTTGAGAATGGAGAAGGATATTTCGGACAAGAGGGGCATGTGCGGTCTCGCCATGGAGCCTTCCTACCCCACTAAGTAGGTTTACCTTAGTATTTCTCAGATTCGTACATATATAGACTTATATCGAATAAAGAAGGATGCTTCTTTGTCTCGTCATGTATATATAGTCCGTTCTTATTGTCAGTAAATTGTTATATATATATGTTAGGGGCCTCACAAACAATAGTAGGAACGTTATGACGAACGAATACAACGGCCGTTCAGACAAACGTTACAGTGGCTATCCTATCAGTGATTAATGCCCTCCCTGGGGGGATGGTTCACCTCCCTTTATAGGGCCATAAAGTTACATTTCTGCATCCCCGTTATACCCATACTCAACCACTACATCCTAAGAATATTCTGTACAGGACAGTAACTTTGTTCCTATTCAAGATGTCGCTTTCACGGTAAAATTACATGTCCAACCTCGTTCAAGATTCTTATTACGGAGTCGTCCTGCTATAAAGTGGTCCCAGGACCGTCTTGACTATCCTCTTCCTTATTCATAAGCTTCGTCGAGACCGAGCAAGCTTCCGTAAACTTCTCACCTTCTTTGGTCGAAGTCAGCTAACTTGGGCTTCTGGTCACGGAATCTTTCCGAAGCCAAATCGCTGAGAGCTCCGTGGGGGATTTAACTTCGCGAGTCCTTGCCTGCAAAACACCAGAGTGGACACCTTCATGATAGTTAACTTTGGTCATTTATTAGCTTCGTAAAGGGGAATGTGATGAGGTTAGGGTCGATTAAGAGAGAGGGTCCCCGCCAGCGCCGTTCAGGGTGTGTTGTGGGGCGGTCCCCAACAATAGCCCCTTCGTGGGCGAGGTCCGAGGCGTCGTCAACCGATCCCACGAAAAGTTCAAAAACGTCCTCAAAACGTCACCCTGAAGGGCGGTGCGGGCCGAGGTGTTTTACCGTTATGTGAGGGTAACAAGGTCATTTCTTATGTGGCGGTTAATGGTTCGAGGTGGTTTTTACCGTGCCTATAAAAGGTTTGCCGGGAGGGGCGGGCCATATTTTACACTGTCACTTTCGAGCTGCATTTTTTGCCACCTTTTGCCTTCGCTGCGCAGCTTCGTTGTGCTTTATTGGCTTCGTTTTCCTGGTGGGGTGTTGACTTCGTTTTCTTGGCAGTTAGCACCAGACAGAGCTGCAGACAATGTCTTCGGAGGAGTTGGCCCTTCAGGTTGCCCCTGGTGGTGGAGGTAGCCCTACTTCGCAGTCTGCGAGCAGTGGGGAATCTGATGGGAAGAGGTCGAAGAAGTGAATCTATACGAAGGATGGTTTGGTTTCTGCTGATGAGGGATCTTCGTGGAGCAGCTCGCCTGATTGGTCATCTGATGGGGGTGAAGGTGAAGGTGAAATGGGTCAAGCCTTGAAAGGTACAGGGGAAGCCAAGGTTCATGCTGTATCCTCAGACGAGGAAGAAGGTAAAGGTGCCGACGAGGTTGAGGGTGAGGAGGAGGAGGATGCTGAGGTTGAAGTGAGGCTGGGGGCATCCGTCAGGGGGAAGGTTCCGTGCGTTCCTACTCTTTATTTTGGGCACTCCCAGGTGACCTCGCAAGATATTACACTTTTTGAGGAGAGCAACTTTTTCCCTAAGGGAATGGGCAGAGCCCCTGGGAGCGAGGCAGTTCTGACGCCCGAAGTCGGCGAAGCTATTGTCTTTAGGGATCTGTTTACTGCGGGGCTTCGGTTTCCGTGCGACAGGCAGCTACCAGTTATATTGGATCGCTATCGTGTTAGGCTGCATTAGTTGACCCCCAACACCATCGTGAACTTGTCTAAGTTCTATTGCGTGCAGCGTACGTTTGGTGGAAGCGTTGATGTGGAGGGGTTCGCGAGGTTACATGACCTTCACATTCAGAAGAAGAGGACTTATTCTGATGATGGCAAGGGTGCTTGCGAAAATCATTTTGGATGTTGTACCTTCGTGCCGCGTTGGAAGAACGATAAGAGGAATTTGCCAAGGGTAGAACTTACCTTCGTGCAGAGGAACAAGTGGGATGACGCATGGCTGACGCACTGGTTTTATGTGAGAGTTGAGATGGCCGGCCTTGGTACTAGATTTCTATTTTATGCATAGTTTGGGCCGATGGACGTGCTGATGACTCCTTCGTTTATCCAGATAGCCATTGTGACGAAATGCGAAGCTGCCTACAGGGTTGCTGGGCCCTTGATATCTGGGCGTGATCTTGTGGAGGAGTACGTCGCTGCCCGAGCGTGGCCTTTGTCTGCCAATTTTGCGAAGCCACTTAAGCTCGTTGAGAAGAAGGTTTCTTGGAGCGAGAACGTTGTGCCGTTCCCTTGCTTCGAGCTTAAGAAGGATGAGGTTGGCGACTTGGACCTGTTTGTACAGTCAGTGGAAGATGTGGCTTATGAGATTTTGGGTCCGGTGACCCAGCCCGAAAGGCGCTCTTTCTAATCTGTTGTGAGACACGGGCGGCGTGTCAACCGGGTTTGTGATTTGCTTGACATCGCAGTGCCACCTCTTCCCAAGGTTATGGGAAAGAGGCGCCGTCGGGGTGCTGGTGCTGAGCAGAGGAAGAAGGTGAAATTTGATTCTGCTCGCACTACGAAACTTGTTGTTGAGTCACAAGCAGCCACGAAGGTGAAGCAAAAAACTCTCAACTTGGAAGCGCAGAAGAGGAAAGATGCTACCGTGGGAGCTTCGTCTGTCGTGCCACCATCTGGGTCGATGGCTTCATCTATTGACTTGAGCAGGCCGGCATATGTTGTACCTATTTTCGTTCGTCCTCCTACTGATGCACCTTCGTCCGCAGGCCCTGGTGCTCGGACTAAGAAAGGGGCTAACAAGCCTTGTTTTGCACGCGTTATCGTACCGGGTGCCAAGGCCGATGCGCCTTCGGGGGCCAGCAGCAAGATTGTACCTTCTTCCACAAGCTCAAGGGCTCTTTTGGTTGAAACCGAGAAGCGTGAGGAGAGGGTAGCTGCCGAAAAGGCAAAGCTTGTGGACGCATTCTCATCTGATCCTAAGGGTGCTAGTGCTGAGGCTGATAGATCTGGTAAGCATGTAGAGGTGGTTTTGCCGAAGCTTCAGTTCTTTGATTGCGGGCGGGCTTCGACGTCATTTTTGAGGGATTTGGAGGCAACTATGGGGGATGTTGGCGAGGTTAGCTGTGAGGATCATGTAAGGCTGAAAGTTAAATGTTATGATGTAGGTGAGAAATTGCCGGCTGGTCTGCAAGGGCTTAACGAAGGTCTGGGCTTGAGCGGGTGCACGGAGGTTCTGGCGACGTGCGCTGAAGGTAGGGTTTATAATCCACATAACCTAATTTTGGACTGGGGGAAAGAGGGTGAGGATTGCAAGCGCTGTGCAGATGCTGGAGGTTCGAAGAAGATGGAGAAAGCGAGTGTGGTGGCTTCGGGTAGGGGTAAGGAGATTGTTCCGGTCGCCGTCGAGGCGCGGGGGTACGAAGGTAATAGCCACTTTGTGAGTCATTATTGTTTGTGGACTTCGTTGTTGTCGTGGTGTACTTATAATTGTATGCTTGACTCAGAGATTTTCAGCAATCTGTAAAGTCGATGAGCTCGGAGGAGCTTTTGAATTGGGAGGCTAACCTCGTAAAGAAGGTATGGCTACTGGTCGATTTGGTGATACGTGTGAAGTTTATTAGCTTTGTTGCGTCTACTGTGACTTGGTCTGATGTTCTTTGTTTGGATTTTGCAGATGTCTTACTCGTCTATGATTACAAGGGATCGGCTTGTCAAGAGCGAGAAGTCAGCTGCGGAACTTGCGAAGAAAGTGGCTTCACTTGAAGCGACTATTGCAGCTATGTCCCTAGAGATGAAAAAGGTCAAGGTTGAGAATGCGGAGTTGAAAGAGGACTCTCGCAGACTTGGCAAAAATTACAAGGCTAGGGGCGATGAGCTCGATCGCTTGTCATCAGAAGTGGTGGATCTTGAAAAGCTGGTTAAAGAGAAAGACAAGATTATCCAAGACTTGCGCGAAGATGCCAAGTGGGATAGCGAGATTATCTCGGGCTTAAAAGCTAAGATTGGCCAGATCGAGCCCAAGATAGAAACGAGGGCAAAGCTTTTGAGCCAGATAGAAACTACGCTAAGGGAGAGGTTCGAAAAAGTTCATGAAGCTTACAAAGCCTCCCTTGGTGCGTTTGGTGCTGAGCCCGATGATTGCCCACTGGACGAAGGATGCGAGCGCATGTTCGAATGGCTGTTAGACGAGGTCAAGAGTCTTCCCGAGGTTCTTGAGGGCCTGAACGACTACTCCGCCGTGTTCTGCCTGGAAAGCGCCCTTCACTTGCTGGAGCAACAAGGATGCGAGCATATTAAAAATATTTCCGAGGACAATTATGTTGCCCCAGCTGCCCAAGATATTGGATGCGCCACGAACTCTTTTGTTGTGGAGAATGCAAAGAAGAATTTATTCGAGCGCATGTGGTCATCCTCCGGGCAGGAATACGTGAAGAGGCTAGCTTGCGAGCGATTAGCCCAGCTTCGTTCGCAGCCTAGTGCTACTAACGAGGAGGGGGATGCTGCGGAGTAGATCTGTTTATTTATAGACTTGTTTTTTATTTTGATGTAAAGGTGACGAGGTTAGATACTTTTGATTGTGTACGAAGTTATGCCTTATGAAATACACATGTACCTATGCATTTTTTAAGCTGCTGTGGTTTAGTTGCGCTTATTCGTGAGCCAACTACAAGTTTAGATAAGTCGAAGCTGGGTTGCCATGTGGGGCAACCCGCTGACTTAGTTGTTGCGAAAGCTAGTTGATACAGCGACTTGCGGTCGCTTCAACCATTACTGTATGTGTCGTTGGGTGTTACGTTGGTTGATTTCGTGCGAGGTTGGCGTGGTGACTTGTTTCTGGAAGTGGATGTGCTTGGAAGTTGTTGACGCCAGATTTCGACACGAGTAAAATCAGCGTCAGGAGAAGAAAAAATGGGAAGATACAGCAGGATACAAGGGTGACAGTTGGAAATCGGCCGAGTGGCGCTACAGTTAAAGATCAGTTGGTTGGTGCTACAGTCCAAGATCGGCCGATGCTACAGTCCAGGATCGGCCGATAGATCTTTAGAATTCCACCTCACTTGACCCCTGGGGTTTGGATCGGACGCGCCCGGTTCCCGATCGGTTACCCCTCACCGATGAAGAAATCGGCCGATTGGGAGGTTGGAATAATTGGGCCGGTATGGGCTTGGAAAGGATTATAAAGATGAAGAGGGAATCAGCCCATGAAGCGTATAATAACCGACCTAGTACGAGTCGTACTTGTAAATATTCGTTTTCCATTTGAATTAGGGATAGAGTTCTAGCCAGATAGGAAGTCGTCTGTACGGGGCTATAAATAGCCACTTTTGTAGATCTGTAATCATCAACAACTCAATACAACAAACTACTATTTCCTCGTACTTACTTTCAAGCAGGCAACTTCGCCAAATACTTTCTTCTTTTTCACGAGTTCGTACGGGTTGGCGGGGATGCATCAACTTGACCTCCGGCCGATCTTGTAAGTTCCGTTTACCGAGTAAATTCTAAGCTTTAACTTCGGGCGCATCGCTGTCGTTTCATTTAGATTTATTCACTAGTTATCAATATTTACTAGAATCGTAGGTTTTACCTGTTTTTCTAGTTTTATCACTAGTTATCCAGCTAGGAACCGGCAGTTTCGGCTTTTCTCATATTTTGCCGTTCAAATTACTTATTCTACGCATAGCCGACTAGATTTGTTCCTAGTGTTGCTACTGTAGCGTTGTACTAATTACTCCAACAGTTTTCATTCACGCTGCCTGGTAATCGGCTGCTTTATAGCCGATTTCTTTATTACGGCAAATCGGCCGATTCGCTGATAAGCTCTCTCGAGATCGGAAATTTAGCCGATCGCGACTTCTGGATCTGACACGTCTTCTTCCTTGCCAATCAACAGGTCAGATTGGCTGGCACGCCGCGCGAACCGCACCAGGGCAATCACCCAAACAGGAGTTAAGCAGATTCTCCCGGGTCGTGTGTTAAGACGCTGGGGATTCGGTCGACCGATTTCTAGTGCCAACACACTTTTGGCATGCCCGGTGGGACAAATACAACCGCCACCATGTCGAAAGCTGATGAAGTCTCCAAAGACAACGTCATCGAAGTAACAGAGGCAGATCTCAGGGACGACCAGAAGGAAGAACTAGAGAAGCAGACTGCATACTACCGGAAGGCTTGCCTGCAGTCCTTCAGTCGCACCAGAAGCGGGGAGGCTATCAAAAAGTCTCCATTTCCAACTCCCCGTCAGATCACAATCACCGAGGACTCGGACAAGATGTCCGAGATGGTCCAGCAGTCTGTTTATCAAGCCTTCATCGATCAATCCCCGGTGCTTGCAAATACGGTGTACAATGCCATCATCAGCTCCTTGGCTAGCGGGGTATCTCAAGGGTACAAGGGACCGGCATATGCTCCGCCGATTCCACCAAACAAGGGTTATCTGAATTCGGCTTCTCAGCCGATCCAATTTCCATTTGGGGGTTCAGGCGCTTCCTCATCATCAATTCCTATGGGGTATAATGGCACACAACACCTCCAGCCACACCCCGTTCAGCTGTCCTCTGCGCAATTCCCTCCGGTTAGTCCAGCGCCTTGGGGTGCACCATCAGCTACGGCCGTTCAGGATCAATCGGCCAGTCAGGGAAGTCCCCAATTCCAGGCGTCTTTCCAGGCAACCACTCGACCAACTATGCCGCCATACCAGCCTGTCGCACCAGAGATGAGCAAAGTAGCAGAGCTCGTACTATATGATGAAACGAGTGGCTCATTCAAACAGCTGACCCTGAATACATAGCCGGCTATAACACATCAGATGCCACATACTTTCACTCAGCATCAAGCCATCCTGCCTCCGATATACCAGCACGTGCCAGTCCCTCAGCCAACAGTTTACCAGCAACAGCCGGACTGGTCGGCACGTATAGCAGAAGTGATTCAGGAACAATTCGGCTTGAAGCCGAAGGTACAGACTTACACTTACAGGACACCGTACCCGTCTACGTACGACCTACTGCCGTTTCCCCATCGGTATAAAGTTCCTAACTTCACCAAGTTCTCGGGGATGGATGACACTTCAACCGTAGAACACGTGAACAGATTCATCATCCAATGCGGAGAAGCAGCGGCGCAAGACGCTCTACGGGTGCGGCTATTCTCGTCGTCTTTGTCTGGGTCGGCCTTCCAGTGGTTCACGACATTACCGCCCAACTCGATTATTACATGGGCCGATTTGGAGAGGTAGTTTCATAAATACTTCTACGCCGGGGTACATGAGATGAAGCTGTCCGATTTGACCAGCCTCAAGCAGAGAAGCGAAGAGCCGATATCCTCATATGTACAAAGGTTTCAGGAAATCAGGAACAAATGCTATTCTTTGGCTCTAAACGACGTACAGCTGGCTGATATAGCCTTTCAAGGTCTCCTACCTCACATCAAAGAAAAATACGCCTCACAGGAGTTTGAGAGCTTAAGCCAAATCGTCCACCGATTGTCTGGACAGGAGGTACGTTCTTTCAATCCACGGAGGAACTTCCAGAAGAAGGTGGCATACTTAGAAGAGGTTGAAGCCGAAGAAGATGCAGAGGTCAGTCTTGCGGAATGGGTTAAGGGAAAGAAGCCGATATCATGCCCGTTCGGCAAGAAGGAGCCAGAAACGTTCGGTTTTGACACGTCGAAGGCCGATAAAATCTTCGACCTCCTACTCTAGGAAGGACAGATTAAGCTCTCGCCATACCATACGATACCTTCTGCCGAACAGCTGAAGAAGATGAAATATTGCAAATGGCACAACGCTACCTCCCATGACACTAACGAGTGCAAAATCTTCCGACAACAGATACAAACGGCTATTGAGCAGGGCAGACTTAAATTTGAAGTACCAACAAAACCAGCCAAGCCGATGAAGATCGATCAGCACCCCTTCCCCACCAACATGGTTGACACGGGAAAGAATCCGCTCCAAACAAAGGTGCTAACATCCGAATCGGCTAAAAAGGGTGGTGCCGTAGATCCCAGAAATCAAGCGGCGCCTGAAGACATCAAGGGGAAGCGGCGGATGGTAGACAACGACAGCGGATCAGGTGAGCCACGCATCACTTCCCAATTCCTGCTCCACAAATATCAGCAGCAACATGAGCGCTCAAGATCCCGGGAAGAAGCGATGCGGCGACATGAAGATCACTGGAGATGCCCGTTCTTCATCCACTGTTGGGAAAGCAACCTCAGGTTATCGTCGGCCGATAATTGCCCAGAGTGCAACGGCCCGTATCATAACAATCGGCCGTTCAACAGGTCTCGCTCTAGAGATGGGAGACCAGAGCCGATCAACAGGAAATGGCGCGACCAAGATGACCGGCGCCCTCCCGTGCGTGATCGGCTGGGGGGCAGAAGTGACCGATATGATCGGTCGGAAGGCAAACGCCATGATAGGCCGGAGGGCAGATTTGATCGACATGACCGGTCGGAGAACAAGGCCAGCATTCACAGTCGGCTTGAAGAGGTGGCCGATGCTCGAGTGTCAGACAAGAACCCTTTAGGACGCGAACCGGAATGGGAACACGCCAGGCCACGAACCAAACCAGTGAACCCCAGGTGGTGTCCCGATGGATTAACCAAGTCTCAAAAATGAAGAATCCAGCGCCTCTGCCAGTGGGAACAGCAGGAGGAAGAACAACAGTACACGACGGACAAGAGGGAAGGCAGGTCTCAGGTATGGCGCCCCAAAAGAAACAACAGAGGAGGCGACAAATCGGCAGGCGATGAATCGGCAGCCGACATCGGCATGGTTTTCATACTGCCGATGGAATTTATGACTCCTGCCGACCGACAGGATATATCGGCGATAGAAGAACAGATGGCACAATTGGCTTTGGAGCCAATGACAGCCACATTCGAGAAGCCCGAAGACGACAAACGGCAACACCTGAAAGCGTTGTTCCTTAAAGGGCATGTCAGCGGCCGACCCCTCACTAGATTAATGGTAGACGGAGGAGCTGCAGTCAACATCATGCCATATGCCGTGCTCCGGAAGCTTGGGAAAAGCGATGATGACTTGACCAAGACAGACATGATGCTCAAGGACTTCGAGGGCAATGTATCCCCCGCTCGCGGCGCCCTCTGCGTCGACCTCACCATCGGCAGTAAGACCCTTCCCGGTACCTTCTTTGTTATTAATGGCAAGGGATCCTACAACATGCTACTCGGCCGAGACTGGATACACGCAAATTGTTGCATCCCGTCGACAATGCATCAATGTCTTGTACAATGGGTCGGCGACAACATCGAGGTGGTCAACGCCGACTCCGCATACGGCATCGCGGCAGCCGACACGCAGCAGTGGAGCTGCGAAACCGTCAAATGCATATCCGGTAGAGTATGGGATACTGACTTCTTGAAGGTGTCCAATTTTGGCCTACAGCCGATCCGAGCAGTCGGCTCCGAAGACTCAGATTAAATGGATCAGTTCACCCGAGAAGATGGGAAGCTAGGGCACGGGTTCACGTCGGCCGATTCATTGGAGATGATAGACTTAGGCGATGGCACCAAACCAAGGCCGACTTATATTAGTGCAAATTTAGACCCAGAATACAAATGTAAACTAACAAGTTTGTTAAGAGAATTTAAGGATTGTTTTGCTTGGGAGTATCATGAGATGCCCGGATTAGATCGATCTATTGTTGAACATCAGCTACCCATAAAACTAGGATATCGGCCGTATCAACAGCCTGCACGGCGGTGCAATCCTAAAATTCTACCAGACATAAAAGCCGAAATAACTCGGCTAATTGAAGCAAAATTTATTCGGCAATGTCGTTATGCCGAGTGGATCTCCAACATTGTACCAGTATACAAGAAGAACGGAAAGCTACGCATGTGTGTTGATTTCAGGAATCTTAATCAGGCCATGCCGATGGACGGATACCCCATGCCAACGGCCGACGTGCTGATAGACGTTGCCGCGGGACACAAGATTATTAGCTTCATGGACGGAAACGTTGGGTACAATCAAATACTTACGGCCGAAGAAGACATACCCAAAACGGCCTTCAGATGCCCAGGCCACCTTGGTTTATTCCAACTGTCTAATCGGCAAGGTGAATTTCATCAGAAGATTCATATCTAATCTATCTGGGCGAATCCAAGCTTTTACACCACTATTAAAGTTGAAGCCCGACCAGGAGTTTATTGGGGGGAAGAGCAACGTAAGGCACTGGAAGATATCAAGCAGTACTTGGTCTCACCACCGGTATTGGTCCCTCCTCAAACTGGTAAGCCATTTAAATTATATTTATCAGCCGATGAAAAGGCTATTGGGTCGGCACTAGTCTAGGAGTTTGAAGGAAAGGAATGAGTAATTTATTATGTCAGTAGAAGACTTCTGGACGCTGAAACAAGGTATCCTCCAGTGGAACGGTTGTGCCTATGCCTTTACTTCTCATGTACCAAACTCCGGCACTATTTGCTATCGACGGAATGTGTGGTCGTATGCAAAGACGACATGGTAAAATACATGTTGTCGTTGCTAATTTTGAAAGGGCGAATCGGCAAATGGATCTTAGCTTTGTCAAAGTTTGACCTTCGGTATGAATCGGCGAAAGCCGTCAAGGGACAGGTCATGGCCGATTTCGTCGCCCAACACTGCGGACCAGAGGCTACCTTCGTGGAACCGGTACCTTGGACTTTATACTTCGATGGATCATCATGTGGGGTCGGATCAGGAATCGGCATCGTCCTCATATCGCCTCGGGGGGCAAATTATGACTTTTCTCTGCCGATAGAAGCCACCGCCACTAACAATCAAGCAGAGTACTGAGCTGTATTGAAGGGATTACAATTACTAAGAGAAGTCAAGGCCGATTCTGTCGAAGTCTTCGGGAATTCCATGCTTATTGTGGATCAGTTAACAGGGAAGTCCGAATGCAAGGACGACATATTGACACATTGCGGTGGAGTTTGAGGGCTTCGTGGGCCAAATGCTGCCTCTCCTGTTTTAGATCGGCGATGACGGAAGGGAGTTCTTGGAGCCTCTTCTCTTCGGCATCTATTGCTTTGGTCACCTGTTCCATCTCCTTGGCAAGCTCTGCCCTCCGGCGTTTGAGGCGATCTATCGTGCCGACGATCCCTGGGCGAGAGTCCTCCAGAAAATGAATTCGTTGGTGCACCTCTTGGGCCTGACGCTTGTACGCATCTTCCTCTTCACGAGTCTTGGCCAACTTGGCGCGATCGGCCATGTGACGCAGGGCCCTGAAAACCAGGATCCTCATCGACTCGATATACGCGGGAGATGGCCGTATCTTTGTGCTGACTTTTCTTTTATGATGTCTTGGGTTGCTTTAAGGTCTTCGGTGGTCTTGTACATGTCCTCTTTTACCTTTGTTTGATGTGTTTCATCACTCAAGTCCATTACCTTACATCCATGTGACTAAACCTTATATACTCGCAAATGTTGTTCGTCCCTAGCAGGGGCGAGCTTAGGCATGGCCATAGCGGGCCATGGCCCCCCTGCCAAAGCAAAATTTCCATTGGTTGAATAGTGATTTTGGTACTGTTTATTAGTTTAATTGCTTAATGAACATTGGCTGGCCCCCTCTGGATTATTATTGTTATTATTGACACACAATCACCAAAATCACTAATGACCTAATTAGAACCACTTTCCTAACAGATACCATGCATTGTCAGGTTTGCATAACAAAATTGATTGAAATACAAGCATTCCCGCTAAACAAAATTGATTAAAATACAGGCACTCCCGCTGAACAAGAAGAAGAGCTAGAATTGAAAAGAAGCAACAATCCAATTTTGGGAGAAATTCACTGATAATTGGGAAGGAAACTAGTCTATACAAGCATAATCAAACTTCAATGTGAAGGTAGATAGAGGAAACAAAGCTACAATAAATCAGGGCAAAGCATCGCTCCGACCAAGAGGGTGTTGCTGTTCCGGGCTTCGTGCCCTTGCTGCCACCATGCTCTTCATCCTGCTTTGTGCTATTATTCATCCCATGCCCCTGAAACCATAGGGCCCCATGTATGTATGTAGCACAGCAGCAATAAGTAGTACTAGCTTTACTCCCTCCATTCCTTATTGTAGGTCGTTTTGACTTTTCTAGGTTCATAGATATTATTATGCACCTAGATATACACTATAGTCTCTCTGTTCCAAATTGTAGGTTCATAGATATTATTATGCATCTAGATATAGTGTATGTATAAACCTAGAAAAGTTAAAATAACCTACAATTTGGAACTGAGGTAGTATTGTAATATTCCAAAAAAAATTAATATTTATTTGAGTGAAATTTGCAAAATTTTAAAACTTTTTTTTAATTGTGTGCTCATTTGAAAATGTTAGCTAATTCATTCCTCATCCCAAAAATTCCATTTCAAAATTTGTGTGGGTTGAGTTGGATCTTTTTTATTTTATTTGGAGTTAATTCAATTCAAAATTCAAACTAAATCAAAATCTAAATAAAAACCAAACCTAAACCAATCTAACCTAACCTATCAGACCGGCCCGCTAACCTATCTAACTCGTGGCCCGCTAACCTTCGGCCTAGCCCGCGCGTGCGAAATGGACACGGCCAATAGGCCAGCCTAGCTCGCACCAGCTGCAGCCCCACTCCCTGCCAGCAAACCCGCCTATTAGCCTCACCGGTGCTCCTGTTCTTCTTCCTCCTCTCGCTCGTACATCACGCACCCGGCACATGCGCTCGCGGACCGATGGGGACGCCATGTTGGAGCACACTACAGCTGCTCCGTGCGCCCGTGACCCCTTCCAGGAGGTTTAGCCAGGAGGAATGGACCTCCTTGCCCTCACCCTACACCTCCACGCCCTAGACCCGACAGTCGGATGCATGCCACGCTGCTCGTGGCACGAACACCAAAGAGGGACGGCGGGCCTCCGTCATTGCCCTCCAACCGCCATGCCGAGCTTATAAAAGGGGACCCAGGGCTTCTGACTTGAGCACGTCACCAGGGACCTTCCCCTCGTAGCCACCCGAGAAGAAGAAGGGGAAGGGGAGGAGGAAAGGGAAGTAGGAGGAGGAGAAGGGAGGAAAGGGAAGGAGGAGGTGGAGCGAAAGAGGAGGAGAAGGGGAAAGGAAGGAGGCCGCTCTGGAGGAACTCAAAGCTGCCCGAACGCTGCCGCAACCTTCGCCAAGCCCTCATCGTGAGCTTGCCACCCCTCTTTCTCTACCTCGACTCCCTTGTTCTCTAGCCGTAGTCGCCGTAGATGTAGGCCGCCGCTGCTTCGCCTCGCCGCCGGCCGCCGGGGTCCGTGTGTCACCTCACTGTGCACGGTCGGGGAAAGCCCTGGGACCGCGTGCACGAGCGCCCGCACCACACCGCGCGCCTATAGGCGCACCGCTTGGGGGCACATGCCGGCCGGGCTGCCGCACGCCGTACCTGTGCCAGCCGCACACTGCATCGCCCGTGATCACCTTCGAGTTCATGGTCTCGCAATCCTCCCTGCCTACAAATCAACCACTTGGATAACCCTCTGGTGGACTGCCGGGCTACTAAATCCAACAGTTGGCATGCCAGGTAGGGGAGATCGCGGGATCCACTTAGCGAGCTTGCTGGTAGAAATCTCTGACATCTGTCCAATTGGGTGAGTTATTTCTAATATCGGTATTAAATTGATCTGATTTTTCGGATGCTAATCACATGCTGATTTGTCTTTCTGATCCATACGGTATACGCACATGTCATCTTCTTCGGCACAAGCGCCACTCGGCGTCTTCTAGGGGGATGTGCGTCATCGGCCCACAAGGAAGTCAGCTGTCATGTGACCCTACCCCTCGGAGTATATACGAGAGGTAGGGGTACCCCTAGGAGGGGAACTCATCCGATTTCATCAAAGACTAAACCACGCACCAGCGCAAAGCAATACAATCCAGCAAAATATAGGACATAGGTATTACTCTCCGGAGGCCTGAACCTGTCTAAACCTTCGTGTTCTTGTGATCACCTTCGAGTTCTTGGTCTCGCAATCCTCCCTGCCTACAAATGAACCACTTAGGTAACCCCCTGGTGGACTGCCGGGCTACTAAATCCAACACTATCCATCTTCTGGAAGAAACTTTCTTTATCACCTTCCAATATTTGAGATTCATGTAAACATTTTCAACCGTTGGATCTTCTCTCCAAACCCTAGCCCCCAATCCCACCCACCCATGCCAACATCACCCCCCCCCACGCGGATCCGCGGCCCCGGCCGCTGCCCCCCCCCCCCCCCCCCCCCCCCGCGTGACCCCACCGCTGCCCTGGCACCCGTGCCAGCTCGCCGGCTGCAGGCCTCCCGGCCGCCACGCTGCCATGCCATCGCGCACCTTCCCAGTGGCTGTGCGGGCTCGCCGCACTGCTGCCGCCGGAAGGCAACTTTTTTTTCAAATGTTGAGTTTCAACTTTTTAGAAAAAAAAATGTTCCAACATTTTTCCATGATCGAGCATTTTTCACGAAAATGTTGGGTCAATTTTTTTATAAGATTAGAATACCTAACTCTTTTATTTGGATTCAACTATTTTTGAAAAATGTTGGTTCAACATTTTTGTCCAACATTTTAAAAAAAATGTTGGTTCAACATTTTTATCTAACATTTTTTTCAATTAAAATGTTCAATGGGCCATCATCCTAAATACGATCTGGATCTTAATGGGATTTATAGTTGAACCCCTTAACCATAGCCCCCGCCCACCAGCCTTTGCGTGTCGGAATCCATGCCACGATTGGCCGCCTAGGGCTTACCACTGCCCTTTAGTAGAAGCCCCTGCAACCTTGCAATCATCTCACTCTCACCGGCCCCTAACTGCAGTGATCACCAAAGCCCTTTGGTAGAAGCCCCTGCTACGCCCAGGCCCGGCCCTAGGGGGGTCGAGCTGTGTGGCCAATCTGGGCCCCAAAAACAGATGGGCCCATCCTAATGTATGCATGTATAGGGAATAGGTAGTGCTCCAGGCCTGCATGCAGGAGGTTATGGCTGCTTACGTAGTTCACTTGGGCCAGGCCCATAGGACGAGCACAAGCAGCGGAAATTCGGAAATTCTGAACAAGCGACTACTCACATGCCCTCCGCAGCTCCGCCAAAATGGCGTCGGCCGACTCCTCGTCTCCTGCCTCCTCGACTCCTCATCTGCTTTATGCCTGCCTACCTGCGTGATCCGATCTTCAGACTCTAGAGACTCACCTCCGACACTGATGAACGCTAGAGGCCAGAGCCAAAGGTGAGAAGGTAACAGATACTTGCCCCCTCCATTGATCTTCACAGTTCAAAATTCATCTTTACTGTAACTTGTAATTTACTTATTTGATTAAGTCGATCCAATATGTCAGTACATTTGTAAATTACTAATTGCTTTGTTAAAAATTTCAGTGCCCTTGTGTCATCTAGAAAGCATGCATCAGGCTGTGAGAAAAGTAAAAGGTAGAAACGTGCATGTAGATGATTTGATAGAATCAAAGAGGATCCATTGATATTTTATTAAGAGTAGTAGAATGCGTAGATAATTTGATAGAATCACAAAGAAGATCCATTGATAATTTTTTAAGAGTAGTAGAACTGCTCCAAGAAACTAGATGAGTTGGCCCTTCTTTTAGTTTCGATCCGAGTCAGAGAAGTCTCGGGACCGGGCCTGGCTACGCTGCTGTCATCTCACCAACACCTAACTGTCGTAATCCACCCCGCGATCGGCAACGAAGCTCACAACCGTTAAACCTTACGTGATAGTTGAACACAACCGTTAAACCTTTAAAGATTTTAAGCAAGCTCCATCTAAACTATTAGAATACCTAATTACTAAAAAAGACCCATTAGAAAGCCTAAATGATAAGTGATTAGCATAAATAACTAATAATTTAAATAACTAGTAAACTTGATTTTGTGGATCATTAGGGGGCCATGGCCCTTGCGGTGCTGCCAGCCTCTCCACCACTGCTCACCATTTCTGTGCGTGCAAGCATATTGACTGAGTCCGGCCCATATAGCCCAATAGTTAAGTCAATACTCGCTTCGTCTAGAAAAGTGAATACTCCCTCCAACCAGATATATAGATTTTAATTACATCTAGAAAAATAAAAATGAATAGTACGGAGCGCGTAGCTTTATACGGCTCCATTAAAATTTAGGGGATGAAAATCAGACTTCTGGCAAACGTTAGTAGTTAGTAGCCTTATACGACAGGTCAAGAACCTTTTCCTTTGTCGACTAGTTAGTAGCCTTGACCAAGGCCCGGCCCAACTTGCCATAACTGTATTATACTAAGGGCACATTTGGTACAGCTCAAAAACGGCTCCTGGAGCCGTTTTTGCTAGTTAGTAGCCTTGACTAAGACCCGGCCCAACTTGCCATAACAGTATTATACTAAGGCACCTTTGGTACAGCTCCAAAAACGGCTCCTGGAGCTGTTTTTGCCGGATCCGAGCCAAACACCAAAAAAGGAAATGGCTTCGACCGAGAAGCACTCCGGAGCCGGAGCACTTTTTGCACTGCGCGCACGGAGCCGGAAAATTGGGCTCGAACGGCTCCTTCCCACTTGCGCTAGGGAGATGGCCCACAAGTTTCTCAAAATTACGCCAATTGCCACCGCAAATAACAGAGGCGCTAGGCCTTCAGGCCTCCGCATGCACTTTCTCGCCCCGTGCCGCTTTCTCCCCTCGCGCAACAGCAGCGCCGGCGGCGCCATGTCCCAGGGCCGGCGCCCAACGGCGGCGCGCAGGGAAGGTCCTCCGGGCAGTGAAACCGGCGGATCGAGCCTTGCTGACCTCGATCCAGGGGTTAGGGGCGGCGGAGGTGCCGCATCTCAGCCGGATGCGGCCCTTCCCGGACCGGCGGCGACTGGCCAACGACGAGCGCAGCAGGCGGCCAGCCAGTCCGGGGGTGAGACGGCTCACCAAGCATTGACGGCGGGCGGAGGAGCGTGGCCTGGTGGCGGCCCCCCTGTGCTGTCGGCGCCCCCCCCCCCCCCTCCCCCGTGCTATCGGCGGTGGGCTGCTTGCTGGTTCCATGGCGGGCGGCAGAATAGGGCCGGATTGGTGGAGCAGCGCAGCGGCGGCCGCAACTCTCGGGCCGGAGTGGCTGTCTAACATATTGGCGTCATCGTCGGCGCCGGCGCCGGCATCGGCGGCGAACGAGTTCGAAGAGGCAATGTCGGTGCCAGTTCGAGGAGCCTCTGCTCGCCGTGGAGGAGGACGCGGTGGCCGAGCACCTAGAACACCAACGCCGATTCCTGCTTCCCTTGTAACCGTCGATGATGGAAGGTAAAAGTTATTGAGCTGTTTTTGATCCCGGACAACCCACAAAGGGAAGTCTCATCGAGCTGGGTTTAGAAATTTTAAGGAATTACAATCAAAAGTAGCTCGGAGATGCTCATATAGATGAAAGAAAATTATACTTTATCGCCGAACAGATTAGCTCATAATTTTTGAAAGCATATCTGCCGCAACAAGAATCAGAAATTTTCAATTGATAAACTGCTACATGACATCATTCAGACAACGCATTCGATAAATTATGCTGCATTTGGCATTGTAAAGGTTTGTTATATTCACCATGTCACATGGACACAATAAATCAAAAACAATACTTGCAGCTGTTGGAACTTATTTCCTATGCAAGCAAGCCACGAGGATGCAGCTGTTGGGCACAAGTTTCATAATGAGCTGGGAAAATGGAATGCCTAATTGGGTGTGAAAATGGATGTTGTGACGGTGATTATTTGGAATTGTGTGACATACCTCTGTGTGAAAATGGTACCGTCGACGTTAGTAGTATGCTTGGAATGTGATGCTGATTATTTGGTGCTTGTAGAATGTCATACATCTCTACGTTAAAATTGTATGTCTTACTTGTTATTTGGTGCTTACGGTACTGATTTGCAACAAAGACGCCGCTTGGTGTGATGAGAACACTAGAATAGTCTGTGAGATTTTTGCAGACGAAGTTCAAAAAGGAAATCGGTAAAGTACTCATTTGAATAAGACAGGTTATAAGAATGTCATCCAAAGGTTTCATGAGAGGACCGGTACTCTGTATACTAGAAAACAATTCAAGAATAAATGGGATAAATTAAAAATTGATTATGGAATTTGGAAGCAACTGACCAATAAAGAGACTGGCATAGGATGGGATGAATCAGGAAAAAATATAGTTATGCCAGAGAGTTGGTGGAAGGAAACAGCAAGAGTAAGTGCAAGTTATTTTTCATGCTTAACAATGTTCCATTGTTTTGGTGAATGATTTATTTCCGTACTGACAATTATTCCTTGCATTACTAGATTTAAGCACAGAGAGCTCCAAAATGAGGAAAGCTTGGGAATTATGTTCGAAGATCTTCGTAACACCGGGGATGATCATTGGTGTGCTTCTAGTGGTGCAAGACCTTCTCAAACAAATTTGGATTGTGATGCTTCTCCCATTAACCTTGATGACGAGGATGAAGCTGACAATGACGATGACAGTGAACCAGAGGAGGTGACACCTACTAGTGTGAGAGGGAAGAGAGGTAGAGTGGCTGATAACAAGAAGGGAAAGAAACTGAAGACAAGTGGAGGTCTTTGGTTTCAAGAACAAATGGGTAAGATTGTGGAGATGAATGAGCGAACAACTGCATCCTGTGAGTCCATTGCGAGGAGGGAGGACAAATCTGGTTATTCAATCCAGGATGTCATGGCATTGGTGAAGGAATGTGGTGCTGTTCCAGGAACAAATGAACATTTCATTGCATCACTTGTTTTTACCAAAAAAGCTGAAAGAGAGATGTTCATGACATTGGACACACCTGAAGAGAGATTTGATTGGTTGACTAGAAAGCATGACTGGATGACTAGAAATGATGTGCCTAAGTAGAGCAACCACTGTATCCTTGCAATTAGTGCTATTTATTTGTTGTTCTAGTTTAATGGTTTGTAATATGTAGGCTTTGTATAACTTTCCATTGCTACTATTTGGAGTTGTAATAATGATATTGTTTTAATGATTATTCTTTGTGTAATGAACAGATCTGATTATTCTTCTCATGAGACTGATGAAAGTGATTCTGATGATGATGAATGGACTATGAAAACTCTTGCATTGTTGAGGGGTGCTCAAAATATTCAATTTATGACTGTTATGCTTTCTTCCAAATATTTCTTGACATATCATGACAAAAATGAGAATAGAACTCCATCACAGAGTGGCTTTGGTTGGACTATGGAGAAACTTCAGACTCCAGGATAGAGCCTTAAGATGTTCAGGATGGACCCACACCTATTCTACCAGCTACATGATTTGCTAGCGAGTTCATATGGTCTTGAGTCATCTGTGCACATAAATTCTATGGAATCACTTGCTATGTTCCTCCTTGTGTGTGGCCAAGGTATGTCGAACAGTGCTATCGATAGTATATTCAACCATTCTTCAGAGACCATCAGTAGAAAATTTGAGGAGGTTCTGAATTGTGTGGTGGGTATGTGTAAGGACTACATAAGACCTATTGATCCTAACTTCAGTACTACACACTCAAGGATCAGTAATGATCGGAGGATGATGCCACATTTCAAAGATTGCATTGGTGCACTAGATGGTACTCACATTTTGGCAACACCACCTCCTCATGACCTCATAAGATATATTGGCCGAAGTGGCAAAGCGACACTAAATGTTCTTGCTATTGTTGATTTTGACTTGCGATTTACATATGCATCTATTGGACAGCCTAGATCTATGCATGACACCAATGTGTTGTTCCATGCACTAAGACATGATTATGACAAATTCCCTCACCCTCCTACAGGTAGGTTCATATTCTGTTATAGTTGTCATAAGTGTGCACATGGACATATTTAGAATGTAGCTCATATAATTTTACATATGTGCTTAGGAAAATATTACAATGTTGATGCGGGTACCCAAATAGACCTGGCTACTTGGCTCCATACAAGGGCGCAAGGTACCATGTGCCACAATGGAGGAGGGGTCCTGCTCCAAGCGGTGAGCATGAGCTCTTTAATCATTTGCATTCAAGTCTTCGTAATGTGGTAGAGCGTGCTTTTGGAGTGTTGAAAATGAAATGGAGAATACTTCTCAAGATGCCGACTTTTCCATTGGAGAAGCAAATGATGATCATTGCCGCAACCATGTGCCTCCATAACTTCATTCGTGAGAACAATGCACAAGATAAACATTTTCGCAAATGTGATCGGAATCTTGATTATGTGCCTACCATACCATCAAGATATGCATGACATCTTCCTTCCCAAAATGCAAGCGATACATCAACTTCTGAATCGAATGATCAAGCAATGGATAGATTCCGTGATGGCCTTGCAAGGGCGATATTTCTATCTAGATCATCATGAGCATTATGTTGGCTTCTAGGTTGATGTGAGGATTATGCCTCATCTTTTGTAAAAACCACTACTATTAATGCTGAGGACTATGCCTCATCTTTTGTAAAATCCAGTAGCTAGTAATTGCAAATGAGCAAAGACGTGACCATCACAAAGACACAAACCATCTTTTGATCTAGAAAATATTTCTATTTATTTTTTTAATTTATATGAACTAAAATTATAAATGAAAGGGAAACATACAATTCAGCTAAACAATCAAGTCATATATCAAGGGGCATATTCGACATTTGACACCTCCAATCCATTCATGAAAAACAGGGTGGAGCTGTTTTGCTAAACGTTTTCCAAAACGGCTTCAGCTCCACCAGAGGAGCCAGAGCTGTTTTCAGAGGAGCCGGAGCCCTGCCAAATTGGCCCTAATGTGTGTTATTTTATTGTTGATTCATGTGCGATTATCACACTATCGTAAGATGGATCCGGTAAAAAAGAACGGAGCCGCAGTCCTTTCGAAGACCTGTCAAACACCACCAATGGAGGGAAGTATTGAAGACACAAAATCCTTTGAAATAGATCAAGGATCCATATTAGAACATAATCCCTCCGTTCTAAATTACTATTCGTATTCGTTCTAAATTACTATTCGTATTCGTTTTGACTTTTCTAGATACATTATTTTTTGCTATGTATCTAGACTATCCAGACATGTCTAGATACGTAGTAAAAATAATACATCTAGAAAAGCCAAAACGAATAGTAATTTAGAGCGGAGGGAGTACTCCCCTAATTTCATTCAGGGTCAAAGCAACAAATTCACGGCAAGTGGGATAGAGGTCGGTGAAGTATATATAACAAATAAAGAAAGCATCACTATCGCATCAGAAGAAAAGGGGAACGATGGGGAGAGTGGTTGGGGTTCTGAAAGATGGCTTAATTAAACTGTTGGATCTACATCCATCAGTTGCAAATCTCGACTGATGGATGGCTTAATCCGACTGTCGTATCTACATCCATCGGTTACAAATCTCGACTGATGGATAAACGAAACCTCCTTGAATTGTGAAGGAGACAACAAAGTCGCTTGACAAGGCGAGTAAACATTTGATGTCTTCTTTACAATTTCTTGCATGATATTAATTGAGGTATAAGTTCCCATCCCATCTACGTCCAAAGTATCATAAAACGTGTATTGTAAACAAGTATTGTGAATCTAAGGTGGCAGTTTGATACCACACACTGCAGATTGCTTAGTCACTAATCAGCCTCATTGCTGCAAACACAAGCCATGCTCCTTTTCTCTCTTTTTAGAAAAAACACTACATATTCTGATAAGTAAAACAGCCAAACCACCCAACCCCCGGCAGCATTTTCGGCAAGTTACTCTACATTCTCACAATCCACTTCAGTTCTTACGAATAGAGCAAAACAAGCATGCTGCTGCAAGCATATCTGGCACAAGTGCATCGTTTCTCAACCACCTACTCAAACATCCATATTAACAGTTCGTGAAGAAAACAAACCGAGAAATAATGAGCAGATAACAACGGCACTCAGCATCCTAGAATGAAACTCTATCAGCTGCCTCATGCACAAGTCTGTCTTGAAACCATTTCTCCATAACATCTGGCTTCTCATCAGCATCACTAACCTCTTACGAAAGAACCAGAACCACTGCCATTCGCACTTCGCCATCTGCTGCTAAGAGGGGGAAAAAGGCTGGCACAAGTTTTAAATTTTACAGTCACTGTTAGCCTCTCTTAGCCTGGAGTGAAAACAATACTAAACAAATTAATTTGTTCATTAGCAATGGATGCTTGCATGCTTCAATAGGATAAGGCAATGCTCCAGAATTCATGGAATGAGTATGACATGCCATGTCTATCAACTGCCCTTCCCTCATGAACATGCCATGACATGATGGTATGGATCCATTCCGAATTGTTAGTATGCCAGAGAAATCATAACTATTACAATATGTCCATATAGCGAAGTGATAATGACATGAACACAAGAAATGTTGTAACTGCATACAGGGAACTGCATAAATTCCACGACAAATGCCAAATGCACACCTAGAAGATGGCCTACTCAAAACTGCAAATATAGAGAAAACAACACCAGCAACCATATTGGTGACAATGCAATGTCTACCAGATGATGATCATGTCCCAGACACTCCACCTAATGAAGATGATGTGATGTCCCAGAAACTTCACCAAATGAAGATGCCAATGTCACACATGAGAAAAAACAGAGCATTTAGAAGAAGCATGCAGATGATATATAGGATGGAGTGGCATGAAATCCATGATGGCATGCTAAAGTTCAAGATACATCCCCTTTGGCAACTCTCAGTTTGCGGAAGCTCCATTTAGAATTCCTGCAACGCCACCAACTGAATCCTTCCTTCGCCCAAAGGGATTCTTCGAAAATGTTCTAGATGTTAAGGAGTGCCAAAAAGATGGATATAAACTAAAGTAACCTCAAAAGTCATACATAAGAAACAAAAGGATGAACCGGGCGCAACAATAATATTATAAATTTGGACACTTGATATGAATAGATTAACAAACTGGAGAATTTACAAACAAAAAAAGTAAAGGATATTGTATCCGCATTCCACCACGACCAGAACTAGGAATAACAGCACCCTGTAAAGTATGGTGCACAGCTGTAGCAGCATTCACATCCTGAAAAAAAGGGCAGATGCTGAGACATGCATGAATAGCAAAGCTAACAACACAATAAAATCTATTGTTGCTATTACTAATACTGCATTTTGCATTTTGACATGTAAATTTATTTTTATTTTAGTTCATTTCTAGCCTATCCCAACTTACTTGGAAATACAAAAGCATGTACAAGTAATTACCTCAAATTCAATAAAATCTACTGTTGCTATTACTAATACTGCATTTTGCATTTTGACCTGTAAATTTATTTTTATTTTAGTTCGTTTCTAGCCTACCCCAACTTGATTAGAAATACAAAAGCATGCACAAGTAATTACCTCAAATTCAATAAAACAAACAGTGTTCCTGTCTTGGCGTAAAACTTTCATTTGTTTGTAACCAGGTTGCCTGAAAGAAAATTGAGGAAAAATTGTTGATTGCATCAACCTGAACAAAAGTATGCAGAGCCATAAACCTGGCGAGCAAAATGGTAACCACTGTTAGAATATTTCTGTTTGAAGTTCAGATTCTTACACACTGAAGAGACTCCGCAATTCCTCCTCAACTACAGTTTCACCAAGATTCCCAATGAAAAGGGTATTGCAGGGAGGATTATCTTTGGTGTTCTGCAAAAGAAAATTAGAATACTTGATAAGAAATTATACCCTTCAAGAAACTCTTGATTGAACAATATGAACCAGTTATCACTGTAAACAGAAGACATACTTCAACTATACTACATTAATTAATGTCTCAAATATTCAACTTTTATATAGCATTTTAAGTGACCAACTGAAATTGCTAAAGAAAATACAACATCAACAAAACTAATCAATCTAATGTCATCCAAACACAAATATTTTAACAAACAAGACTTGATATTCTTACATGTACATGTGAATTAGCCACAAAAATAAAATTTATGAGTATGAAAGAGTGGTTAATGGAATATGGTCCATTAATATACTGTTCACAATTCATCTCAAAAGTTGCTAGGCTGTAAACGACGTGCTAAAAAGTAGATATTCTAGTCATGTTCAATAGGTGATCTAAAGGAAAGTTTCTAAGCTTTATCATTAGCATCATTTCCAGGAATTCTCAGCCCAATTGCTTATCCTCAAATTTCTAATGAGCCCCAACCAAATGATGGATCAGTATGACTACAAGAAATTTGAGTATCACAAGCTTCAGGAGAAGTAAAATTTTAGTTACTTACACTAAAATTTGACAAAACTGATGATATTCAAGCAGAGACATAATAACAATGGTGCAATCACAACTGAACTTTGTAAAGAGTGCTGCAAAGAATCATGCAATATAAGAAAAACAAGTTGCTATGCAGAGAAGAAAAACAATAGGTTCTTCTGTTACACCATATCGATGCTGGACTTATTACATACAACGCTCGAGACGAAGCTATCATGATCTGAGAAAAACTAAATAGTGCAACCTTCTAATTATGATTTCAAACAATATTAACTCTAAAATTACCTGAACAGGAGCATAGGCAGTTGGACCTGGTACAGGCGAAGGTGAAGTCATAGCTACCGGGGGCACTGGATAGGCATAGGGGTTGTAAGGAGGCGGAGCAGCGATATAACTGAATCACCTCCAAAAAGAAGAATGTTAAATCCTTTGATGTGTGATTGGGTGCAGGAGGAAAAAAAGAATTTACCCTGCAGTTCCCCACATGGAAACAGCCGGTGGGGGTGGATGAAATGGAGGTGGAGCATAAGGTGAATGAGTATAGTCTCCACCTGTTCGCAAGCGTTTACTTTGGTCCACAGCATTTGCATCAGTTCCCACACCTGAAAATAGGTTTAAATTCTTTCAAATGCATGATAAACATGGAGAAAATTATACCAATCAAACAACTCATCAAAAGGGATAACAAAATATTAAATGAAAGGATAAACGGATATCACACAAATTTGTAACCACAATTTTTCAGTTAAGTTGTAATGGATCATACATCAGAAGCTCAAACGAGTGTTTTGTACCAACTAATAAAACATACTCTAAAATTCACAACAATTTCTTGAAACCTCAAATCTCCAAATAGGAATTATTTCTCCTTGCATATCATATCAAATGCATAATACAGGAAAAAATTCAATCAGATTTAAAAGCACAATGCCAAAGTTGTCAATTATTGTTCAGACTTTTCTATGTGCATGAGGCTTAACAAAAGAACAGGAACGTCGGTACCCAATAATTATCCACATTTATCGAAGATTGAAAGTTTGTTTGAGTAAGAAAATTAAGGAAACAAATAAAGAGCAGAACTTCTCTACTTCAAGCTCACATTCCTCTCCATTGGTCCCATGTGTAACAATAAATGAAAAGGCTCCCATCAAGTAGCAGATGCAGGATACAGGTCCTGTGTGACCTAAATAGTGGGGTTTCCTTATCAAGTTTGATGAATTAATTAAAAAATAAGTATTAAACTCCACTAAGCTTTCGATGCTTCAACTGTACTCCACGCCTACCCTGCCACCCACCACATCATCCATCAATGACAAACAATGTTCACTAAAGCCTGCAAAGTTTCTTTATCCAGCTCAATTTACCCACATCACAAGTTGCTCCCAATAGAACTTCCAACCAACTAGAAGCTCAACAATGCTAACCTATCAGGTCCAAACTTCCCATGTATGATGCAAAATACTAATGCGACAGCAAGAGAGCAAGCGCACAACAGTAGATTGCAATCCCACCTCTCTTAACGAAGAGGTTCTTCTTGGCCATCTCAGTGTGCAGCGCCGATTTCGTCTCCGCATCAAACACCAGATCCTGCAGATTAATGACTAATCCGGCTCAAATCCCATCCGTTCAAAGAGTTCACCCGCCACGGAGAGAAGCCAAACCGAACCTGCAGCGCGGCCTTGGCGGCGACGGCCTGGTGCGCGGTGGCGAAGAGCGCGAAGCCCATAGGCTGGTCGCCCTTGAAGTTGATCTGCGAGGCCTCGAACCCCGGGAGCCAGCGCAGCAGGTTGTGGAGCTCCCGCTCCTTGACGTCGACGGGGAGCCCCGTGATGAAGATGGTGCGGACCTCGTCGGCCGCGGCGGTGCCGGGCGCGCCGGGCACGGGGGGAGGAGGCGGGACGGCGGCGGTGCCGGGCGCCCCCGGCGGGGGCGGAGCGGCCGCCGCAGGCGGCCACTGCTGGTGGAACGGGTGGATGCCGGCGCCGGCCATGGGGGGCGCTAACCCTAGCTCTGGAGAGAGAGATTGGGGTTTGGGGCGTGCGGGGTTCGGGAAGGAAAGAGAGGTCGATGGGAATTGAATTGCCGATTTGGGGATGGAGATGATCTGGAATTCTGGATTGTGGCGGGGGCACGGTGGTGGGCCTAGCGAGGCACAGGCGGCAGCTGCAGTTCTCCAACTTTTTCTTTTTTAAAGAATACTCACTCCGTTCTTAATTTAAATACATGACGCCGTTACTTTTTTTTTTACTCTAATTTTAACCACCAATATCAATACATGACGCCGTTACTTTTTTTACTCTAATTTTAACCACCAATATATAGTAAACGAGTTAGTTAATTAAAGTAAAATGTATATCATTATATCTATTATCAAATATACTTTAGATTTAACTTATAGGTTTATCTATTTGCAAAAATATTTGTAGAAAAGATGAATAGTCAAACAAATGAAAAAAGTCAAAGGCGTTATATATTTAAGAACGGAGGGGGTAACTGTTTCCTATTTAAATTTAGACAAAATACCTTATTTTCTTAGACGTGTATTCGTCTAGCATGAGCCTCGCAAAAAACTTCAGTACAGGATTGCTCCATGTTCCACAAGTTGTCAATGTTTTCACCAGAGAGATATTGGAGCCTATATGACTCATGTCAAGTGACCTTGGAGACGATGAACGGTCACCCCCAAGATGAGTTTAGCTTATGTAGCCCCTTGGTGTCTTGGATACGCTTGAGGATCATATCGCCTATATTGAATGAACGTTCTTTGACGTTGCGGTCATGATAGCGGTGGATTCCTTCAAAGTACCTTGCAGACTGGACAAGAGCTGCACAGCGAGTTTCTTCGAGGCTATCTAAGTCTAGACGCCTTGTTTCTTCTGCTGCGTCTTCCTCGTACTGCTCGACTGTAGGAGATTTCTATATGATGTCGGCAGGTAGAACAGCTTCAGATCCGTAGATCATGAAGTAAGGCGATTGCCCTGTAGGCCTGCAGGGCTGGGTACGCAGCCCCCAGAGGACATTGGGTAGTTCCTTTAGCCACTTGCCTCCTTGTGTTTCCGATATCGTGCAACCTTTTCTTGAGAGCTTCTAGTAACATCCCATTAGTGCGCTCAACCTAGCCATTGGCCTGCAGATGAGCGACAAAGACATACCAGACGTCGATCCCGCTGTTCTCACAATATTCCTAAAACTCGTGATTGTTGAAGTTGGAGCCTAGGTCTATGATAATGCGATTGGAGAAGTAGTAGTGTTGGACAATTTCATCGAGAAAGTTGAGCACTCTATCTGCCTTTGGGCAGGTTACTGGCTTCACCTCGATCCACTTGGTAAACTTGTCAATTGCCACCAGTACTCGGTTGAATCCTCCGAGCACCGTAGGAAGTGGACCAATCATGTCGAGCCCCCAGCATGCAAAGGGCCAATAGGGTGGTATGGTGATCAGCTTGTAGGTAGGGACATATTTTTGTTTGGCGAAGAATTGCCATCCTTAGCATCGGTGGACTAGTTCCTCGACGTCAGCGAGAGCTATAGCCCAATAAAACTCTGCTCTAAAAGTTTTGCCCACGATCATGCGTGAAGACACATGATTGCCGCAAACGCCTTTATGGATCTCTTCTAGTATGTCCTTGCCATCTTGTCGTATGACACACTTCATGAGTACTCCTGACATTGCGCCTCTTCTGTAAAGCTTGTCTCCAACTAAAACATAGTTCTTGTTGCGTCTTAATACTTGCTCGGTCTCTGTCTTATCTGATGGTAGCTTGTGTTGTTTGATGTAGTCGATGAAGTCTCTAGTCTATGTTGATCATCATAACCTCCTGATCTAGTGCGGTAGGACCTCGATCGGTGGTAGTTGATGATGCTGCCTCTAATATGGACGGCTTTGTGTAGCTCATGGATGAAAACCCCTACTAGAAATTGAGCACGAGTAGATCTAAGTTTGGATAGGACGTCCGTGGTGACATTGTTGTCACGAACTACATGATGGAATTTCAAACCATAGAATTTGTTCTCTAGCTTGCGTACTTATAGGCAATATGCATCTATATTCTCCTTGTGGCGATCCCACTCATCGTTGACTTGATTAATCACCACTAGTGAGTCGTCATAGACCAAAAATTGCTTGATTCCTAGCGAGACTACCCATGCAGAAGCGCCTCTAATCAGCTTCGTTGTTGGATACTTCCTAGAAGATTTGCAGGACATATTTTGAGTTGTTCGCCTTTAGGAGATATCAAAAGTACTGCTACGCTGGCGCTCTCGAGCTTGAGTGATCCATCGAAATACATCACCTAATGCTCTGGCCGCTCTACTGGTGTTGGTAGTTGATTCGCCCGCCATTCTGCCAGGAAATCGACTAGTGCCTGGGACTTATTGCAGTCCTCGACTTGAATTCCAGGGATAATGCTCTAAGTTCTACCGCCCACTTGGATATTCTTCTTGTGGCATCCCAATTGTGGAGAATTTCTCCTAGGGAGAAGTAGGTGACAATAGAGACCTTGTTCTCCTAGAAGTAATGTCGTAGCTTGCGTGAGGTGAGTAGTATCGCGTATAGCAATTTCTGGACTGGCGGGTATCTGGTCTTGGAGTCTGACAACACCTCGCTGATGAAGTAAACGGGCCTCTGTACTTTGTGTACATGGCCTAGTTCTGGTCTTTCAACCATTATTGCCGTGCTGATGACATAAGTAGTTGCGGCGATGTAAAGCAGCAAATTCATTGGAGTTTGGCGCCGTGAGGACCAGTGGCTTTGATTGGAAGTCATTTAATTGTTGTAGGGCTTGATCTGCCTACTCGGTTCACTGAAACTTGTTTTGCCGCTTGATTAGTTTGAAGAAGGGTAGGCCCCATTCTTCAAGCTTTGAGATGAATCTGTTGAGGGCCGCCATACATCCAGTCAGCTTCTAAACGCCCTTGATGCGACATGGGGCATGCATGTCGGTGATGGCGAAGATCTTATCGGGGTTAGCTTCAATACCTTGGTGACTAATGATGAACCCGAGTAGTTTCCCGGAAGGCACGCCGAAGACGCATTTCGTTAGGTTGAGCTTCCATCGGAATTCTCGCAAGATTACGAAAGTTTATTCTAGGTCTGCAATCAGGTCATTAGGATTTCTGGTCTTTATGACCATGTCGTCCATGTACGCCTCCACATTGCGGTGTAACTGCTTTTTGAAACACTCCTGGATTACCCATTGATAAGTGGCACCGGCGTTCTTCAGCCTGAAAGACATTGTTGTGTAGCAAAAAGATCCATATGGGGTGTTGAACAAGGTCTTGATCGGGTCTTCCTCTTTGAGAGCTATCTAGTGATACCCCAAGTAGTAGTTGAGGAAATAGAGAAGGGCGCATCCAACTGTGGAGTCAATAACTTGATCAATCCTAGAGAGCCCCAAGGGGTTCTTTGGACAGTGTTTGTTGAGGTCTGTGCAGTCGACACACATCCTCCACTCATTGTTGTTTCTCTTTCGCACCAGAACAGGATTGACAAACCACTATGGATGATAAACTTCTTTTATGAAGCCTGCTACGAGTAGTTTGGCCTGCTCTTTTTTTATGGCTTCCCTTCTATCTTGGGCGAATCGTTGTAGGCGTTGCCTTTTTGGTGTAGCTTTTGGATTCACGTTGAGTGAGTGCTCGATCAACTCCCTGGACACCCCCGTCATGTCCGCTGGTTTGGGCGCCAGACCGAGCGGGAGACTAGGCGGCGCATCCTCCTTTGTTGGGCGGCGTGGGCGATGAGTGCCCTACGACGAATGTCACAGGGGAGGATTAGGACGGTGCAGCTGTAGCCCTGTGCAGTCGTGGCTACAGTGTGCCGCCCGAAAACTTTGGCCGATCACGTCGAGGAGCGCAGGCGCCTTTCTGCGTGCCAAAGCCGTATCGCATTTATGGCGAGATCGGTGGGGGCCCACGAAATCTGCACCCTCATCTGCTAGTCCACGCCTGCCCTCGGGCGAGGCGAAGCTCTGTCTTATGGGCCCAGATCTGTCCGACCCCTTGCGCCCGGGGTCGGGCGAGGCGGAGCCTTGCGTCGAGGGGTCGGGCGAGTCCGACCCCTTGCACCCGGGGTCAGGCGAGGCGGAGACTCGCCACGAGGGGTCCGGCGCGTCCGATCCCGCTCGCCCGGGGGTCGGTCGAGGTAGAACTCTCTCGGTTGGGATGAGGAGCGGCCTCGGGGGGTCGGGCGTGTCCGACCCCTCGACCCGGGGGTCGGGCCAAGTTCGCGGAGGTTACTGTTGCTGGAGGTGGGCTCGGGCCCTTACGTCCGTCATTTAAGGAATACAAGGAGGTCGTTAATATTTCCCCCCAACACTATGAGTACTTTTTCTAATCCACAACTAGTTCTTGTCGTTCCATGTAGACTATACCAACCTGCACCATAGTCTCCATGTCAGATACGTCTCGTGTCCAGCCCTATATTTAGGACTGTCCAAATCTTCTGGTGGGCCCATAGATGCATGTACGACAGCAAAAAATGCTTGTTGGTATATTTAACGATCACAAATAAATCTGCAAGCGCACGGATATACCGTTGTAGCATTTCACCCAAGAGTATTCCCAAGGGTATCGTATTTCCTAAAGGAAGGCGGGTAGGTCAAAAGAGTTTACTATGCATATGAGTATATCATAAGATGGATAGAGACAATACTCAAGACAAGGGTAAGATAATGATAGATAGAGTAGCGTGACACACACATGAATCATCTCAAGATAACTAAGCTAGAGAGAAGGACTAAAAGTTAGCTTTAGGTTTCTATGTACTTCCTATATACTGTACAAGCATAACATACATACATATTGTACAGGGACTAGGCCTATGCACCTAGGGACACACGGGGAGACAATACCCTACCAGTCTGCCGACGTAGTTACCGCTAATTTACGAACTCCTACAACATACCCGAACATGGAGGATTATAAAAGGACGGATAGGGCTGTCACCACCTGCCGTCAATCCCTAGCAATCTGTGAGGCAAACTCATATCCAATGGAGCTAAGCAATCCAAGCACTATACTTGCATTGTTAACAACACTCCAACCATCCTGGCTATGGTGTTAATGGCTGAAGCCACTATGGAAATGGCTACTAAAACGATGTTGTAGCATAGATCAACTAGCCTATACATGATATGTATGCACGCAAGGTATAACATGTAGCAAGGTCTATAAGCACACATGAGAGTATATAAGCCTATACTACAATAGCACGGTATATGACTAGCATACGAGCGTATAAGCCAAGCATATCACTCTAGCAAGGGTATATAACCAACTTATGTATAGAAGAACCAAGCTCAACACTATATAAGGAAGATGTATACTTTGAGAGAATAAAGTCAACCTAGGAATAAAAGATACAAGAGCCACACCCTAGACTCCAAGAAAACCTGGAACCTGAAGGAGAGCTACTCTAGCCTAAATTCACTAACTTGGAAACTAAGAGGGAGAGAGTGATTCAATATGTGGTGTGTGTCCTAGAAAGGAGTCCCTCCCCTCATATTTATAGGCTCTAAGAGGCGGTTCTGCGAGGGAATCTTCGGGGAATATCCCTTAACCGACCTAAACCATCACCACGAGGAGGCTGGAGACGAGGGGGGACAAGGGCATTCAGCCAAACCCCTAGTTCGGCCGACCCACTGTGAGCCTGCCTCGCAACTGCCTTTCTCCGGGTGACTGCCTGGTGGGTCCCAATTGCAGTTGTGTGTGTTATCCGGTGGATTGAGGTGGTTGTGGTAGTTTGTGGGCCCTTCAATCCATGGGATGCACACGTGGCAACCTCCTATTGGTGAGAAGCATGTTTCTTGGATCCATAGAGAGTGCTTTCTCCATCCTTTTATGTTATTTCACCTGCAACCAAATAATCCAAGGACATGTGGAACTACATTATTCGAAACCAAATATGCGTATAAGAAATGTCAATCCTTCTTTATTCTTGAGTATATTGACGGTCATATTTGATACTTAACGACCGTTAACACGGGGCGAGGCGCGTTGGCGACGGCCGGAGGTCCGCGCGGCGAGGGAGCGCGATGATGGCCACGGCGGAGGCAGCCGGAGGTCCACGTGGCGGCGGTGCAGCGACGGATAAGCGTGAGCAGTGAAGGAGGCGCGGAGCTGCGGCGGAGGTGCGCGGCGGCTAGATCCGACAAGGTGCTTCTCCCTCCCCTCTCTCTGCTGCGGCGGCGGTGGCGCGACGGCCAGATCTAGCAGTGCGTGGTGGGGCGGTGGCCCATGAGGGCTCGGTAGGGGTGGTAGCGACAGTGGCGTGTGGGGGCACGTGATTTTTTCTTTTTTCTTTTTTGTTTTCAGAGTCGCTGATGGGGTATTTGACGAACCCAAAATCCACGGTGATGGGCACTCTAGAGCCGGCTGGGATAATGTATTGTGTAGTAGCGTCTGTACCGTGCTGTTAATTGAATAAAGACCTTCTGAATGCTAAAAAAAACAACACTATCCATGCTCCGGGAACACGGAAGAGATGGCGGTCGTATGAAAACAGTTGCTAGGAACACAAAAGCAGAGAGACTCTCCTATCAATGCAAGCTGCAGGAAGTGGTGCCATCCAGTTTGTGGCCATGGTATGAACGGAATCCCCCGAATTCAGAAAACTCACCTAGCTTGTGCAAAGTTATCAGGACTCGGATCAGGACCGTGCACGCATGGCGTCCAGCTAGCTTTGTCCAAAGCTATCTGGAAATCTGGCACAGACGCTCCGATCGCGATCGATCAGACCGAGAGCTAGCTAGCAGGCATGCGGTAGCTATAGGTGGCAGCTAGGCAGAGGAGTAGCTCTGCCGGGTGTTCTTGCCCCGCACGTTAAGCTACCACGGCCCAGAGGCAGGGCGGAGCAGAGGAGAGCTGGGGTGGAGGGGTGTACTACGTGGCACTAGCAATCTAGCAGCACTGATGACCTGCGACGACCGTATGCATGCGTTGCTTGTCGACTGTCCAGGTCTTTGCTTCCTTCCCGGAGCGGTGGTCTTTTTTTTTTTAAGGCTTGTTTAAGGTTTTAGTTCACCTTCAAATCCCAACTTTGGTACTATGCAAAAAGAAGATTCTCCATCACATCAAATTTGCAGTACATGCATGGAGTACTAGATGTAGACGAAATTAAAAACTAATTGTACAGTTTTGTTGTACTTTGCGAGACGAATCTTTTGAGCCTAATTAGTCAATGTTTGGACAATAATTCACAAATACAAACGAAACGTTACAGTGTGCTACAGTGGTAGTACAGTAATTTTGGCACTTCAAAATTGGGCAACTAAACATGGTAAATAAAAGAGGGGTGGTCTCTTGCGTGCATTGACCCGGCCGTTCCGAGGGTTCCACTGGTCGTGCTCCTAGAGCGAAAGAAGGGAGGCAGCGGGTCCCGCCGCCCGCCAGAATTCAAGCTGCTCTCTCATGCACTTTATCCGACACCATACATTATTCTTTTACAAGCAATGAGTGTATAAGTTAATAAGGGGCGTTTGATGCCCATCGAATTTTTGAGGTTAATTAGAAGAACTAAACATGAGTTAATTATAAAACTAATTACACAGATGGAGGCTAATTCGCGAGACGAATCTATTAAGTCTATTTAATTCATGATTAGCACATGTTTATTGTAGTATCACATTGGCAAATTATGAACTAATTAGGCTTAATAGTTTCGTCTCGCGAATTAGCCTCCATCTGTGCAATAGGTTTTGTAATTAGTCTATGTTTAATACTCCTAATTAGTATCTAAATATTCGATGTGACAGGGACAGGGACTAAACTTTAATCCTAGGAACCAAACGGAGCCTAAGCATCCAAAATATAAGAGAGTGTGAAAACTATACGGGTTGCTGCACATATCTTTGAAACATAGAGCGCACCAATGTGCATGTTTCTTTTCCTAAAAAAAAATGTGCATGTTTCTCTACTGATCGACGTGGCTGGCGATGCGTGTCCTATTTTTGAGCGAGCTGAGGCTCCCCGCGAGATGATGCAAGTGTGTGCCGCGCGCGAGCAGCAGGAGAGGACGCCCGACGCGCGGGATTTCCGGCTGCCGGGAGCGGCGTTGGCGGTGGCCGGACGGAGCACGCCATCCCATATATCCATCCATCCCGGAGAAGGAATTGATCGAAGCAGCAAAGGGCTCGTCGTCATCTGCTTGCGGAGCTCATCGATCAGGTTCCTCGACCAGCCGCCAATGCATCAGGACCTGACGACGCCCCCAGACAGACAGCTCGTAGTCATCAGTACTCGTCAGCAGCAACCACTACTACTACCGTTACACACTATACGTATGCGCGTACGTGTTGTACGACGTACACATCAACGGACTGAAGCCGACCGAGGTACGTATACGCACGAACTAACAGCCTGTACTCACGCACAGACGCAGATGACGTTCGCTGAATGGACGCTGAAACAAAGGAGGTGGGCATGAACAGACAGCAACATAATTGGTATACCAGACTTCACATGTGGAGATCGATCGAGATCGTCATTGCATCGGTTGTGATCCAAACAACCATCATCAATTCTTCTGGCCGGCCGGCGCCTAGCCCTGGCTTCACCACCGGAAAGCGCGCATTGTCCCTGACCCAGACACGCATGATGAACACGTAGTACGTGTCCTAGTGCCAGAGATCGACCTGACCTCCCCTTCGTGCAATTCCGGCCGCCGGCCGGCGGATCCACCTGCAAAATTGAATGCGTCCATCATCGGTAAACCGGAACTCCGGCAGCAGGGTCCGTCGTCCCTGCTTTCTTCGTGACTGCCTAATAACTGCTCCGCCAGCGACGTGAGCGGCTGGCCAGCCAGCAGGACGACGATGCACGGCCGACGTGTGCTTGACTTCCTGTCAAAGACGATGGTCGCCGTAACTGCGGTCACGGGACCGTTGAATCTGTGCCCATCCTTGTCGCTGCAGCTACCCGCCCGCCGTTGCCAACGCCATCAGTCGTGAAAGCGAGAAGCATTTGCAGGTAACCTTAAAAAGCATTTCCCATCAGACTAGGCGACTAGCTATCGTTTTTGGTATATTTGGCTAGTGCATGTAGCAGCACATAATTGACCGTGTTGGCCTAGCGCTAGCGTTACGTTCATATATATCGAAATGAATTGTACTCGTTACAACAATCAAGCCACATCTAAAACTTAAAAGTTCGACTGCCCAGATTACAACACTACAGGAGTAGTTATTTTTCCTAACACTTCTCACAGGTGTGGCCAAATGGTATTAGTATATTTATTGAGAACCAATAACAAAACCATGGGTAATTAGGTGGTTGGAAATTTACTAAAACTATCGGCAAAGATAGTAACTCTATTTAAAAAAATCATTGGTCATTTAAAAAAACTAATTGGGTTATAGGTCATAATAATGTAGGGCACTGTTCCTTCAAAAAAAAATAACGCAAGGCACTTAAAAAAATGTGATAAGAATGAAAAAAGATGGAAACTCTTACGGTGGAGCATCACATATTCTTTATTGAAGAAGTAACTTGGGCTGAACATGGATGTTCTTCAAGTCCCAGGAAAAATATCTTTCTTTTTTCATAGCACAATAAAAAACTGGACTCCTATAACCTTCTATAAATACCTCTCATCAGCCTAACCCTCCACTTTGCCATTTCCCCTACGCCAAGCCACCTCTCATCTCCGCTGCCTGCCAACAATTGCCAGTTTATCACGCAGAGAGACAGAGGGAGGCAGCAGCCAGAGAGCACTAGCTTCAAGCCATGAGGCCACCGCCAACAAGCGCGTCCAGGCCCGCGTCGACGCCGACACCGCCGGCGGCGACACCACCGGCGGCCGCGGCGCTGCCGGCCTCGCCGTGGCACTCGCCGGTGCCGTACCTCTTCGGCGGGCTGGCCGCCATGCTGGCCCTCATCACGCTGGCGCTCCTCATCCTCGCCTGCTCCTACTGGAAGCTCAACAACCACCTCGGCACCGGCGACGCCTCCTCCTCCTCCTCCTCCGCTCTCGGTGCCACGGACGGCGACGGCTCCAAGTCGCCCGCGGCCACCGCCGCGGCGTCTCCGGCGACCGTCGCCGACCTCGTCGCCGTCGTCATGGCCGGGGAGAAGACGCCCACGTTCTTGGCCGCGCCCATCGTCCGCCGGGCGCGCGGTAGTAACAGCGACGAGCACGCAGCCGCTGGGGAAGGGTCGCCAGAGACGGAGCATCAGGAGAAGAACCGCGGCGTGGCGGGGGATGGGGAAAGCGGCCTGGTCGCCGGTGACGAGCGAGACCGGCAGCTAGATCACGTGTGAAGTGTGAACAGAGAAGAGAGAGAGTTTTGAGGGCAGCCTGCGATAAATTTTCTGCTCGATCTCTTTCTCTAAATTTTGTTCGCTTATCATTCTCGGCTGGAATGTGTAAATAATTTGGTAATGATTCAGGTGAAGAAAAATTGCATTATCAGTGAGGGTGGAAATCATTGGGGTCAGTTTGTTTTTCTACAACGTCTACTTCCAACAATATGGTAAATTATTCTTTATTTTGCTAACCTTGAGTTGCCTGAAATTTAGGCCTTTGACATTAGGATCAAGATCCAACGGTCAGGATGTCGTCTTCGATGTAGTCACCTACAATCTCGCCTCACTCCTCTATCCGGCTACCTCGTCTTCAACCTATTGTCCAATGCAAACCTCTAACCTCGCACGCAACAAAAATCTATTGCTCCATGTGTTCGCATATTTCGACTGTAATCTTGTCATTTTTGGTAAATAGGATGCGTGTTTCAGGAGATGTTTTTTGACAAGCTTCGCGTATGTTTCATGTAACGTAGTGTGGAATGGGGAAACACTCAGATTAAACGACACCTTTTTGCCGAAATGTGCTGAATAATAGGGAAATACTCAAATTAAATGATACCCTTCAGAAAGAATGTGTTTTTAGTCTAGACTTCCACTCAAAACCTTCCATACGGTAGCAGGGTTGTTTGGCAGCACTCCACTCCAGGAAAAACAGCTCCACTCCACCAACTCCACAAAACTCACTATCAAACACGTCTAGCTCCAAAACTCCAGCTCCAAAAAAAACGTGGAGCTAGAGGTCAGATCCATATTTTTCTTGGAGTACCTCAAGGGGTGCTCCAAAAACACTCGTTTTAGACCTCCTCATGGAGTTGTGGGTTATTTACCCACTACTGCCACTCATTACACAACTTACCAGTTCACAAAACAAAAGAATCGCTCACCTCCTCTCATCGCCTCTCCCACCATGGCCGCGCCGCCCCTGCCCTCCACGGTTGGGTCGCCGTCGACGGACAGGCCGTGCCGCCCCTGCCCACCGCGGCTGTGGTCAAGCCACTACCTACCCGCAGGGGCCACGCCGCCGCCCGGCACGTGGATTTGTGGCACCCCTTGCCAGAGCTAAGGCCGCGCCGCCTTGGGCAGTGGTGCAGCACCTCCGCTGCCCGCTAGCCCCCCGAAGCTGTGCCAGCGATCTCTGGGGCTGGGGCCGCGCATGCCGCTACGTGTCCCCCACCTTCCGATTGTTGCGTCCTCTTCTCCTGTCGCCCCCTCCACTGCAGCTCGTCGAGGCCGGGCCGCGTCGCAACCGCCGCACGCCGCGTGTTGCTGACCACCGGGCCGCGCCGCCGCCACTTGCCTGCCGGGGTCGCGGGGGTGCCGTGGATGCGGGAGCCGTGCCTGCCCGCGGAGTCACGGCGCTTCTGCCTGCTCATCATGGTTGAAGAACTCCGATAGACACCGACGCGTGGATCCCATAACACAAGGGTATAATAGACAATGCACACAAAAAATATCTCGTTCCTAGAGCTGGAGTCATCTCATTAGCCAAACAGGTCCACTAGCGTCATATTTTCCTGAATTTGTGGCGTAGAGTTGAAAGAAGGTGGAGTTGGTGGAGTGGAACTAATTTTTTTTTTGAGTGGAGTGCTTCTAAACATCTGTTAATTTTTTTTTCACTTCAAGAATGATGCATTCGTACACACACCACTCTCACATGCCACCGTGCTTTTTAATATAAAAAGACGGGAGTTTGATGCGTTATTCATTGCAGCTTCGCAAATCCAGGAAAGTTAAAGCGAGAGACACGAAGGCGTCAGCGCCCAGCTTTCGGTCGGAAAGGTTGCTTGATGTTTGGGTTTGGCAACGGAAGAATGTTTGGGTCAGAACTTGCTTTACCTCGGTGACAGAGAGAAGCCAGAAGGTGTACTGTTTGATCAAAAGAGCACGATTTCAGTTAACACGTACTTCACAAACATGAAAGAAAATTGTCCTTGTCTCTACGTCCAAACTTCTGCGTATGTACCTTCTTCCGAGATGTATTAAGAAAACCAGCACGCACGCTAGCTACTGAACTAGCGTTGCTGTAGATGTGAACAGAACCGATCCACACGGTTGGATTGCAAAACAAGCTCGCGTGATTCGCTCAACCTTGCCTTTGCTTTTTTTCTCAAAAAAAAAAACTTGCCTTTGCTTTTAACGTGCCACATGTCCCTTCAACTTCCGCTCAGTGTGATGATGATGATGCAGGGTTTATTCGGTTTCCTCTTCAAACAAGTCACTTGTAATTTGTTGATTCTTATCTTGATTTGTAATTGTTTTGTGTTTCTAAGCTGGTTTTGATTAGCACTAGCTTACTGTTCGGACGGAAAAGCTGCCAATTATATTAAAAGGAATTGGAACTAAGGAGTTCCAAAGGTACTGAACACAGCTATTTACACTCTATCTATAAACTGTTGTCTATCAAAAATGGGACAGCAAAACGGTCAGGTGCTTGGTGCCCACCGTGCACCACATGGACGCCTCATCCTTGAGCTTCGCTCCGCGTGGTTGAAATTCCTCGCATTCTGCTCTCTCCAGATTGTTCATGAGGTGAGCATGATGAGGGAATGCAAACCTTTCCTTGAGCAGCAACTTCTCGATGCCATCACCGTCCACCATTGATGCATAGAGTCCTCGTGATCCTATTCCCTAGGATGAATTGCTGCGTATTGGGTATTCTAGAGAGAGCGAATAAATCCGCAAGCGCACGGATACCGTTGTAGCTTTCACCTCAGAGTATTTCAAGGGTATCGAATCCAAGGGAACGTATTAATACCGAGATGCAGAGTTCTTAAGTTGTGACATCCCTTTACTCTTTGGCGTATTAATACCGCCTAATATAAGCTGTACTGCATCTTCATGGTGCACCTATTAATTCTTATGCGATTTTGTTTTCTTTATCAGGAGAAGGAGCTGCTTGAAAAGCACAATCAGTGGCTTGATGAAGAACTGAAAGTAAAAGTAAAGAACTTAGCTGAACTAAGGAAAACAAATATGGATGAGGAGGCTAGGATGTCAGCTAGGATTGCAGAGGTGAGACTTTGTGATCTAACTCATGATGTGAGTTGTGACACAAGATTAGAAGACATACCCTGACGTAACTTTCTGTTTCAGCTTGAAAGAGAGATTTCTGAATCTTGTAGCTCTTTGTGGCGAGGCAAAGAATGTATCTCTGAACTGGAGCAAAGGGTATCTTACATGGAAAAGGTAAATTTTCATACAGATGGTTGTAGTATTAATTTTAGCATCTAATTTCTGCTCTTTATATTTTGGTGATTGAAGGAATTGTGCTCAACAAAGGATGCTGCAACTGCTAATGAACAACGTCTGGATGCTGAGCTTTCGACTGTATGGTTCTATCTTAAGTCCCTTTCCTCTTGCTGCTGCAATGTGTGTGTGTGTTTTCCCTTGCTTGTGCTGCCACTGTTTGTGTATTTGACTGCCGCATGGCGCCTAGAGATTCTTCCACTTGTCTCCTGTTCTGTTCTCATCTATTCACCATTCTGATAGTTTGAGACCTTTTGTAGCATTTTATTGTTAATATCTGATCCTATTTCTTGATTAAAACTCATTATGCATAGCTGATGCAATGCAACGCTTGTGGGAGTACCATGAGTATTTTATCCTTTACTGTGTATATCTTGCGGCTTTCTTTAGCGAATCGATTTACTGTAGCTTTCAGTGCTTAGGTCATGAAACTTGCTGAACTTCACAAAGAAAGTTCTGAGGAATGGTCGAAGAGGGCTGGTGAGCTTGAAGGTGTTATTAAAACGCATTTGCTTATAATATCACATTTACATATTTTGTTCCAGTTAGAATAGTAAATAATTTACACTAAATTTCTCCTACAAACTAGACACATCTGACCCAAGTTGAAGACGAATACAAGGAAAAACTTGAGAAGGAGACCTTATTTAGGAGAGACCTTGAAAAGGTATATCTATATATACTTTCACTGTTTCATATTTCCTGCAAAATTTTTAGTTGGTTGCAAGCTTATTAGATCTTCTTATCGAGATCTTGGATGTTCTTTCATTCTGTTATGTGATCTTATTACTGCAGGAAGCTGCCAACTTGAAGCAGAAGCTTGAAAAGTGTGAATTTGATTTGGAGAATACAAGGAAGTCCAGTGAATTGAGGCTCATTCCATGGACCAGAGTTGCAGCAGACTCTACTGCTTTAGTAGACACAAGAATACATAACAGATCCTGCCCTGTCGCGCTTAAAAAAGATCGGTTCATTTCGGGTTGAGCTTATCTTATTTTTAGCACTTAATATCTGTCCATCTCTCTTGAAACTAAAATATAGTAGAAGTAATAAAAAAATATACATGCATTTTAGAAAATATAATTAATATTTCACCGTAGCAACTCACGGGCATTTTACTAGTTATATTAAAAAGAATTGGAACTAAGGAGTTCCAAAGGTACTAAACACAGCTATTTACACTCTATCTATAAACTGTTGTCTATCAAAAATGGGACAGCAAAACGGTCAGGTGCTTGGTGCCCATCGTGCACCACATGGACGCCTCATCCTTGAGCTTCGCTCCGCGTGGTTGAAATTCCTCGCATTCTGCTCTCTCCAGATTGTTCATGAGGTGAGCATGATGAGGGAATGCAAACCTTTCCTTGAGCAGCAACTTCTCGATGCCATCACCGTCCACCATTGATGCATAGAGTCCTCGTGATCCTATTCCCTAGGATGAATCGTTGGGTATTGGGTATTCTAGAGAGAGCGAATAAATCCGCAAGCGCACGGATACCGTTGTAGCTTTCACCTCAGAGTATTTCAAGGGTATCGAATCCAAGGGAACGTGTGTGCACTAACTTTGTACTAGTCGGTCCAAGGACACACCTCGATATGTGGCGAGGGTAGAGAGGATTCCTAAGGTAGCACTTGAGGTAAGTTAAAGGTCGATCTCTCGATTAAGGATACTTGCTTCAGACAACGGCTTACCCCTGGCCTGCTAGGCGACTCCGGCTAGCAGCTCTATGCTATATCCGAACGTGGAGGATTACAAAGGACCAATAGAGCTGTCACCCCCTACGACCTACCTGTAGCAATCCGTGGGATATAAGGCAAACGAAGGATAAGCCTTAGCCTAAACACCATGTCTACGCTACTGATTACTATTGCAGTCTAACTACGTCTGAGCTCCCATAGCAGACATATAGCACTCTGTATAAATACATAGCGACGAACCCGCGAGTAAAGAAATCTAATCTCACTTAGATATAAGTACTACTAGTGTATACTGTATCAAGACCTCAAGGCATACATAAGAGCATACAAGCCTATACTATGATAGCAAGGGTATATATGACTAGCATATGAGCATATAAGCCAAGCATATAAACATAGCAAGGATTATAGACTACTCATGCATATAAGAACCATGTATAACACTATAAGAAGGAACCAAGAATACTAACTCACTTAACTCTGAAGGAAGCCAGCATCCATAGAGGTACAAGCTAGGAGGAGAGTGCCGACACCTTGGCACTCCTCCCAAACTACCCCTCACTCTCTCCCTATTCTAAGCACTAACTAGGCAGCACTCTACCTTTGCAATGAGGCTCTAACTCTACTCTTGAGTAGTGTTTCTCCAAGTGATGGTGTGTCCTCAAATGAGCCCCCTCCCCTTCTATTTATAGGCACCTGGGAGTTGGGAGGGTGGAGGTGCCTTGGGAGAGTGGAGATGCTCTAAGCATCTCAAGGGAATATTCTCCTTCAATTCCTCTCCTTGTGCCACCTAGCACTGTTTGAGGCGATAACTTCACAACAAAGCGGTCATAATTGACTTTGGGATGTCACGAGGAGCCGACACGTGGAAAATGGGATCGAGGGGCCACTACAGTGGTTCAGCCAAATTGGGTGTTCGGCCGACCTTTGGTTGGCTCCCCTGCGCCGCCTTTCGTTCGGGACACTTCTAGGTGGGTCCCCAAGTGGGTACAAGGTGATTGGTGGTAAGTTTAGACTGTTTAACCTCTAATGTGGGCCCTCCAATCCGTGTGCTCGCTCCTAATTGGTTGAGAGTGTGTTTCCTTGCTTCTTGGGTGTGTTTTGTCCTCCTATCTAAGGATAAGTCACCTGCATACATTCACCAACACTTGTGGAAATGGTTAGTAATAAACCCCTACCACTCAGTTGATGTTCATTTTTTGGTGTTTATGCAGGAGTTGACGGTCTAGATTTGGTACTTAAGAGCCATCAACAACACCCACATACTTAGCCTTTGCTCGTCCTCGAGTAAAGGGAAAAGTCTAAGGTGGAACATGTCTTCTTATGGTAAGGATCAAACACATAAGATATTCAAAGCCATACTTGTACTTGTGAACTTTTTGAAGTGTCTATCATGTTACCTTGAGCGGTTGATGACTGGAATGGTCTTGATTCAAATCCCCTCCACTCTTTCTATCTCAACAACTTGGGTTTTTTGCAGTGTTCTTCAAAAGATAACCTTACCTAACTCTTCAAATGATTCTCTCAGATCGCTCAATGTGTATCATCCTCACCAGGGCATGAACTTGCCTTTCTTCTCCCTACTTCTAATAGTGCATATGTGAAGCACAAGGTAGGGATAAAGATGAGGCATACCTGCATCACATATGTTGCAAAGAAAAAAATCGGATCCAAGTAGAATACAAGTCATACAATCTAATTGTCGGATTTAATAGCCCAGGAGTCCACCAGGGGGTTACCCAAGTAGTTGATTCGTAGGAAGAGGAGATTATGAAACTAAGAACTCGAAGGTAATCACAAGAACACGAGGGTTTAGATAGGTTCGGTCCTCCGGAGAGTAATACCCTACATCCTATACTTTGGTGGATTATATTGCTGGTATTGTTCGTCAAGAGTTGATATGTTCTAGGGAGGCGCCCTTGGCCACCTTATATAGGCTGATGACCTAGGGTTACAAGTTAGTTTAAATCTAATGTAGTCAGTTGTTACATGGAAAGCAATCTGAGTTGGATTATAGTAAGTATCCCACAATATCCAAACTGATTTGAATCGCCTAGTCTCCCCTGAGCGATGTGGAGGCGAACAGGAACCTGAGGGCATCGTAGTGAAGCTTGAAATGTGGTCGGCTGAAGTTGCGTTGGCATCATAGTGACGGAGAGCTGCGTAATGCTCGAAAAAGAAAAAATCCAAGCGAACGCAGAGCCATACACGTAGAGCAAAGTTGAGTGCTGGGTTATTGGATGTCGGGCATCCAGCAGGTCGAAGTGAAGGACATGGAGGGCGTCGTAAGACACACTCCATATGAAGTAGCCCCCGAGCATTGAAGCGATTAGTATAATCGGTCCAATGGAAAAAAAGAAGAGAAAATTGATCCTAGAAGTAAGTCCTAGTGCCCGAGCACAAGGATAGGCGAAGCCACGGAGGCATGCCGACCTGAAGTAGGCGTCCAGCCCCCGAGTAGGAAGACTTGCGGAGTCATGGAGGCACGCCGACTTAAAATAGGCGCCCAGCCCCCAAGGACTAGTGGAGCCACAGAGGCGCGCCAACCTAAAGTTGGAGCCCAACCCCCAAGTACGAGGATTGGCAGAGCCATGGAGGCACGCCCACCTGAAATAGGCATCCAACCCCCGAGGACTGGCAGAGTCGCAGAGGCGCGCCAACCTGAAGTAGGCGCCCAGCCCCCGAGTACGAGGACTGGCGGAGCCACGAGGCACGCCACCTGAAATAGGCGCCCAGCCCCCAAGGACTGGCAGAGCTTCAGAGGCGCGCTGACCTGATGTAAGTGCCTAGCCCTTGAGTACGAGGACTGGTGGAGCCACGGAGGTGTGTTAACTTGAAGTAGGTGCCCAGCCCCCGAGTACGAGGACTGGTGGAGCCACGGAGGCACGCTGACCTGAAATAGGCGCCCAGCCCCTAAGTATGAGAACTGGCAGAGCCACGGAGGCACGCCGTGAAAAAACATAACAGAAAATCCGCGGACTCTGCCCAGCACTTGCACCGCAAAAATGAAAAACCCGCAGATTCTATCACTAGGTTACGCCATCATCTTCAAAAGTTGAAGGGGCGCAGTTCCATCTTCATTTCTACTAGCCACACTCGCACCGCCGTTGCCGTAGTCCACGGAGCACACCGCTGCTGCATCCGTGAAACCTTGGCCACGCTGCCACGCTTTCTAATCTTCTTGCGCACACTCTTCCGCCGCCACCCAAGTCAGCGGCCACGCCATCGCATGCGAATCAAGAACTTCATGGTTATTAGATCAAAATCTCAGGGAGTAGAAATTGAAAAGATGGCGGCGGGGAATGCACCGGATCCATCCACATATTGGATGAAATCTGTGATGACGGAGGAGCGCATCCAAGCGCTCGTCGACCAAGGCCTCCTCGGCCCCAAGGCGCTGCTCGAGTGGAAGGCGACCGCCAAGCAAGAATTCCCTAGTGAAGACAAGATGGAGACGGTGTTCTTCGCATCATTCTTTGAGTGCGGATTTGGGATCCCTTGCGGGGACTTCTTCCGCAGATTGCTACACAACTATAAGATCATGCTTGTACACTTGAATCCCAACTCTGTACTTGATATTGCGGTTTTTATTCATCTGTGCGAGGCATACCTTGGAATCCCCTCCCCCCTCCCCATTTTGATCTGTGGAGGTATTTGTATCAACTGAAAGCCGTGTCGACCAAGGAGAAGACAAGAGTGTGGGGGATGTGGGTTTTTCCTGGGGCCGAAGAGAGTGCAGGAGTACTTCGACCTCCCATTGAAGGAATCCAACAAGGGCTGGAACAAGGAATGGTTTACGGTCACCAATCAGAAGCTTGAGCTCCCGCCGCATACCAGATATGTGCTAGTTACCATGCCCGAGTGGTTGAACCAGTTGACCTTGGAGGAGCAGGTGTAGGTGAAGCAGCTGTTGGAGATGATCGCCGACCTAAAGGCACATAGACTCACAGCCGGGGCTGTAAGTTATCAATTTCTATCAAAGATTGACATAGCCGATCAAGAACAGGGTCCATCTGGCGTATGAGTATACAGGGCCACTGGACCCAACCCAGGAGATGCAGCAAAAGGTGACGAAGGAAGAAGTTGCCAATCGGGTTTCTGAGTTTTTTGGTGGCATCATCAAGAATAAGAGCTGCCCCAAAGCATATTCCCTTAAGAGGCCAGCTGACCCGATATAATCTTAATTGCATTGATTTGGCATTCCTATTGTGCTTGTGTGTTGTCTTAGACAATTCTTGTGGATTGACCAGAATGACGAATTTGAGTTCTTTTGCCTGGCGCCACTTCCTGGAGGGGCTAAGCAACAACAACCCAAGCTCTGCTTGACCACTGAGTCTAACGAGCCACCTACTGGCTTTGATTCGGAGTCGAACTCCTCCATCAGGTCGGGCGAGGACATGCAAGAAGAGGTCGGCCGGGCCGAAGACTCCGAACTAGTGGGACGCCGGACATGGCAAATTGTGAAGAAGCTTCCAGCCTCCCAATCTCAGAAACCGAGCGGCAAGAGAAAAACGATGGCTGGGAAGAAAGAGAAGGCTGCCCCGAGTGCGGCCTCCGTGGCCAGGTCAGCCAGTGAAGCGGATGAGGAGTCAGACATGCCAAACCCACTTGCCAAGAAGAAGAAGTCCGAGCTCCTTGAGACAACCGCGGCTGACGCAGAGCGGGTCAAGGAGACATTGAAGGCAAAGATCTGCGGGGGGTCTGGCGAAGATGTGTCGGCACCACCACCATCCTTGCACCCCAAGTTCCGAGTGAAGCAGAGCAACATGTAAGTGCAATCTGGTTATGTTATCTGTCCTGTGGTTCTTTTGCTACTTGTCTTGCTTAAATTGCTTCCCACACTGACAATGCAGGAATGCCGTGCTAGATGATGAATCTGGTACATAGCTAACTGGTTGCTTGTTCCATGCCGAAGGGGCGAGCAGCCGCATCGTTGAATAGTCACCGCCTCCGGAGGTCGGGAGGGGCTAGGACAGCCGCGCTGGAGGGGGAGCTGTACCGGCCCTGGCACCGTCGCAAGAAGTAGTCGGGGACATTGCGACTTCAAGGAAGGTTGCTGCAGACACTGTTGTGGTTGGCTCTAGGGCCAAGTAGGTGTCTGGTGAGGGAGCCAAAGCCGATCCTCACCTGGAAGAGTTACCCAGGAATCATCCGCTGCTGGAGAGGTCTGCCGGGGATGGAGGAAATGATTTTGATACCTTGGCCTTCTCTGGGACTGACCTTACTGGGGATCTTGCCAAGCTACAGCAGTCATCCTCCAAGATTTCCGAGTTGTTATTTGTAAGTATGCCAACGAACCCAGAGAACCTATATCTTAAATCCCATTTCTTTGCCGTGCTCTGTTTTTAGAGTGTAAGCAGGGTCTGACCGCTTGTGCTCATAAGAGGGCAGACGTGATCCAACGAGCCGAGCAATATCGCCTGAATGCACAACAACTTGAGGCTGACCTCAAGAAGGCCAAAGAGGATGCCGCGGTGCAACTTAGACAAAAATAGACCCTTGCTGCGCAGTTAAAAGGTACGTTGTGCCGACCTGTTGACTCGGTTCAGTTCTTGAAGTCTTGGTGTTGATGTGTGCTGGTTCGAATGAGCAGATACCGAGGCAAGGAAGCAAAGGCTCAAGTGACACCTCAAAGAGTGTGAGGATTCGAATGCTCATCTCCAGTAAGAGCATGATGTGGCAGTTCACCGTCAGTATGCTGTGTCGCAGAAGCTGGCTTACGAGTCCGATTTGCTCAAAGATACTGACCATTGCTTAGAAGCTGCACTACAAAGTCTTCACCATGACTAATCGATGATTGCAGGGTTAGAGGTGGAGCTGGAAGATCTGCATAGGGTGGCTAGCTATGTGATGGACATGGTCCAACCGGAGAGCCACCCGACTGCGCCGACGCCACTGCTCGATCGCCTCAAGGCCGCACCTGGTCGGCTAAAGGAGCTGTTGAAGGACACCGCAGCGGAGTGCACCAAGAATGTCTTGGCAATGCTGAAGACACACTTCCCGTGGATTCCCTTAGAGCGTGCTGGTGCAGGGGTTGCGGCCGACTTTGATGCAGGAAAGCTTCCAGAGCTAGCCGACCAGTTTAATGATGTAGCGGAAAATATTGTTAATGAGCTGGACCTATAAAATGAAATTTGTGGTATATCAAACTGTATGATAAGGCATGTAATGTAACTGACTTAATGTATGCAGAAAGAAAGGGGCTCCATCCCTCCCTTGGTGTATACGATAGGACAACATGTAGTCGAGGCCTGTAGCCACTAAGCGTCTAGCCTTGCTTGACCAGCGTCTTGCTGAGAGTGGATCTCGAGCTTGTAGGAGGGATGAACGCAAGGTTGTCTAGGTTCCGTGAGCTAAGATGCCGACCACACGAGTTAGTCGTATTGCCTTGAGTGGGGAAGGAGCAGGATGAGAGACCCAGAGGTCGGCGCCTGGGGGAAGCCCCCGAGCTTAAGAGCGAGTGGTCTGTCGAATAGGTCGGACAACCCTCGAGTGTCAGGAACAGCTCGGGCAAAGAAACAGGAAGACAATAGGTATGCAAAGAATCTTAGAGGTTTTATTCATTCAGTAAAAAGGGGAAAATAGAATACATAGCTTTTAAGCCCTAAGGGTAGAAGCGTTGCAGGTGCTTGATGTTCCACAGATTGGGGACGCCTGAGCCGTCCACCCATTGGAGTTGATAGGTGCCTGGCTGGATGACCACTCGGACGATGAAGGGCTATCACGATCATCACAGTGGCGGTTGTCACGACCATTGTCGTCCCTGTGGTAGTTGTTGCAGTGAGGTCATTTGTACTTCACTGGGGCGCCGAGCTCTTTCTTAATGACTATGCAGTCCCAGAGATTGTTATGTGCATCCTTATGGAAGGGGAACAATGCGTTCAAGGTGTCATCAAGCTCTTCCCAGAGGAAGGTGGTTGGTCTATCGGGGTCACCTTCAGCAGTGAGGACCTTGGGGGCCCTTTTTTGAAGTCAGGAGGACTCCAGCTCCTCTTCGCGGACAGGCTTTAGCCGACCTCCCGTGCAGTTACCATGGTTGCCTCGGTGGTGACCGGATCTGCTATGAGCGGATCGGCTTTGAGAGTGTTGGATAGATGTGGACTAGGAGTGTGTTGACTGGCTCCGGGCCCATTCTTGGATCCGTGCGTTGGCGACGCAGATACATGCCTGGACCACCGGAGTGGCTTCGAATCTAGAAGCTTCTCCAGGTTGGCGAAGGCAGCCCCCAGGTTAGCCTGGGGTATGGTGGAAACGTAGCGGCTAGCCTCCTCGAGGTCGGCTTGTAGATTGCGAGCGTGTATAAGGTGCCTGCGTCTGCCCTGGGCACCATCCTGGTTGGCGTTGTCACCATCGTTGGTGCGTGGTGGGTCAGTGTTGGCGGTAGGTGGTGGTTGGTGCTGGTCGCCTGCTGCCTTGGCTCCCATGTTAGCAGCAGGTTGTTGGCATTGCTGGGCATCAGCTTGCTCCTATTGGCGCCGTACTATGTGGTCCCAGTTCTTGACGTTGCGACCTGCTTCCTGAGAAGAGGTTTTGCCATCCACGGGTGGATCATTGGCGGAGACCATGAAGGCTTCACGATCTGGCGTGGTGGAGTTGACGTCATCTCCTTAAGGGTTTGGAGTCAAGACGATGCGGGGGATATGAAACTCACCATAGTCCGGAAATTGGGCGGGTATGGGTGGGTCTTCAAAATTGATCTGAAAGGACTGCGCGAGTTTCATGGAAAACACGACAGCCAAGTTCCTTAGACCAATGGGAACACGGGAAGGACTCTGCGCCCACCTTGTTGAGCGTAGTGCCATCTCGGAGAGGTTGATGCACTCAGCAATGGTGTTGCTGATGTGACTTAGCCCAGCGATCAGGTCGGAGGGTGTGGGTTGGTGGGTTGCCGCGAGGATCTATGGGACCCTCTTTGTGTGAGAGAGAGAGAGAGAGAGAGATCACCGACCCGCTGGGCAGGTGGCACGATGATCCTCGGGTGGAGGTCTTGTTCTGCCAGCGTAGATCCAATGGACGCCGAGCTGGCGATGGATGCCTGGTCAACGAAAGAAGCAGTGGGATTGGAATCCGTCGGCACGGTCCAGAAGCAAAGCTGGATCAGGTTGGCGAGGATGTCCTTCATGCTCTCGGGGAAGATGACGCCGAGGCGAGATGCCATCGAGCTCGCTGGGGAGGATCTCACAATCACCCCTACCTGGCACGCCAACTATCGGATTTAATAGTCCGGCAGTCCACCAGGGGATTACCCAAGTGGTTGATTTTTAGGCAAAGGAGATTGTGAATCCAAGAACTCAAAGGTAATCACAAGAACACGAGGGCTTAGACAGGTTCAGGCCTTCGGAGAGTAATACCCTAGGTCCTGTATTCTAGTGGATTGTATTGCTGGTATTGTTCGCCGAGAGTTGATGTGTCCTATAGAGACACCCTTGGCCACCTTATATAGGCTGACGACCTAGGGTTACAAGTCGGTTTGAATCTAATATAGTTGGTTGTTACACGGAAAGCAATCTGAGTTGGATTACAAGTATCCCGCAATATCCAGGCTGATTTGAATCACCCGATCTCCTTGACTTGTGCTCCAAGTATCTTCACATCCTTGGCTCGCACATTCTGGTTAGGTGGGCCTACATGTCAGGACCGACCAGTATCCTGATTGGTGGGGACCCATGGGGGCCACACTGATCAAGATGTGCAAGTGTGTGGATGGAATATGGTGGAAAGGTGTATGGACTCCTTTTATATGATTCCACCCTTTTTTTTTCTTTTTTCTCTTTCTTTTGGACATGGGCTATCTTTTTCTCTTTTTCTCTTCTCTCTTTTTTTATTTTTTCATCATGTTTTGAGCATAGCTTTATTTCTTTTTGCATAGCCCATGTCTCTTTTTCTAGGATACTTTTGGAGAGAGAGGTCATACCACATGTGGAGCTTTATTTGGTGGTTGGATGTTTGGATGGGATATTACTAGCTTCCAATGTAGAAATCTAGTATGTGGAAGTGGAGTGTACATGATCTTGATTATGAAAGTATGAAAAATATTTTGCACATGTCATAAAAATTTGGCAAAGCTCAACATGATAGCAAGCAGCATATGTGTATAGGTTTTTCAATAAGATCAACATATGGCTTTGGTAGGATGGAGGCATATCATTGAGGAGCTAGCTAGGTCATTGTTTTTTTTCAGATAAATTTCCCAAGTACTTTGGACATAGAGAGCAATGTTCATTTTATCATGCCATATCTCAAACATCAACAACCTAGATAGCATGCTTTTCTAAAGATATAGGTTCACAAGCAAACAGGTGCAAGCAAGGAATATAGAACATGTATGCCAACCATAAGGAGCATGTTTCAGCCAAGGTTCATTTTAATTCTGAGTTTAATTTCTTAGTGACCAGAGTGGAGATTCATTTAAACTCATGAACCAGGGAGTAGAGAGGTAGAGTGCACATACCATTGTTCTTGAAGAAGATGGGGTTCAAGGCGGACCAGTGGTGGTTCAGCCAAACCATGGGGATAGCTGACTCACTCTGGTGCCCTCACCTTGTCCCTTGTCATGTTGGCACAGTCGATGTTGTGCGACACCTTTGTGAGAGATCTCGAGTGTGTATGTCGATGATGAGCTTGAGATATCTCCCCCACACTTGTCCTTGTACCTGGTGCTTTATTCAAACAAAAGATGGAAACAAAAGGGACTCTACTGGTTCCCAGGGAGCCTTCTTTATTCGAACTAAAATATTTTTGGTTTTAATTGTCGTAGTGGACATATTCATCTGTCCACCCCTAACACACCACCGGAACTCGTGAGACTGTAGTCGAGCTCGGACATTGATGCTAGGCACTTTCGAGCAAACATTAGATATTTCAGTTGACACTTCTCTATACTGTCAGCTTGATCGTGTGACCACCAACATGTGAAAAAATGGTGTGCACACATTCCCTACACATGGCCAAATTTACCATAACATACAATCATTTGGTAAAGAGGATAGTCACGAACCTAGACACCTCGAGCTTTATTTTTACGATGACGATTCATCTCTTGAGCATAGACTTAGCAAGTGCCATGAGAAGTCTGCCCAAAAAGACAAGGAGGCCATCTAGAGGATGGTGGACATCTTTCATGGCATTAATCCCTACTCCGGGCATCTTAGGAGCATGGGCATGGTTGACAACATTGAGGATTACCATGTCACATTGAACCTTGACCAATGGCTGGACCAGAGAACACATAACATGCCATTAACATCAAAGGTTGCTGCCATTTGGATTGAGGGGAGCGAGCGTCGGGGCCCGTTCGAACATAGTGTTGTCCTCCAAGGGAAGGATAGGTCTATACATGGCATCTGGTCCTATCATGGGTGCTACGACACACTCTCATACCCGCTATTCTTTCCAAGAGGTGAGCTCGGGTGGCACAACTGCATTCCAAAAGTTGGTGTGACAGAGGCTGAAGTCAACCAAGCTCGAGCGATCCACAAGGCACGTGCTGAGGGTTGTGGTGATGATGATGCTGGTAACTTCAGATGTCTTAATAATGGCATACAAACCCAAAACATAAGTTGTGCATGCCATCAATCAACATACTATCTTGAACCATGTTTATGTGTGTATGGTCTGCTGGGAATAAACGTGTCTCCGTGCGTGACTATTATTGCTACAAATTCTAGATGCAGCCTGGGATTTTTAATCCAATATACAGCAAGCATCTGTTCCAGCAATTTGCCATCACACCTACGTCAAGATTGAAATCGCGTCTAGACTACATCCGCAACAATCAGGATAATCTAAAGGCCAACCTCTACAAAGGTTTGGTTGATAGCATGCATGTGGGGGAGGGAGAAGCTAATAATGTTGGAAGGCGTACCGTGCTGTCACCGACATTCATCGAAGGACCCCATAATATGAGGCCTCGATACATGGACGCAATGGCTCTGGTGTGAAATTTTGGAAAATCGGACATCTTCCTCACAATGACATGCAATCCTAATTGGGATGATATCAAGAATGTGATATACCCTGTCCAGAGTCCACAAGACTATCCAGATCTCATAACTCGAGTGTGGGCGAAGTTGGAGGAGCTGAAGAGGACATTGATGGACAAAAATATACTTGGGAAGGTTCGTGCCTACATATATGTCGTGGAGTTCCAAAACAGGGGCCTGTCGCATGCACATTTCTTGCTAATAATGCAAAGGAAGTACAAGCTCATGTGTCCTGAGCAGTATGACCTGCTTATCTCTGTAGAGCTACCAAACAAGAAGAAGTACCCTGACCTCTACAGGATAGTGATGAAGCATATGATTCATAGTACCTGTGGGACACTTAATCCATTTTGTCCATGCACAAGGGGGCGTATTTCATGCAAGAACCTGAGGGATATGGGTACCCTATGGGTCCCTACCAACCTGGATATTGGCCGGACCTAACAAGTGGGCCTGCCCGATCAGGACGTGTGGGTCGAGGACACGAAGTTACTTGGAGTACACGTCAAGGCAACAAGACTGTCCAAATCTACCCGGACATCACGGGATGCGTTTTGTAGTCCAACTCAGATTGCTTTCCATGTAACTTCGAGTAGATTAGATGCAAACTGACTTGTAATCCTTGGTCGTCAGCCTATATAAGGCGGCTAAGGGCACCCCCCGAGGACAACGAAACTCATACCAAGCAATACAATCCACGCATACAAGGCGTTGGGTATTACTCTCCGGAGGCCCAAACCTATATAAAACCCTCGTGTCCCTTTGTGTTCTCGCGATCATCTTTGAGTTCTTGGTTTCGCAATCGCCCTCACCTAGAAACCAACCACTTGGGTAACCCCATGGTGGACTGCCGGGCTTATAAATCCGACAGTTGGCACGCCAAGTAAGCATGGTTACAAGATCCTCTTTTGCGACCTCGATGGCATCCCGTCCCGGTGTTGTTTTTCCCAAGAGCATGAAGGACTTCCTCGCCAACCCGGTTCAGATTCAATTCGGAACCATGCCGGCGGATTTAGACCCAACCACTTTTTCTATCAACTTGGCGGCTCCTGTTGACTCGGTGACTTCCATCGACTCAGCGTGGCTCAAGTCGCTCAGCAACTCCCGTCGACTCAGCGGCTTCCGTCAACTCGGTGTCCAGCACCAACTCGGCTCTCGTTGGATCTGTTCCAGCGGGACAAGTTCTCCACCCGAGGATCGTCATACCACTTGCCCAGCAGGTTGGTGAACTCTCTCTCTCTCTCTCTCTCTCTCTGAGAAGGTTCTAGATCTACTCGTTGGCGTTCACCCACCCATGCCCTTCGACCTGATCGCAGGGCTATATCGCATCAGCAGTACTATTGCTGAGTGCGTAGAACTATCCGAGGTGGCGCTGCATGAAACCATATTGGCGCAGGGTCCATCCCATGTCCCCTTCGGTCTAAGGAACTCGTCCTTCGAGTACTCCAGCACGCTTGATCAAGTTTTCCAGATCCAATCTGGAGACCTGCCCAGACCCACCCAGTTTCTGAACTATGGTGAATTTCAGGTGCCTCGTATTGTCCTGACGCCAAACTCTTATGTAAGCGACGATGAGAGCAACTCTTCCACGCCAGATCGCGAAGCTTTCATTGTCTCTCTACAACCTGTTCGGGTTTATAAATCCCAACACTCGAGAAGAAGGCCATAACACCAGAAACTAGAACCACGCAGCACGACGCCATCAGGAGCAATGACCGTGACAATGTCGACCAAGGTGGTGCTCGGGAAAGATGCAGGCGCCCTATGCGTGCCCATAATCTACTAGCCAACCTTGAGCAGGCTGGTCACAATGTCTTCGCCACACCCCAGGCCAACCTGGGGGTGCCTTTGCTGAGCTAGAACATTTTCCAGACTCAGACCAAGTCAGATGACTTCAGGCATGACTCCAGGTCGCTAACACCCAGCTTGAGGAGTAGATCAACAACCGACTTGCACACTCTCGGTCCACATCGTCCAGGCACTCTCGAAGCCAGTCTGGGCATAGTAGATGTGACCGCCGCCGAGGCGACCGTGTGAGTGGTTGGATGGATCCAATCCACGAAGAGGAGGTGGAGCAAAACGCTGTCCAACCAGCCAACCCACTAGCCAACAACAATGCCAACCCACCGGCCAACAACAACACCAACCCACCTGTCAACATCAACGCCAACCCTCCCGTCAATGACAATGCCAACAACGGCCATCAACATGACAACAACGACAACCGCCACTATGGCGGGAGAGGTGGAGTTGATGACCATGGCCGACCAGAACGACAATGTGACCTTTGTGATGAGCTGTGTGAACTTGGTCAGAACCGCGACATGCGTGCCAACCTCAACAATTGTAGCATAGGCGCGATGAAAATGAGCTCCGTCACCGTGCCGAGTATGATCGCGACTATGACACTCCTGTGCCTAACCGCGATGCAGAATGCGAGGATTGACGTCACCAAGAAGATGAGATGTGCCACCACGCCGACTATGACCGCACGTATGGTGCCCCTTAAGGTGCCTACAACCTGCCCAAGCACGACTACAACTACATGTATGAAGATGCCTATTATCCGCCTAGACGCAACTACAGCGGGCGCGGCTGGGCTCCTCCCGACCAGTACTACCTTGATGATGATTACGATGATGACATGATGATCCACGGCTTTTCTACTTTCACACCACGCCTCAGAGCCGTTGATTGGCCGCCTACATTCAAACCAGCCACCAACGAAAAGTATGACGGTCGCTCCGACCCCACCATTTTGCTCAAGACATACAATACTGCGATGCGAGCCGCCAATGGTGCCTACGATCAGATGGCCACCTACTTCCAGGTGGTGATGGGCCCCGCTCCACTCCTGTGGCTCAAAAATCTTCCTCCAAATAGCATCGATAGTTGGGGTCAGCTCGCTAGAGATTTCACCTAGAATTACCAGGCCACCTACAGCCGACCTGGTAACATGGAAAAACTTGGCCAAGTTTGCCAAAGGATAGGTGAAAATATTTGAGACTACGCCAACCACTTCTTCGAAAATCGCAACAGGCTAGCTGGAATTGATGACCGTGATATCACCTGGTATTTTCGCTTCGACTTGACAAACCAGAAGATGTTCGAGAAGTTGTATGAGGCTACACCAAAGATGGTCGGATAGATGATGGAAGTTGTCAACACACAAGCTGACATCGAAGAGGTAGCAAAAGTTCAGTTTCAGAACATTAAACATCGCCCGACGGATGACTACGACCAGCCAATCCATGATGAACCCCGACCACGCCTGGAGCCCCGACTCCGAAAAAGGGCCCTAGAGGTCTACGCTGCTGAAGGTGACTCGAACAGGCAAAGCACCTTTAACTGAGAAGAATTTGATGGAACCCTCAGTGGCCCGTGCCCCTTGCACAGGGACGCACGTCATAGTCTTCGGGATTGCACAGTCCTGAAGAAAGAGCTCGGTACCCCGGTGGAATACAAATGACCACGCGGCAACGATGGCCGCCAAGATAACAACAAGGGTGATTATCGTAGCCGTGACGATGACCGTTGCCAAGATGACCATGTCAACCGCAACAGCGGTGACCGTGACGACCGCAACGGTCACCATCACGACGACCACGGCGATCGCAACAATAGTAGGTGTGATGACTGCACCGACTAGAAAAGAGAAGAGCGCCACGACCAGCCATATCAAGATGCCCAATGGCCCAGTGCCGACCAGAACGGGGACTTCCAGTGGCCTAAGCGCCAAGTCAACACCATTGTGGGCAGCCGCAACACTTTTTGTAGTAATTGCCAGCAGAAGCTATGCCAGTGAGAGGTGCACTTTGTCTCTATTTAGCCAGTCCAGTATCTGCATTGGTCAGAACAATCCATAACTTTCTCCAAGCAAGATCATTGGGTCCATATTCCAGATCCTGGGTCCTACCTGCTGGTGGTTTGCCCGACCATAGACGATTGGATCCACATTCTAGATCATTGGGTCCACATTCCAGATCCTGGGTCCTACCCACTGGTGGGCTCTACTCCCCAAGGTGCTGATTGACGGTGGTAGTGGCCTCAACATCATCTTCACTAAGACATTGAAGTGCATGGACTTTGACGTCGAGCGGCTCCAGCCCTGTGAAGAGCCTTTCTATGGCATACTCCATAGAAAAGGGTCCTACCCCATTAACCGAGTTATTTTGCCTGTCACCTTCGGCATAGAGGCCAACTACCGCATAGAGCACCTTACATTTGAGGTGGCCAATTTCAAGGCCTCCTACCATGCTATCCTCGGCAGGCCTATGCTGGCAAGGTTTATGGCAATCCCACATCACACTTACCTCATCCTTAAGATGCCAGCTCCAAATGGAGTCCTCTCTATCTATGGCAATGTGGAGACATCTTACGGATGTGATACCGAGGCAGTTCAGCTTGTAGAAGCCCGGGAGTTGTCAGCTAAGGCTACTACCATGGTCGCCAAGGCCCAGAAGATGAGAAAGGACCAACTAACGATTCCAGAGAAACAGCCAACCTCCACGGTGCTGCAGCCCGACCCCAGGGTCAAGAAGATTTGCCTCGGCCTAGAAGATCCGACCAAGATGGCCCTCATAGGGGCTGACCTGTTGGAGAAATAGGAACTTGTGCTCACCAGTTTCCTCCAGGAAAACTCGGACATATTCACATGCAAGCCATCTGATATGCCCAGTGTCCCGAGGGAGCTGGCTAAGCACTCCTTGGACTTGAGCAAGACTGCGAGGCCGATCAAGCAAAAACTTCGTTGCTTCGCCCAAGATCACAAGGAGGCCATTAGGGTAGAACTAAATAAGCTGCTAGCTGCCGGATTCATCCGTGAATGTAAGCATCCCAACTGGTTAGCAAATCCAGTCCTTGTAAGAAAGAAAACCGGTGAATGCAGAATGTGCATTGATTACACCGACCTGAATAAGCACTACCCTAAGTACCCCTTCCCTCTTCCACGTATGGACCAAGTCGTAGATTCTACAGCAGGGAGCATCCTACTCTGCTTCCTCGACTGCTACTCTAGCTATCATCAGATTGCTCATAACCCTACCGACCAAGACAAGACGGTGTTCATAACAACCTTTGGCATCTACTACTACTACAACACCATGACCTTTGGGTTGAAAAATGCTGGCGCCACCTACCAGAAGGCAATCCAGGGCTGCCTCGTAACACAGTTGCACAGGAACGTCGAAGCTTACGTCGACATTGTGGTCATAAAGACAAAGGATGAGGAAAGCTTTATAACCAACCTCGAGGAGACCTTCAACAACCTTCGGGCCTACTGCTAGAAACTTAACTCCGGCAAGTGTGTCTTTGGTGTCCCGTCTGGCATGCTCCTGGACTTCATGGTCAGCCAACGCGGCATCGATGCCAACCCCATCAAGGTGGATGCAATCAAAAACATGACGAAGCCATCTAACAAGATGGATGTCATGAAGCTCACTGGTATGACGGCGGCCCTTAGCTGCTTCATCAGCAAACTTGGAGAAAAAGGCCTGCCCTTCTTCAAGCTCCTCAAAAAGGAAAACAAATTCGTGTGGGATGACAAGGTCAGCAAGGCACTAATTAAGCTCAAAGCTTTCCTCACTACTCCTCCCATCATGATGGCCCCGGCTGACCAAGAAATGTTGTACCTCTACATCTCCACAACAACGCAAGTTGTCAGCACCATGCTAGTTGTGGAGCGCCAGGAACCCGACCATGCTTATGCAGTGCGATGACTAGTACATTACGTTAGCGAAGTCCTCAGCGACTCCAAGACCTGCTACACCCAAGTTAAAAAATTGCTCTACGCAGTGTTGATATCATCAAGAAAGCTGCATCACTACTGCTAGGCGCACAAGATCTATATGGTATCCTCATTCCCCATTGGTGAAAATCTGCAGAACAGGAATGTCAATGGCCGAGTTGTCAAGTGGTCTGTGGAGCTTGGAGAGTTTGACCTCAAATTCTGCCTACATCATGCGATCAAATCACAGATTCTGGCCAATTTCATGGCAGAATGGATGGAAATCCAGAAGCCACCCTCCCTGGAGAGGCCAGAACACTGGACCATGTATTTTGATGGAGCGCTCAACCTCGAAGTAGCCAGCACAGGGGTCCTCTTCATATCTTCCAAAGGCGAGGAGCTCAAGTGTGTGCTCGAGATCCATTACAAGGCCACCAACAATGGCGCCGAGTATGGAGCTCTCATCCACGGCCTCCTTATTGTTGTTTCCCTCAGGATCAAGCGTATTCTCACCTACGGTGACTCCAAGATTGTCATCTAGCAAGTCAACAGGAATTAGGATTGCACTAAGGACTCCTTGGATGCTTACTGTGCAGAAATCCGCAAGCTCGAAGCCTACTTTGACGGCCTCAAGTTCCATCATGTCCCCAGGGACTATAACGTCGCTACCAACGTCCTGTCCAAACTCGGCTCTAAATGCGTGCAGGTTCCAGCCGGCGTATTTGTTCAAGATCTCTGGAAACCTTCCATCAAAATCCTGGACTCGAACCAGGCCAACAATGCCAGTGCTTAGGCTCCGACCGACCCAAAACCCACTGATGTCATGATGATTGAGGCAGAAGAAGATTGGCGCGCCCCATTTATAGCCTTGATCACCAACTAGATGGCGCCAGAGGATAAAATAGAGCATCAAAAATTAGCTCGGTGCAATGCAAACTACGTCGTCATTGGCAAAGAGCTCTACAGAAAAGCTGCATCCACAGGGATACTGATGAAATGTGTTCTACGCAGTGAAGGTGTTGAACTATTGCATGAATTTCACTCAGGAACATGTGGCAACCATGCCGCCTCGGGCACTTTGGTCGGCAAAGCTTTCCACTCTGATTTTTACTAGCCAGCAGCAGTAGCCGATGCAAAGGAGCTTGTCCAATGATGCAAAGGGTGTCAATTCTTCTCCAAGCAGCAACATCTTCTAGCTCAGGCCCTGGGTACCATCCCACCATCATGGCGCTTCGCATGCTCTGGGCTAAACATGGTTAGGCCCTTCAAAACCACTCCAAGCAGTTACACACACATCTTTATGGCAGTTGACAAATTCACAAAATCGATTGAGGTCAAGGCCATCACTAGCATTGAGTCGGCTAAAGCAGCTCAGTTTGTGGAAGAAATTATGCATCGCTTTGGAGTGCCTAACAGAATCATAACCGACCTTGGCGCGTAATTCACAGGGTCCGAGTTCTAGGATTTTTGCTAAGACAACCTCATTGATGTGTACTACTCCTCAGTAGCGCACCCGCGCTGCAACAACCAAGTGGAGCATGCAAATGGGATGGTCCTCCAGTCCCTCAAGTCATGTATCTTCGACGACGCGTCCAAATATGCTAGCAAGTGGCTGTGTGAGCTTCCCCATGTCATCTGGGGCCTAAGGATACAGAAGAGTCGGGCTACCGGCTACACGCCTTTCTTTATGGTGTATGGCTCAGAAGCCATCTTGCCATCTGATGTGGCCTTTGGTGCCCCGCATATCCAATACTATAAGGAGGGTGAGGTAGAAAAGAGTCGGACATTGACAGCCTTGAAGAACATCGTGTGGCGGCCCTCATCCAGCACGCATGCCATGATCAGCAGATACGACGCTACCACGACCGGAATGTCAGGGAACACTCCTTCAATGTTGGTGACTTGGTGCTTTGCAGGGTCCAATCCACCAAGGACATGCACAAGCTAGCCGCCCCTTGGGAGGGCCCCTTCATCATCAAAGAAGTCATCCAACCAGGCACCTAGCGACTACAATGGGAAAACGGCTCCGGCGTCCCCAATCCATGGACATCGAGCATCTACGGTGCTTCTACCCTTAGAATATAAAGTTATGTACTCTGTTTACCTTTTATATGGAATAATTAAAACCCCTGTGGTTCTCTTTCCCGAGCTATCCTTGACGCTTGGGGGCTGCCTGACTTGTTCAGCGGCCCGCTCACTCACAAGCTCGGGTGCTCCCCCCTGGCGCCGACCTCTTGGTCAGGCTTTTTTCTCTCCTTCCCCTCCCAAGAAATATGATTAACTCATGTGGTTGGCATCCTAGCTAGCGAAACCTAGACAACTGTCAGTGTTTTGTACCGGCAGCCTACTAAGGGGGTACCCTAGGTAGTCGGTTGGGGGATCGCTGGACCTGGAACCCGAAGGTAAAAGCGAGGGCACAAGACACGGATTTATACAGGTTTGGGCTGCTAGAGTAGCGTAATACCCTACGTCCTGTTTTGGGGTGTGGTATATTACGCCCTACGCTTGGGTGTTGAGCTTAGGTGAGCTGCTGGTCTAGGTACCCTCGTCCTCCTTTATATACTCCAGGGGGCGGGAGTCCTAGTCGGATTACAAGGAGGAGTCCTAGTAGGAGTACACGATATGAGTCCTAGTCGGATTACAGAGGAATTCTAGTAGGAGTCCAACTTCTTCCTTCCTTATGGGTACTGGGGATCTATCCCCGACAAGTCCCTGAGCACTTCATAGTCGAATACAACAGTCTTCGAGTACTTTTAAGATACTCGCCGAGTAGTCTTGGTGCTCCTCGAGTACCTTTATCTGGCGGAATCTTCGAAGCTTCTCAAAGCTACCATGAGGCTATGGTGTGCTCAAAGCCTTGATCATCTTGATATTGTAGTCTTCATATATGGAGGGCGGCCCTCCATATGGAGTAGCCCCTAAGCCTTAGGTTGAATCGCAGAATCAGGCTGAGGGTCAAAATCTTGAATCTTGTTCTTTCAGCTTGAAAAAAGTCTTGGGTGTAGCTTATCAGCCCCCGAGCCTTGAATTGATTGAAAAATCAACTCGAGGGTCTTGAATCTTCACTTAAGTTATCATCCGAGTAGTTTTTGCGGCATCCAGCCCCCGAGCTTATGTGCTAGGTGAGCCGTAGGAGCCACGTCGAGTAGTTATTGGCACTTAGCCCCCGAGTTTGGGAACTAGTCTGTACGCTTGGTATCCTGGAGCATCGTCACCAAAGTTTGATTTGAAAGAAAATATGCGTACATTATGTAGCATTTTTGCAGAATATTGAAACTGCTAAAAATTATTCAGCGATCAATTTAAACATTGTGTGTCATACTCTTGTTCCAGTTATACTCTTCCCGAGTAGTTAGCCTATTACGTTTTAGACTCTCAGTCCCCGTTTAGCCGTAGCCACTGCGTGTGTGAGAGCTGTGTCTCGTGTACGCGTATGGGTATTGTTGTTTGCATGTGTATGTGTGCTACCATTTGGCGTCACAGGTGCACCCGAGGCTTTCACGAGTTAAGGCTTGTTCTGCTCGAGAAGAGTAGTGACCTTAAGAGAAGACAAAAAGGAATAGTCGTTGTTGCGATAAAAAGAGAGCGCGACAGCGCGAAAGAGTTTGCTGCCCTCCGGCGAGTAGAGCACGTGTTGTGCGCAAGAGCTTCCGGCGAGTAGAGTGCGTGTTGCGCACAAGCAGAAAATAAGCTAAAAAATAATTAGAAAAGTGACTTAGCTTGATTCGTAGACGATTGTTGACGTAGCCGTGGCAGTCGTTGATGGAATCGACTAGTTGGAGGTGATTCCGACTAGTTGTCGATGGTGCGAAGTTTGCCCTGACTAATTTTTTAGTTGAGACGAGGAGTTGAAGTAGTCATCGGCGAGCCCCGCGACGTAGTCGGAGTAGTTGTCAGCAATTGCCGCGACATAGTCGGAGAAGTCATCGGCGAGCTGCCCGTGGTAGTCGACGAGTGCCGCGATGTAGTCGAAGAAGTCGTCGACGAATCGTCGAGTGCTCTCGCGAAGTTGAAGTAGTCATTGATGAGGTAGTCTGTGGTCGGATGTCGATGTAGTCATTCCCGACTAGTAAGTAGCCGAGACGAGTAGTCAAAATAGTTGCCGGCGCGTCAGCTTGCCGATTGTAGGCGTTGCCGTGCATGCCGAAGTCTGCTCCGACTAGTCTGGTAGCTTACTTGATATGCACGTAACACTCTTTCTCCAATTGTTTCTCATGGCAGAAAACAAATCGATTGTTTCTCACGGAGGAAATAAGTTGCCAAAGGTAATCATTACTTTGTCTCGCGTGTAGCAACAAGACTGGATGTGATGATTTTTTTTTTCTGTTGATCGGACAGCGACGACATGATTTTGTTTCCCCGCATCGGACTTGTACGCAGGAAAAAGTATTCAACTTCACTTCGGTTTGGATGTGAGCGCGTGGTTGCTGGCCTTCTCTCTCTTGAATTAAATCTTGTGCATGGTCGTAGCCCCCTGTTTTTTTGTAGGGAATGTGATCTACCTTGTTGCCTTGGGGATATAAATGCACACGGCAATAGCACGGGCAATCTACTCATCTGTGTGCAGAATGGGAATTTTGCTTCGGACTTGGAATAGTGCTATCGCAAGTGCCTTGCTCCCTTTTGGGACTCGATTACCAAAATCGAATCCTGTTGGATTCTTGCTTGACGCGGCAGCTAGCTGGTAATAGAATACGGAGTGGATTCTGTCTTGAATTTTTGACACTGAGACACAGTCCTGGTTTGCTTCGTTTGCTTATTTTTAAGCACCCGTCACATCGAATGTTTAGATACTAATTAGGAGTATTAAACGTAGACTATTTACAAAACCGATTACATAAGTGGAGACTAAACGGCGAGACGAATCTATTAAGCCTAATTAGTCCATGATTTGACAATGTGTTGCTACAGTAAACATTTGCTAATGATGGATTAATTAGGCTTAATAGGTTCGTCTCGCTGTTTAGCCTCCACTTATATAATGGGTTTTGTAAATAGCCTACGTTTAATACTCCTAATTAGTATCTAAACATTGATGTGACACTTGCTTAAAAATAAGCAAAGGTAACCAAACGCACCTACAACAGGCTGCTGATTTGCCATCACCCAAAAACAACCATACAGTGCTGCTGAGAAGATTGATGTTGGATTGGAACTCAACGACTTGTTTCTCGTCGAGTAGATTGATTTTTAACATGAGGTCCTTCGAGCTCGCCCGATGATCTTGACGATCTACCCCACGGTGGGCGCTAGATGTCAGTGTTTTGTACTGGCAACCTACCAAGGGGGTATTCTAGGTAGTCGATTAGTCGGTTGGGGGATTACCGGACCTGGAACCCGAAGGTAAAAGCGAGGGTATAAGACACAGATTTATACAGGTTCGGACCACCAGAGTAGCATAATACCCTACGCCTGTTTTGGGGTGTTGCATATTGCGCCCTGCGCTTGGGTGTTGAGCTTAGGTGAGCTGTTGATCTAGGTAGCCCTCCTTTATATACTCCAGGGGGCGGGAGTCCTAGTCGAATTACAAGGAGGAGTCCTAGTAGGAGTACACGGTATGAGTCCTAGTCGGATTACAGGGGAATCCTAGTAGGAGTCCAACTTCTTCCTTCCTTATGGGTACTGGGGATCTATCTCCGACAACAACCTCGCGTTCACCCTCCTACAAGCTTGAGATCCACTCTGAGCAAAATGCTGGTCAAGCGAGGCTAGGTGCTTAGCGGCTACAGGCCTCAACTACACATTGTCCTATTGTATACACCAAAGCAGGGATGGAATTTTTTTCATCAAAATATAAATAAATACATTGCATTCATCGTTTCATCAAGCAGTTTAATACATCTTAAAGTATTTCTCCTACAGGTCAAGGTCATTTACAATTGTTTCTACCACTTACAATTGTTTCTACCACATCGTGGTACTGCTCAGCCACCTCAAGAATTTTGCCTTCATCAAAGTCAGTCGCGATTCCTGTCGCAGCATGTTCCAAGGGAGTTGTCGGGAAGTGTGATGCCAACAACGCAAAAGTGTTCTTGACACACTCCACTGCAGTATCCTTCAGCAGCCTCTTCAACTGACCTGGCGTAGTCCTGAGACGGTCTAGTAGCAGCGTTGGCTTGGATGGGTCGGCATCTACTTGGATCATGTCCATCACATAGCCAGCAAACTTCCACAGCTCCTCTAACTCTAACTCCAACCATGCAATTACATGTTGGTCATTTGGAGGTTACTTACAGCATAATCTAAGCAACACTCAAGGTCCTTGCATGCATTGGCTTCATAGGCTAGCTTCTGGGATACTTCATACTCATGATTTACTATCATGTCAAGCTCCTCCTAGAGGCGCTTGTTGGAGTCTTCGCACTCTTTGAGGTCAGCTTGAAGGCGCTTCTTGGAGTTTTCAGACTCTTTGAGGTGCCGCTTGAGCTTCTCCTCCCTCCTTATAGAATTTGTTTGACCACCCAAGTCTGCATCAGCATGTCGACATCCAAGAGAAATATGACTTAACAAGTCAGCGTAGCATACCTGATAAGTTAGAGCTCAGGATCTCCTTCTCAAAAGCAAAGTCAATCTTTGCCTTTTGTAGGTGGGCTTGAAGTCACATTTTGGTGTCCTCGCACTCCTTAAGGCTCCGCTAAAGTTTGGTTACTTGCATGGCGGAATCTGCATAAACAACATAGGATTACATCAGTATCAAGGTTACTAAAGCAAAAATTGATTAAAATACGATGGCACACTATACCTTTCATGAGTCCATCATGTGCCACCTTCTCGAGGCTCTGCCGAGCTAGCTGGCTCTCAAGGTCTTCCCTTGCCTTCTCAAGCTTGGCCTTTAGGCGCGTTGCCTTCAGACGATACTGCTCGGCATGATGGATGGCGTCCGCCCTCTTGTGAGCACACTCAGCCAGACTCTGTTCACATTCTAACAAGCAGAGCTCTGCAAAGAAACTAGTTTTCAAATGTAAGTCCCATGGGTTGGTCAATAAACTTACGATTAAAAGCTCAGAAACCGCGAAGGATGCTTGCCGCAACTCGGCAAGATCTCTCTTCTCCTGCGCAGCGTCCCAAGCAAGGTCAGCTCCGGAGATGCCGAAGGTATTAGGATCATTTCCTCCATCCAAGGGGGGCAAATCAGGTAGTGGATCATCCCTGGCAGCTCATCCTGCTTCAGAATGGCCCTAGCGTCCTCCTGAGCCTCCTCCTCGACCACGGCGTCCTCCTGACCTCCTCCCCAACAATGATGTCCTCCTCCACCTCCTCCATGACTTCAGGGTCAGCATGCTGTCGTCGGTAGCCTTAGCACCAACCTCAACCTATTGCGGTGTAGGACTCGGTGCAACCTCTTCGGTTTGACCATCCTCACCAGTCCCAGCCACTATGGCCGACGGCTACTCGACAGTGTGACCGCTGGTGGCCTCGGTCTGGCCCAAGCACCTCGTTAGCTGTGCACTGCCGTCTTCAGACTGCACGCCAGTTCTGCATCGCCACCACAATAAGCAATCCATGAAAGATTAGACTACAAACATAAACATAGAGAGTATAAAGGCGGCGACACTTACAGAATGCTCTTCTTCCTCAAGCGCAACTTTGCGCGCAGTTGCGGAGGCGGCACGGTTACGTCTTCGATCAGACCACCACACATCTTTGCCTTCAACGCCCCCTTGAGGCGTACCATGTCAATAGCGGCGGTCTTCATGAGTTCCGGCTCGTTGCCCTCTGTAGCCAGGCTCGGGGCGTTGGACCCAGCCATGCTGGCCGACCTAGTTGTGGCAACGGTACTCGGCACGACCTTCTCCTTCTTCCTACAAGCCAGCTTCTTCTTCTTTCCAGTCAGCTGAGGCTCCTTGGAAAGGGGTCGCTTGCGCATGACCTACCGGGTTTGTCGTCCAACGCCCTGATCCTCGCCACCCTCATTGGTCGCGCTTTCGATAGGCCCAAAAGAGGACTAAGAATCAAATTCATGGCTGGCAGGCAGCACGACTGGCACATCAGCCGGATAGATCTTGGGCAGTGCCGCTTGAGCCCTGCTAGGCAACGGTGGAAGGCAAAAATATACAAATGCGTTGTCCTAAATCAAGTCATGGCTCCAAGTTAGAAAGATTGCAAACAAATGACACACAACATCAAAACAAAGCTGAGTACAGTCTTACTAGGGTAGGCAACGGCCTCCTCAATGAAAAGGCCTTGGGGTGTCCCTGTTACTGACCTTGCTCTTGAAGGACTCGAACACCCGGCGAAAAACTTCCTCATCAGGCACCTCGCCAGAGACCTCTCTGGTCGGATCATTCAGCCCCGAGTACTTGTATGATGGATGTACTCGGTATTTGATCGGTTGTGTTGCCCTCTAACAGAAATTGATCCTGATGGTCGCGGGTGTCAGCTCCCGCGCATTCAAGTCGGCGATCTTCACTAACAGCTTGTCTACTTGGACCTGTTCTTCCGAGGTTGGCAGATTCTGCCACTCAGCTACTGACACTGGCCCATAATCGTACGTGGTGGCAACTTGAGTTTCTGATTGGCGATGAGGAACCACTCGGAATGCCACCACTTGTGGGAATCCTTCAATTGAAGGCCAAAGTACCCCTGCACCCTCTTGGGCGCAATGAGAATCCTACGCACCCCTCCTAATAACCTGATCCTTTGGTGACTACGGGTTTCAGTTGGTAAAGATAGAGCCACAGATGAAAATGGGGGGGTGCCCAAAAAAGCTTCGCATAGATGGATGAAAACTGATATGTCCAAGATTGAGTTCGAGTTTAGGTGTACCAGCTCAATCGCGAAAGAAATCTCCAGTGGGGATCTCGAATCCGTGCTCGAAGAACGGCATGAACACTACCACCTCTGTCGTGTCCTCCGACGGGAACTCCTGATCGGCGGTAGGCTTCAAGTTGAGTAGCGCTTGTGGACCAAGGAGCCCACGGTCGACGAGGGACTAGATCCACTCCTGCATCATCACACTCTTCATCCACACCAAGGAAGGCGTCGGTGCATTGGGCTGCGCCATTACTTTATGACCTTGTGATTTGGATCTAAAGAGGACTAGGGTTTTGTTGCGCATAAAGTAGCATAGCGGCTTGGGCGGCGATGGCGCAACAGCTCAGGCGGTGGCAGCAGCGCATGCGCGAGAGGAATGTAGAATGTGGCAGCACAACCTAGGGTTCACATGTGCGGCGGCGGAGTGCTCAGTGAACTCAAGGTGGAGGCACTATGAGAGGTTGAGGATAAGAGTGACAACGGCTCCGTGCCCCCTCGCTCTTTTGAAGGTGATGACGGCGTGAGTTACGGATGGAAATCGCGGGCCTTCCGTTAGCACGGCGCAACGTGCCGGGCGAAATTTGCAGATCCTCCCGTTAATGCTGTGTGCGTGTGATGGAATCTCCGGGATTTTCGTTGCGTTTTTAACAGCGTGCCTCTGTGGCTTTGTCACACCCTATCCTCGGGGCCAGACACCTAATTCTACTCGGCGCACCTCCGCGGCTTTGCCAGTTCTCATCCTTGGGGGCTAGGTGCCTAATTCTACTCGACGCGCCTCCGCAGCTCTACCAGTTCTCACCCTCGGAGGCTGGGTGCCTAATTCTACTCAGCGTGTCTCCGCGGCTCTGCCAGTTCTCACCCTCGGAGGTTGGGCGCCTAATTCTACTTGGTGCGCCTCCGCGGCTCTGCCAGTTCTCACCCTCGGGGGCTGGATGCCTAATTCTACTCAGCGCGCCTCCGGTGGCTCTACCAGTTCTCATCCTCAGGGGCTAGGCGCCTAATTCTACTTGGCGCGCCTCCGCGGCTCTGCCAGTTCTCACCCTCGGGAGCTAGGTGCCTAATTCTACTCAGTGCGCCTCCGCAACTCTGCTAGTTCTCACCCTCGGAGGCTGGGCGCCTAATTCTACTTGGCACGCCTCCGTAGCTCTGCCAGTTCTCACCCTCGGAGGGTTGGACGCTTAATTCTACTCGGCACGCCTCCACAGCTCTGCTAGTTCTCATCCTCGGGAGCGGGACGCCTAATTCTACTCGGCGCACCCCCGCGGCTCTGCCAGTTCTCACCCTCGGGGGCTGGGTGCCAAATTCTACTTGGCGCACCCCCTCGGCTCCGCCAGTCCTCATCTTCGGAGGCTGGGTGCCTATTTCTACTCGGTAGGCCTCCACGGCACAATCAGTTTACAACACCAGGAATCAGCATCCTAGTCTCAACATTGCATGCCTATATTATTCTCCGGAGGCCCGAACCTATCTAAAATCCATGTGTCCCTTTGTGTTCTCGTGATCACCTTCGAGTTCTTAGTTTCGCAATCACCCTCACCTACAAATCAACCACTTGGGTAACCCCCTGGTGGACTGCCAGGCTTATAAATCTGACAGAACTGTTACCTGCAGCCATTCTGCGATTCAACATCGCAGGGCAAGGATTCATACCCCATCTACCGGTGACGCAATGATGGTCATAAGGAAAGAATTCGAGGTCATGTCCTGGACAATCAGTGGGTCGTTCCATACAACCGGTACCTGTTGCCTACTTTCAATTGCCACATAAATGTTAAGGCATGCAGTAGCATTAAATCAGTGAAATATTTATTCAAGTACATATACAAGGGCCATGACAGAGCGTCTGTGGCTGTTAGGGAGGCTGGCAAAAAAGATGACAAGGGGAACATTGATGAGATCACGCAGTACAGAGAAGGCCTAGTGGGTGATGCCTCCAGATGCGTTGTGGAGGATATATAGCTTTGACTTGAGTAAGAACATCCACCTGTGCAGTAGTTGGAGCTTCATCTTCCCGACATGCATATGGTGACATTTCATAAACAGGACAAGATCGAACGAGTTGTCAAGCATCCAGGTGCCGACGAGTCAATGCTAACATCGTACTTTGCCTACAACAGGGTTCATGAGGAAGCTCGCGGAATCTTGTACCATGACTTTCCAGAGCATTTTACTTGGGAGTCTAATGGTAAATTTTGGAAGCCATGAAAAAATGTTGTATACCAGGTCGGGAGAGTCATCTCGGCTCATCCGGCTAAGGGGGAACTGTTGGGCTACGAGGTAGGCTACACTAGCGCAAAACAAAAATTTTCTACCACATAAACCAGGAAAACTGCCATATATGGATCATGGGATTACCACTCAACGCACTGATGCGGAAGATGTAGAATCGCATCGGGGCAGCGAAGTCGATCAGCGTAGTCGAACACATAGTCGATCACATCGACGTCGAGCAGCTCCTCAGAAGCTCGTCCACGTGCAGCAAGATCGTCCTCGTGCCGCGGCTCGTCGTGGCTCGTCAGCGTGCTGCAGGTGAAACACCTCCAAGGTATCCACACGTGCTGGGAGGAAGCATCGCAAGCCGTACTGCTAGGTCCACGAGTTGCAACAGGAGAGGGCGTGGGAGGCGTGGCAGATGTGTTTCGTCCAAAGGGATGAAACCCTAGGGCGACCCACCCCTCTATTTATAGAGGTTCCTGACGGGCCTCTGGGTTCGAGGCCCATTAGTACTTCTAAACCTAATCCAACTTGGATTATATCCGAATTGGGCTTCCATCCCCTTAAGTGTGTGACTCTATAGGTTCGGATACGTATAGACATGGCCCGAGTACTCCTACTCGGCCCAATAGTCGGTAGCGGCCTCTAGCAAGATGTGCCAACTCCTATACGCACACGAAGATCATATCAGACGAACCGTCACAACGTCCCATACATGCTATTCCCTTTGCCAAACGATATTTGGTCTAGCTCCAAGCTGACCACTCTTTCTCGATCCTGTGATTCGGAATCCCTTTGTAGGTTAACTCTTAACCGTACGTAGCATGGCCATGCATTTTCGGATCCGATCACTCGAGGGGCCCAAAGATATCACTCTCAATCAGAGAGGGGCAAATCCCATCTTGATTGACCATGCCTCATAGCATGCTTCTTGACAAACCCAAAAGCTACCTTTTTAACTACCCTGTTACGGTGTAGCATTTGATAGCCCCTAAGTAAGTCGATCCACATCTTGAGTACATGCGACAATCTCAGGTCTAAGGACAAAGCATACTTGTTGTGTAAAGAGAGAACTACTTCTCATGTTGGGTTAGTCCTAGCACATGTCTCTACATGTGCCTACATTATTAGTTTGACATCTCCATGTCCATGACTTGTGAAACATAGTCATCAACTAATACATGTACTAGTCTAATATTCATGTGTGTCCTCACATGAACTCCGACTAGGGACAACTTTAGAAAAACTATACAAGTAAAGAGTTTCACATACAATTCACATAATTGCAAATCAATTCAAGTAGCCTTTAATGGATATTCAAGGAACATAATATAAATCATGGATACAAATGGAATATCATCATCTCTATGATTGCCTCTAGGGCATACCTCCAATAGGAACGCTACTTTCTTCAGGTTCTCCTAAACAATGTTGCTGGGGGCTACTTTATATAAGCACCTGAGGACTGTTAATGGCGTGCTCTTGCCTTTATTCCAGGAAGCTATGGAGAGGCGAGGTCTAATCGAAGAAGACAATACACTCTATGAGTGTCTTACTGAAAATAGTTTGTCCCAGATGCCATCCTCATTGTGTAGGCTATTCGCGACAATATTGGTATTCTGCGAGCTGAATGATGTGTTTGGGTTGTCGATAAAAAAACCTTGATGCAATGTCAGAAGACTATTGGCGCAACAATCCAAACCTAAGTCTAGTGGAACAGATGGTTTTGATTGACATTAAAAACATGTTGCGGTCTATGGGGAAGGACATAAGGACGTTTCCTCTTCCAGAAATTGACGACACATATGATGATGCTACCAGTATTCCTCATGAGATATTTGAAGAAGCAAGCAATGATCAGAACCTACAAGATGTGGGACTATCTGATTCCCTAAATGAGGAGTAGAGGGATGCCTACAATGACATTATGTCAAAAGTCGACACCGAACAAGATGGTTTGTTCTTTGTGGATGGACCTGGTGGTACAGGAAAGACATTTTTGTACAAGGCACTCCTCGGAACCCTGCACAATCAGAACAAGCTTGCCATTGCTACAACTACATCTGGTGTCGCAGCGTATATAATGCCTAGTGGGAGGACGGCCCACTCACGTTTCAAGATACCCCTTACTCTTGAGGATGGAGGTTGTTGTAGCTTCACGAAACAAAGGTACTGCCAAGCTGCTACAGCAAGCATCTCTCATCATTTGGGGCGAGGCATCTATGACAAAGAGGCAAGCTGTGGAAGCACTAGACAACAGCCTATGTGATATAATGGGCCGGTCGAAGCTGTCGTTTGGTAGGAAGACTGCCGTCTTTGGTGGGGATTTCAAACAGTCCTTCCTGTTTGTACAGAAAGGATCCAGAGCTCAAATAGTCGATGCTTCTCTAAGGAGGTCAGATCTTTCGGAATTCATGCGCCACCTTAAGCTCGTGCGCAACATGAGGGCGCAAAGTGACTCGTGGTTTGCTGATTATCTGCTGCGCGTTGGTGGCGGCACGAAGGAGGTTAACAGAGATGGTGATGTACGTCTTCCAGACGATATATGTGTCCCATATTCTGGCAATTCTGAGAAAGATCTTGACAGATTGATCAAATGCATCTTTCTAAACCTCAATGCAAACATGAAAAAACAAATACAACATGACCTCTAGATTGATTTTATCCACACGTAATGATTGGGTAGACAATATTAATATGAAAATGATTGGCATGTTCCAAGGTGGGGAGATTGTGTATCATAGTTTCGACTCCACGATTAATGAGTTGCATAATTACTATCCATCTGAGTTCCTTAACACATTGACACTCAACGGGCTACCTCCACATTTGCTAAAGCTCAAGATCGGTTGTCCGGTAATATTGCTTAGGAATATTGACCCTGCGAATGGACTCTACAATGGTACAAGGCTGGTGGTTTGAGGGTTCCAAAGAAATTCAATCAATGTTGAAATTGTGATGGGACAGCATGCTGGGAAGAGGGATTTTCTTCCTTGAATACCGTTGTGCCCCTCTGATGATGAGATATTCCCATTCCAATTTAAGAGGAAGCAGTTCCCTGTTAGGCTCAGCTTTGCCATAACAGTCAACAAGTCACATGGCCAAACTATAGGTGTGTACCTGCCCGCACTTGTGTTCTCTCTTGGTCAGTTGTATGTTGCTATGTCTAGAGCCATAGCCAGAACGAACATCAAGATCCTCGCCCTCCCGCCTAACGTAGAGGCGGAGGAGGAAGAGGCTAAAAAGAAGGAAAAGAAAAATGCTAAAAAGAAAGCGAAGGGCCAGGGTAATCAAAATGAAAAGGAACAAAAAGGTAGATCAAAGAAGAAGAAAAGGGTACCAATAGTAGATGGCATGTATACGAAGAATATTGTATACAAGGAGGTTTTAACACCATAGGTGAGGTAATATAATCATTATTCGTGTGTGTTTTATACTTTTCATTTAATTTTTTTTAAAATACTTAACTCATAAATTCCATGTTTCTTGCTCTTGCTAGGTAATTTTAAATTCCATGTTTCTTGCTCTTGCTAGGTAACTTTAAATGCTTTGCCGTAATCTCCATGGAAAATTTGCATCCACGTGAGCTGCTAATTATCAAGTCAAGCGTTTAGGTAAAAGTGATTGCTTAATTTTGTCACATGATGTCACTGCATAGGAAATTTTCATCCACACGAGCTACTATGAATCAAAAATTACGGTTTACAGTCCAAAACAATAGTTCAAGCATGCTCCCCTGATTGAGCGAATATCCTTATGTTTGCAGATTTTGAGACCCTGATGTACTTCTTTTCCAAGTTGTAATGTGTAACTACTATGACATTAGACCTTTTTGTGGGAGCATGTTCAATCATAGGTATACCTCTAATGGTACTGTAATTATTTCCAGGCTTCAATTGTTTAGATAAGCAATTACCAATCTCATCATTTTCATTTTACAATACAATTAGAAGATCAATAATGTTTACCTGAATGGACTCATATCCTCCTAGGTACTTGGAAAGCTGCTTTTGAAATATGGTTCTTGAAGGGAGCTCGTGTGTTAGAAAATTTAAAATGCTATATTGTACTGAGCATGGAAAAGTTGTATCCACACGACCTGCTAATTCTCAAATCAAGACTTCAGATAAAAGAAAGACATTGCTTACTGTTGTCACCACTAGATGTTGGTAGATGGTTTCAGTGCGTCGAAAGTGATGTTGTTCTGTTACTTTCAGCGGGAGGGAGACAGAGTATATAATTTCCCAAGTTTGATGTGAGATGACATCAGGCCATTTGTGAATGCATCGCCATTTGAGATCCTGGTGCATTTAGTTGCTGTTAATAGTGGAGATGCTGCTGCCACCTATGCTGTTAGTTTTATGTGAGATGATATCAGGCCATTTGGCTCTAAATTATTGATATAGTTCTGTAAAAAAACTGACTACTAATCAAAATGTAGTTTTATTTGCATTATGAGAGGCTAATGTCGATGCAAAAATGTTGATGAATGTCCATGTTATATCGACTCAAATATCTTTATCTGCTTGTCAGCGTTATGCAGGCTTGAAAAGTTCTTGGAAACAAGTGGACTGAAATTGCAATGCTGTCTCGGGAAGGTGGGTTTTCTATGGGAAGTGCGAACTAAGATTAATGGCATGCGTATATTTTTTGTTTTCCTTGCAACAGAATTAAAAATGTGGTGAAGATTAGGTTTTCTGTTGTAAGCAAAAGGAAGGACAAGGAAGAATATATACCAAGAAAATGGTGAATCATGTTCCAACACAAATGCAGAGAGGGATTCTAACAGAAGCATGATGCTGAGAGTATATCATCATCCAAGATGCAAGCATGCATGGATGGATGCTCCTCGATGTCGCCTGCTGATGCCGGACGCTCGTAAAGTTGGCTCATTGATACTCGTTAAGTCGATGAGGTATATAAAGTACAAGCTGAACTTGTTACATATTCTATATCAAGTATCAAGTATTCAATGGTCTGCGTAAAATTGTACAGCTTAACTGGAAGTAGGTATGTTCTTGGATTAAATATTTTTTAATATAGGTGCTTATTTTCACACTATTGTTACCTTATTGAATGCTCTTTGTATTGAAATATAAATATATCACAGCTCGTAGCAACGCACGAGCACAATCCTAGTTAAATGGAAATGACCCAACTTTTTTATGTATTATTTCATTGCAGCTCGGCAAATCCGGGAAACCGCCCCGTTTTCCGGTTGGGAAAGGTTGCTCGATTACATTGTTCGGGGTTGGGGGAGGATGCATTTGTGGCTGTGTCACGCAGAGAAGGTGCACGGTCTGATAAAAAAGGACACCGGCCGGACTGATTTCGTTTTTCCATCTTTCGACGTTCTCTATGCCACGTACGGCAGTAGCAGAGGGTGTGAAAGAGTGGTTGGTTGGCAGTGGCACGGCCAGCTCGGGCTCCGCGAAATTAATGCAAGTGGCAAATGGAATGCAGGACACATTGCGCAGCAGCCCGCTACGAGAGACGAACCACGGACTGGGCCGCTGCTGCCGCTCCCGGCAGCCCACTACGTACTGTAGGAGAGACGAACCAGAAGGCCTCTCTAAATTTTCAGTTTGCTGCATTTGGGGTAGGTCTTCTTCTCCTCATACAACAAAATCTCAGGCAAGAGGAAATGCATGTAGGCCACTGGCCCATCGCCATTTAATAATTGATGTTTCAATAAGTGCCCACCGTCATATCACCTATCACACTTGGTTCATATTATCCTCCACCTAATTATTCGAGAATTTATATGACTACATGTAAGCACAGGATTATCTCCTCGTCATGCTCCTTTTCATAGGATTATTTCCCCGAGTTGGGAACTTGTTCCGGGTTGCCATGCATCTTTGCTCTCAGATCAGTCTATTCTCAGCGCCGTTCAACCTGCCACCAGTTAATATGCTAACCTCTAACAAGTTGGGAAGCACCTGTCAATGTCATGTGGCGCCACACACACACACACACTTGACACTTGCAACGCGGGACCCGCCACATCTCTACGCAATGATCGCGCAGCATCTCCATGCAAGTGAGAAACAAGCTAAGGAACATCTCTCTCATGATCAGATTAAACTAACACACGATCGCCGCCCATGATGATGATTGCCTCCACGACGGCATGGCGAGGGATTTTGGCGCAACTCCCTGCGTGTGGGAGCCAAATATCCCGTGCAGTATGGTGGTGGATCCTGTGGCCATGATCATATCACGGGCAAGCTAGCTGAGCCGAACTGCCGAGCTAGGCCACTCCACACTCATGCTGCCGCTGGCGTCGCCGCCAAGCAGAGGGAGAAGGGATGGCAGGCAGCCCCTCCACTACTGGATGGACGCGAGTGAGCCTTGGCTTCCACCCTAAACAAGCCTCTTTCCCTGTACCAACCGGCATTACTGCTGACTTGCCCAATGGCAACTAACAGTTTGTAGATAAACTTTTCGGTTCACTTATATCATTTTACTTGAAGGGTTAAAAAGTCATGATATGCGACATTAATTTTTGGACTTTCAGAATTAACAAATATGAGTTGTAAAATCCAAATTTGGCTTTAGCAATTACAAATGATGAACATAAAACAATTTGAAATTTAATGGTTCAGAATTTTGCAATATGGGTGTTGAGAAAATAAGAGCTTAATTTCCCTAATAGTTGAACTTTTATATCGTGATTCACGGCAGTGGCGGACGGATGAAAACTTGGCTGTGGCAAAGTTGATCGATCTTGAAGCAAATCAAACTTCTATTTGCAGTGCGCAATGTCTGAATGTGCATAGCACTTCACCCCTCTTCTTGGTACAAGATTGGTGCTTAATATGCATCCGTGGCAGTGTTTATATATAGCAGAAATTAACAGAAAGAGCTGGAGGATTCAGCTAACATGGAAAAACAAGGTATGGCAACTGCCATACTTTGCCATGTTGCTCCTAGGCCACTGATTCAGGGTTTCTTTAGGTTCCGGATTGAGGTTGGAAAAATAAGAAGATGAAAACTATGGCAAACTACAATTTTGGAAATCTATTTGAAAAGCTACACATTTCTTGTCCTTTTGCATCGCAGCTACAAATATAGATTCAAAACTTTAAAATTACGCTTTCTACTATCATTTTGTATGGTAAACCTAAGCCTTTCCCAAAAAAATGTATCATAAAACTGCACTTATATTATCATTCCATTTCACAAAACTATATACTTACACAAAATGCCAGTTGAAGTGTAGTTTTCGATACAATACGGTAATGGAAGTGTAATTTTGTGAACTTGACTCTTCTGAGTGCCATCCCTACGATATATAAAAAACTAGAAAAAAGTGTAGTTTCAAATCATATTCGAAAGTTTTTTTTTTGCCATTTCTACAACATACAAAGCTGGAAAATTATTCCCGATTGCAAAGCAGTACTTGAAAACACTGGATATTTCTGAAATTTGTAATTTAATATTGATAGTTTTGACTTAGTTTAAGACTTTTAAGTGCCAGTTGAAGTGTAGTTTTTCGACACAATATGGTAATGGAAGTGTAATTTTGTGAAATTGACTCTTATGAGTTTCATCCCGTACGATATAAAAAACTAGAAAAAAGTGTAGTTTTCTTATGGCTTTCACAATTATAGTATAGTTTTGTCAAATTTACCCAGTTCATTTTCCAACTACTCTGCATTCTGCCAAACCAGAAGTTCAAAACCAGAAATTCAAATCATATTTGAAAGTTATTATTGCCATTTGTACAACATACAAAGCTAGAAAATTATTCAGGATTGCAAAAGCAGTACTTGAAAACACCGGATATTTCTGAAATTTGTAATTTAATATGATATATAGTTTCGACTTAGTTTAAGACTGTTGCCATAATATTAAAAATATTGAAAAGCTAGCACAGAATTCATCGAACCAAACTTGCACCCCCAAGATTTATTCTTCACAAATAATGCGCACACCAACAACATTTTAAGAATTCTAAAAAACAAAATTTTAAAGGTTTTGGATCAAAATAACAAGTCGAACATGTAGTTAACGGGGTGGCCTGCTGCACGTACAGATGGGATCCATAAGAGCTTCGTGAAGGATGTGACACATTAGGTGGTCTTGTTGTTTTGGCAATAATGTGAAGGAATGCTAGGGTGTTCAGCCACCTGCCATGTTCCATTTCAAATAATTATTGATAGCATGAGGCAACATGGAGCACTGCTGAAGCAGGGGCTAGTTTGTCTCCGGAGTTCGCTTTTTTTATCTGAGTGTGTATTTTTAGGGTTGTGTTTTTTCATGTCATTTTCCGCGTTTGTGACTGAGTCGCAAGATGTCATGGATTAGCATCTGGATTTTGCAACTTATTGGATGGTCTCTCCTCCTTAATTACACTACTGGGAAAACACCTTCAGTAGCGGGTCCAAACCCCCTTCAATACCGGTTGTGCAACCGGTATTATTATGTCGGTACTCCTGTACTAAATTGTCGGATTTTTTTCTTTTCTGTTTCTTTTCTCATTTTCTTTTCTGTTTCTTTATGCTATATTAGTATTTCATATTTATTTTCTTTACGTATGTTAGTTCTAATACGCAATATATATAAAGTTGTATTTGATCTATAATATTACATTTGAGGTAATATTATACATAGATATATTGTGCATACACATATATGAATATTATTACATTGCATCAACTCTCCAAGTTCAACATTTTGGATCAATTATTCTGAACCTAAGTCCTAACAGTGATGCAAATTTGATCCATCGTTATGAAACTCTCCCGCTGGATTTACTACCTTATCCATAAGAAATCCACTGAGTTGTTCTTGAATTGCCCTGATTTTTTCCGTCTCAATGAGTTCTTCCTTCATGTGCATAATCTATGTCATTAGCAAAGGTTATTATATTAGATCAATGGATCTGCACAATTAAAACAAATGTACTGTTAAGAAATTTGTATACATACTTTGAATTCGTGGTCAGTTATACGCTTGGGACCTACAAAGCCACGGATGAACTTACATATGTAGTGTCCGTATAAATTATTCCCCGGATTGTTTCAAACACTATATATGGCAAAACAAGTTATGAAATATTTATTGTGTTCAAGGAAGTGACACGAGATATGCAAATTCAATACATACCGGGAATTCATAGTGGATATGAAGTTGCTCCTTAAATTCACCTAAGTGATGTTGCGGAAGCGAGCCCATGCTCTGTTAAGCATGTCTATGATGTTGGTGTATTGATTTCTTGATCTCCTTATAGAGTCCAGGATATAGACCATGCTTCGATCAACCACGACAACAAGGAGTATTCAGTGGAAGCTGTACATATTGCATAGTGAAAAGCTATTTAGTCTTATTTTTAACTGCTAGTTCGAAACATAAAAGAGATGGGAAACACGCTAACTTGAAGTTGTACGGCAGAAGTATGTACTTTTTGTAATGTTGTTTCTCCAAGAAATTATATATATTTTTCAAGGTCTAATTTAGTTTATCTCTTACATTTGCCTCATTTATAGCATCCGGAACCATGAAGCCAACGTTATACAATCCTATCATCCGGCAAGCTTGAACAAAATAGAATAGGAGATAAGACATCGCACAATGACTAGAGCAGGGATTCTGAAGTTAGAGCAAATTAAACACTTACAGAACTGAGGAACTGATGAGTGATTTGTCAAGTGCGTCTTGATTGTAAAGGAAATAAAGTTCCTCGAGCGGCACATTTATAATGGCATCACCATGAAAATAATGTTGATCTCCAATCCAAACTTCTAGCATGAGTAAACCGGTGGTTGAAGCCTCTATGTACCATTAGTGCAATTATACATCTTCGTTGAAAGATGATCCACCAACTGCAGCCAAACAAACTCTTTCCCTAACTCAAATTTCCATTTACCAACACCAGGATGCTTTGGGATGTGATCCTCCCCTCGAAGTTGAGCTGCAATGAAATTTGTATATTTAGCAAATAGAAACACGTGCTTATCAAACTCCGAAAGTACCTGAAGTAGGGCAATAAATTGGTTGGATTGGGTTCCGAGCTGTGGAATACTTGACTCACTTTTCTTCTTCTTCTAAAAAGCCTTTGTTATTGTGCAGTTGTAGTCAGATAGCGGTGGTTTCTTTGGATTTTTCTTTTTCTCCAACTCCATGCCTCTAATGAAAGCACGAAATTTAACCTTATCAAGTGGTGGATCTTTCTTCACGAGAGGCTTTGGTGCGAAGTGAGCTTTAACCTCAGCATCCACTACTGCGTTGATTTTCGCATCAGTCTTCTCGTAAGCTTTCTTGGGCTTTCATTGCTTCTCCTTCGGCTTCTTCTGCTTCTTCTTTGTAGGCGGAACTAAGGGCGTCTTTCACCGTGTAGCCTTGCTCATAACAGGGGGAGGTGGACTCATGCTACGATCCCTATCAGGTGGTGGAGAGCGTGGACTCATGCTAGGATCCCTGTCAGCTAGTAGAGAGGGTGCCCTAGCAGATGGTGTAGGTGATCTTGCCCTTGAGACCCAAGGTTGGGGGATTCGGTTGCGGAATCCTTATGTAGCGCTTGGGCCATAGAATCCAACCATGGATGGCTTCTCCCAGATTCTTTTCCCCAACACCTCCAGTTACCTCCAGTTCGAGGTCATCCCAACCGTCGACCACTCGGTCCACCCCAACTTTGGCGTAACCGCAAGTTGGAATCTTCATGCCATGAATTATTTGGCCTTGTGTCGATTGTTCAGCAACACCATAAGCCACCACGATGAGCTTATTTTTCACAGGAGTAACAAGCTCACAAGGGGCCCTCCTAGTCATGTCGTCCATGGGGTGGCGTTGGTTGTCCTCAACCATGTCAGAAGATTCTCTAGTTGGGGATTCCGTGGAAGCAAGGGATTACATTGATATTTTTCCCTAATGATGCAGCTGCTTGTTCACTGGCTTGTTTGCTAAGAGCTACAGCTCGTCGATTGCTTCCTCCATTCTTGCTTCTGTCAAAGCTACGTATTCTTGCAACTCTCACAGCTGTCGTGCGTGTTCGGCCTTACTTCTTTGGCAACATGTAGGAATCAATGAGCTCACGAAAGGCAAACTTCAATGGAATTACTCCTTTGTCTTGGCAACTTCCAGGGTGTTCTGGATTACCTAGTGCCATAGTCAGCTGGTCCTTCTCTCGATCAGGCACGAAAGATCTTTCGGCCGTAGACTTTATTAACTCAACAAACCTCGTAGCCGCTTCTCTTAATTCTTGGCCAAACACAAATGATCCATCTTCGGGATTGAGCGTGCTGCGATGAGAATAATACCAATGCTTTGCTAGCTCCGGCCATTCGACAGTCGCTGGTACTATTCCCTTCTTGTAACCTCCTGGCCCAATTACTACAACAATATTCCCTTCTTGTAACCTCCATTAGCAATTATGTCATCTTCCATCCTCTGCCATTTGATGATCCCCTTCTTGTAACCTCCTAGCCCAAGACGATGAAAGTATTTCTTCTGACGAGCATTGTTAGTGCTGGTTTTAGTTGTCTTATTGCTCTTTTACAACTGCTTCAACTACACAAATGAATCCCAGTTATCTCTTAACTTCGGGTTCGTGAAATCTGGTGTAACGCCGTTCTTTATGTAGCCTTTGTTTAGGTTCTTTTTGTACGTCTGAAAAGCAATACCCTTCCAAAAGCCCCAATCTTTCACTTTTTCTTCATCTACATCTTCGAACGTGAAGCTGCTCCCATATCATTTCCTTCTCTCGCTCGAGGACCGTGCTTGTGGGGACCACGCTCTCATCAATTTCAGGGCTTTTCCAAATCTGAAAGCTTATTGGGATATTATCCCTAACAAGAAACTAAATTTGATTCACCAATTTGGTCTTAGCATTATCTGGAGCAGATGGTTCACCCCCTTCATTAAGTTCCATGATGATGATACGGCCCTCTAACTTCTTCTTGGGCCTCATTTTCGTTTAGGCCTACTCGATCCAGATGGCTGAAAAATGAAAGAACTATTAATTCCTAATAATCTTGATAAGTAGAGAATTCAAATCATGTTTACATATAATAATTGCTATACCTCGCCTTGTTGCCTATCATTGCCTCCCTCAGCAATTGGTTGCTCCTTATTGCCATCACCACACATGTTGAAGTAGATGTCATTCTGGCTATGATCAACCTCTTCATTTGGCGGATCGTTCGTGCGACCTTGAGCAATCAAATCCATTAGGTATTCCTCATCCAATTGGGCCTACTCATCCTCTGATCGTGCCATTGTAACTAATATAATATAAAAAGAATTATTTAAAAAATGACTTTAACTTATACAATTTCAAACAATAAATGACTAAAAAAGAATGAAACACTTGAAACACTTATACAATTTGTTACAATAAATGACTACAACAATATTTATTGTGAATTGCTAGTAAATGAAAAAAAAGAATTAAACACTTATACAATTTGTTACAATAAATGATTACAACAATATTTACTGTGAATTGCGAGTAAATGACAACAAGAAAAGAGTTAAATAAATATATATTTTGTTACAATAAATGACTACAATAATTATTATTTACTATGAATTGTTAGTAAATGAAAAAAATGACTAAATAAAACTTATACATTTTGTAACAATAATTGACTTCGGAATGAATAGCTAATATTTGTAACAATAATTGACTACAAAAATTAACATGATTTCTAAAATAATTTGGTAATTTCTAAAAGTATCAGAGCAATTTTCTAGTATTTCTAGACATTTCTAACAATTAACACGATTTTCTAACATGGCATGTTGTACAATTTATGATTAATAGGATTTATAGCTAATTCAAGAATTTTTCTATATTTTCTAGCTAATTAAACATTTTTTCTACATTTTCTAGCTAACTCAACATTTCTAGAAATAAAAAAGGAAAAAAATGACGTCAACCGGTCGCGAGCTTACGGCAGCGGAGAAGACGGAGCCCGCGGCCGGCCGGTTGCACTTCGTGCAGGACGGGTCACGGGTGGCATCACCGGTGTCGGCGTGGCGCCGGTTTCGGCGAGGCCGGCCGGCAGCACGTCGACCGGGAGGAGGCCAGCGTGGAGTGGAGGAAGGGCAGCGGAGTGGGGAAGCCGCCAGCGGTCGGGTCGGGGGCGGCGCCGGTGTCAGGCGGGAGGCTGGCGGCGGCGGAGTGGAGGCGGTGTCAGTACGGTGAAGGAGGCCGAGGCAGCGGCAGTGGAGGAAGGGCAGCGCCGGTCGAGGAGGGGCGGTGCTGGCGTGGAGGTTGGGCGCCGGCGACAGGAGGCTACAGAGCCGCGCGCACGATGGGGGTGACGAGGCTGACGTGGGCACACAGCGTCGGAGAAGGCGCTGGGGGCATGACACGACAGCAGCACGCGGCATGGAGGAGGAGTGGAGGATAGGGTTTTTATCTCTCCCCCCCTCCCCCCCCTCCCGTCCCCCGCCCAGTACCAGATCTTACCCCCACTTAGTACTAAAGCCCTTTAGTATCCCCTTTAGTACCGGGTGGTAGCTACACCCGGTACTAAAGGGGTGTAAACACACCCCTTTAGTACCGGGTGTAGCTATCACCAGGTACTAAAGGGGTTATAACCCACTGTTTCAGTTCCTGCCAAGACAAATGTTTTATTTCCTTTCTTTTAAAATTGCTATTATATTTATTTATTGCGTAGTAAATCTAATAAAGTTCATAAAATTGCAAAAAAAAGTTTGTTATCTTTATGTTGATTAGATCTACACAATGAAAATATTAGATGTAGTTAAATATCAAACATAGTAAAATTAGTAATATTAAGTTAGTAATAGGTTATAAATGGTCATAATACTAATGTTAACTTAAAATAAGAAAAAATAAATATTTTCACCATGCAAAAATCAAGAAAAATATTGCCTGTAGTGTTATTAACATGTTTACCATCACTTAGTCATCTAAATTTATTGTTTAATATTTAATGGTGCTACAAAAATCAAAATAATTAATATTTTAACCATGCAAAAATTAGTTCTAGTTTAATAACTGCATAGAACGTTGTTACATTACTTTGTCGCTTGACTACAAAACTTTGTTACTTGACCACATTATATTACATATCATTACAATGCATTATTATATTAATTTGTCACTTGACCACCAAACATAGCATAATGGTTTCAATACATTACACATCATCATCTAATGGAACATTAAGAACCTTCCTCTTGACGAACGTCCCTTGGTTGTGATCGCGGCGTAAAAAGGAGTGTCCTCTTTGGCTAACAGGATGCTTGGGTCAACCTCGACTGAAAATGCAGAAAGATCATCGACTAATCATAATCCTCTAAAATGACAATTTTATCCTCAACTCCAATGAGTTTTCTTTTCCTTGGAAGAACTATATGGCGCTTTGGCTGATCATCTGACTTATTAGCACCCTTCTATTTTGGTTTGCTTAATATGTCCTTAACATAGAAAACTTGAGTCACATCATTGGCTAGGACAAATGGTTCATCTCTGTATCCAATCTTGTTCAGGTCCACTATTATCATCCCATAGTTGTCTGTTGTCACGCCTCCTCCAGTAAGTTTCACCCATTGGCACCGAAACAGAGGGATTTTCAAAGGTCCATAATCGAGTTCCCATATCTCCTCAATGACACCATAGTATCTGTTTTTTTCCATTGTTGTCTATTGCATCTATACGGACACCACTATTTTGGTTTGTGCTCTTTTGGTCTTGGGCTGACATGTAAAATGTGTACCCATTATCTCGTATCCTTGGAATGTTGATACTAAGATAGATGGACCCCTAGCTAACCATGCTAGTTGCTCTTCAATCGTGTCATCACCCATCAGTCGTCGCCACAACCAAGAGGTGAAAGTTTCAATATGATGACGTGTAATCCAGGCCTCAGTCTTCCCCTAGTTTGAGGACCCTACAATGGTCTTGTGCTCCTCCAAGTATGGAGCCACCAGGGATGATTGTTGTAGGACCATGAAGTGTGCTTTACAAAATGTACTATCATCAATATCCATCTGAGCTTTCCTCCCTGATATGCCCTTTCCCTTGAGTCTCCCCTCATGGCATGATGCAAGAACTCCAATCGAACTCAGGTCATCAATAAAGTCAATACAAAACTCAATGACCTCCTATGTTCCGTATTGCTTTGCGATGCTTCCTTCTGGACGGGCACAATTACGAACATATTTCTTCAGAACTATCAAACCTGTCAAAAGGGAACATATTGTGTAGAAATACAGGACCAAGAATAAAAATCTTTTCAACAAAGTAGACTAGAAGGTAGGTCATGATATTAAAGAAGGAAGGTGGAAAGACCATCTCAAAGCTGACAAGGCATTGCACAATGTCATTCTACAACTTTAATAGATGGTTTGGATAGATTGCCTTCTGAGAAATCATGTTGAGGAATGCACATAGCTTCACGATTGTCATTCTCACATTCTCTAGTAGAATACCCCTCAGTGCAACAAGCAGCAATTGTGTCATCAGGACGTGGCAGTCATAGGCCTTTAGATTTATGAATTTCTTCTCTTTAACATTTATTATTCCCTGTATATTCTAGGAGTAGCCTGATGGGATCTTGATACTATTCAAGCACTAGAACATGTTTTTTCTCTTCCTTGTTGAGAGTATAACTGGCATGCAAATAATGTCCATCATCTCTCTTTTCCAGATGTAGGCCATCTCGTTATTTCATACATTTCAGGTCCCAACGTGCTTCAATTGTATCATTTGCCTTTCAATATGTACCAAAGAAGCCAAGTATGTTCACATAAAGATTTTTTGTCAGGTGCATCACATCGATTGCATTACGGACCTCAAGGACTTCCCAATAAGGTAGCTCCCAAAATATAGACTTCTTCTTCCACATGGGTGCATGTCCATCCTCATCGTTTGGATCAAGTTGGCTACCAGAGCCCTTGCCAAAGACTACCCTCACATCCTTTATCATAGAAAATACACGTTTACCATTACAGTGAACTGGCTTAGTACGTTTTTCTTCCTCCCCTTCAAAATGGTTCTCTTTCTTTCTTAACGGGTGCTTAGCAGGAAGAAATCGACGATGGCCTGTATACACGACCTTCCTATAGTGTTTCAAATACATGCTGCAAATATCATTTAAACAGTGCGTGCAAGCTCAATATCCCTTGTTTGTCTGTCCAGATAGATTACCAAGCGCTAGTCAATCATTGATGGTTATGAACAACAATGCTCATAGATTAAAAGTCTCTTTTTTGTCCTCATCCCACACATGTACACCTTCTTCCTTCTATAACAGTAAAGTTTATCAACTAACAGTCTTAGGTAAACATCAATGTCGCTGCTAGGTTGTTTTAGGCCTTGGATAATTACCAGCATCATAATGAACTTGCGCTTCGTGCACATCCAGGGCGAAATGTTGAACATACATAAGGTCACAAGCCAAGTGCTATGACCACTACTGAACTCACCGAATGGATTGAATCCATATATACTTAAATCAAACCGTATGTTCCTTACATCATTTTCAAACTCAGAAAATTCTCTGTCAACTATTTTTCACTGGGACCCATCAGCGGTTGTCTGATCATTTCATCTTCCTTATGTTCTTCTTTGTGCCAACACATCAACTTTGCATGTGCCTTGTTTCTGAACAAATGCTTCAAGTGTGGTACTATAGGGAAATACCACATTACCTTCGCAGAAACTTTCTTCTTGCTGGCCTGCCCCTCAACATCCCAGGGTCATCTCGCCTGATCTTATAACGCAGCGCTTCGCACGTAGGACAAGCCTCCAATTTCTCATATTCCTCACCATGATAGAGGATTTTGTACCTCCAAATCCAGAGGGCAAATAACCTTTTTCACTTCGTACGTTGAGGATGGCAATTTGTTCCCCTCAGGAAGCATGTTCTTTATGATTTTCATTAACTCATCAAAACCCTTATCAAAAACTTCATTTTTTGCCATCCACTACAGTATTTTTAGTGTGGTACCCAACTTTTTATAGTCTCGTTTGCAATCTGGGTACAACAATTTCTTATGATCATCTAACATACGCTCGAACTTCTTTGACTCCTTCACATTCACGTAGTCTTACTTTGCATCTCGCAACACCTGACCTAGACCATCGGTAGGAACTTCTTCTGCAACCATCTTTTCTTCAGTCTCGCCCATTGCAGCATCTGCAACGGCACCCCTGGAGTCCACACGAATATAGTTATCATCTTTTTCATCATCGTCATCTAACATCATAAATCCCATTTCCCCATGTTTGGTCCAAACGAAATAGTTAGGCATGAATCCCGAACTATATATGTGGGCGTGAATAATCTTTCTAGATGAGTAATCCTTCTCATTTTTTAAAATTCGGCATGGACAACAAATGAAACCTAACAACGGCTTGTTGGACTTTGCCAGATCGAGAAAAGCACACAAGCCATTAATATACTCCATGAAGCGTTTGTCCATGTTGTACATCCATTGCCGAACCAAAGATATTCTGATCATTCATAGAATTATACATGAAACATAACAAACATGATACAAATTTTATTAAACTCAAATGTTGGTAAAATTTCAGACCCAAACAACATGATACTATACAACAAACTCAAATGTTGTTAAAAGTTTAGACAGAAATACACAAATTTACTTTCAGACCTAAACAACATGATACACTACGACAAACCATCCACTGAGTACTATCTAGGAGGACTTTAAGCATCCTTGGGCAGCGAAGACGAAGGTTTCACTAACCCAGCCTCATCCTGTGATTCATTTGTGCCTCCTGCGATGGTAGTACTCAGCGGACCTGAAAACCCCGGGACTGGTGGTGGAGCATAACGACCACCAAAAGGAAATTCCTGACCCGCTGCACCATCATCTTCATGACATCTTTCCCACATGCCCATTTTCTTCGGCTTATCATGAGGACCAACTATGGTTTTCCCCTTACCCTGAGAGGAACGACGATCTCCCCCGCCATCGTCACTACCTCCAGCAGCAGCAGTCATCTCTATATACCACAATTTATTTAGCTCATACTTGCAAATGACTAAACTATGAACAAATTATATTTTTTTCCCATAATTTATTTAGCTCAAACATAACATATAAATGAAAATTTTCTACATTATAGCTTATTTTAAAAATGAGTCATGGCATATCTCTATTTCATCTTATTATCTCTGTCTACCATAATTTATCTCACTCATATTTACAAATGATTAAAATATGAACAAATTATATTTTTCCCCATAATTTATTTAGCTCATATTTGTAAAGGACTAAACTATGAAATTATTCCTCTAACCTCATATCAATTTCTTTGACTAATACAAAACATAGCATCCAAAAAATTGTAGCTTATTCTAAAAATCACAAATATGAGCTCTAAATAACACATGCATATAAATGAAAATTTTCTTCAGTGTACCTTATTCTAAAAATCATAAATTACTCTAGGTTTAAAGCATAAAAGTTAGTATACTGATTATGTCTCAAGGGAGGATGAAGTTTCTAACCTTTAGAATACTTGAATGAGTGAAATCCCCACGAAATGCTCAAAAATCCGGCAGAACCTCCCCTATTTCACCATGAATGGATGAAGCACGAGCTGGAGGAAATAGCTCAGGCAGGAGGAAGAAGACGCCTGGTTTATAGCAGGGAAGTTAGTATCAGTTGGGGGGCTCCAACTGGTACTAAAGGTCACCCATTAGTACCGGGTGGAACCTCCACCTCCACCCGGTACTAAAAGCCCTCACCCAACCGGTACTAAAGGGGGTCACGGGAGCTCATGGGGAACTAGCCAATAGACCCAACACTAATGCTCACAGTAGTACCGGGTCAAAAACCAACCAGTACTAAACCTCTAGACAAATGCCGAGTTTTCTATTGTTAGTACTCTCTCCGTTCCAAATTGTAGGTCATTTCTACTTTTCTAGGTGCATAGATGGTTGTACTATATTTAGATGTATATAAACATCTGTGTATCTAGAAAAGATAAAACCACATACAACTTTGAACGAAAGGAGCAGTTCAACAATAGCGTGCAAGCCTTTTGCATGTTCTAAAGTAAAACATGTGGACAGTTGAAGTGCCGTTTATTTGCCACATATACATCTATTCAGATTAGACAGTAGGTTGTAACATTGACCGAGATTGGGTGCTCTCTTATCTTAAAACTTGTTGATGTAACTTCTCAAACATCTATATATGTCTAACACGCTTTAGAAATGTAGAAAAATATATCGCGCAAAAGGTCAAAGCCTGTCCCCATTGGACAAGTTCATCCTCAACTAACTACCACATTGACTAACACATTAACCTGTAAGTATACAAAAATAATCATATGCAAACTCTAATGCGACAAATACTAAAATGAATTCGTCCCGTGAAAATGGAAGCAACTCCGATGCAAAAATGGTTATTGTACATTTGTATTCTGACCAAGAGGCACCAGTTATACACTGGATTTTTTTTCCCAATTATGAACAAGTACTAGAACTCCTAGCTTTTTTCCATAATCAGAACCCAATCAGAGGCAGTTTGGAGGAAATTAGTGCCCTTGTAAGATCAGGTCGGGTACCAGCTTCAAGTACATCTACTGCCAGATCCAATCAGATTCAGGCACCAGTCCTAGGTTGGCAGTTGGCACAGTGCTCTGCTGAATTCTAATCCCATCCCATCAGATCCCTCTCTCTACCCATCTTTGTACCTGCACGCATCTTCTGTCCTAAGCAACCCCATTTCTGTAGTCCTGCAATGGCAGCTCCATCCCACTCTGCCCAGTCAGCGAGCGAGCTAATGGAATGGCCATCACTGCCCTCAACTAACTAACCACCTTTTCACTGCGCCCCACTGGCCACTGCCATACCTATCGCCATGCACGCGCGAATTGAGCTCCCCGTCCAGCGCCTACAAATCCCTGTCACTGTCCCCGGCCGTCGCCGTCGCCGCCGTCGCCATCGCCCCCGCAGCAGCAGTGCCGGTGTGCCACTTGCTGTCGGCCAGCTCGAGCTTTGAGCTGAGTAAGAGAGGGAGTTGGGGGAGGGTTGGTGTTCAGAGCATGGACACCATCGAGGAGTGTGGCGATGGCAGCGACCGACACCTGCTCTCCGGCTCCAGGATCCTCGTCGGCGTGCCGGACAACTCCCGGGGGTGCTCGGAGCTCCTGTCGTGGGCGATCGGCGCCGTCGCCAAGGCCAATGACTCCGTCGTCGCCGTCCACGTCCTCGGTAAGTTGTTGTGATCAGTGTTCGCCTCAGTAACTGATCAGGTGTTCTGCTGCTCTTCTTGTGTCGGTCAATCAGGTGTTTAATGGCTGTGGTCTGTGTGGATTGCAGGAGGGAGAGGGAGGAAAAAGAGGCTGCAGAAGGCGAACGCCTTCGTCATCTACATGCTCGGAGAGTTCGTGGAGGCGTGCGAGGCCAAGCAGGTGAGATCGAAATGAAGAAACAACAATGGAATTATTTTATTAGGCTTCGGTGATTTCTTGGTACCTACTGTATGTATGTTTTGGTGAATTCAGGTGATGTCAGAGTGTAGCTCTTATTGATTCTGTTTGGATTGTGTTTTCTAATTGTTTGGGTGAGGTTTCCTTTTTTCCCCCCAATCTGTGATGGCAGTGCTGTGGGAACTTGGAAGCAAAGTTTGTGCATAATTGGTAGTTGGTGTTGGAGTTCCTTTCTGTCAGTTTTGTCATGTATCTTTTCAGCTGTTAGCCAGTTAGGTGAAGTTGGGCTTTTAGGCCATGATGATGATTAGTGCCCTGCTCTGGCTCTGTCTTTTTTGCCTGTCCATGTTCTCTTCTGTACTTGTTTATACTACTAGTAGTTCCGGGATAATGTATTGTGGTTAGGCGTGAGACAAGTGTGTAACCCTTTTTATTTTCTTTTATTTTTCAGATCAATTTGGAGGCTAAGGTGGTTTGCAGCTCAAACATTGGGAGAGCCCTGACCCAAGAAGCTGCACTGACTGATGGAAACATCCTTATTGTTGGGAGATCAAGAAATGCATACCATAGGTAACCTCAGCACGCTACTTCGATTCTCATGTATTCAAGTACGGAACTGAAATTCTCCTCAAGTTTGTGATGTCAGATTATGTAATATGCAGTTTGTATGGACTGCAAAGTGGCTCTTGTTTGAAAAGTTAATTTGCAATTTAATTCAAGAAACAATTTAGTCTAATTTGAAAAGTAAATTGCAATTTAATTCAAGCAATTCTTTATGGGTCATCTCTAGTGAAACTGCTACTATTAGTTAAAAGCCTAGAAGACTGAAATTACAGTTACAACATAACAGGAGCCATTTTGAGACTGCAAACTACTGCTTCATGCATGCTCCAAAAAACTGCTCTGTGATAGCTGTTGGAAGAGAAGGCTTACCACAATGTAATGCCCGATTAAGGTCTCGGTCGTTCGATGGTAAGATCATTTTTTTCAAAATAAAATGTTCTCAGATGCGTGATAAAAATGTTGTTGATACTAATTCTGAAACTGAAAGCAGCAGAAAGCAACATATCCTCAAGCTCAACATGGAGCAGAAGATTCCCACCACTTCAGAAGCTACTCAGATCAAACTCAATGCGAAAACCGGCTCAATCCAGTACTGAAGGCGCTGAGGACAAGAGCTCACCGAGAGCGGTTCTTGATGGTCCGGAGGAAGGGGACAACCAAGTCACTGAAGAATGCTACAGCACGTCTAGCCATGAGGTGAGCCGGCGTGGCCACAATGGCCTATGGAGGCGGTTGTCAGACATGAAGCTCTGGCTTCCATTCCTAAGGACAATCGGCGATGACAGTGTGAGGGCCAGCGATGCTGGTTCGGCGTATGCTGAAGATCAGAAGCCTGCCTGGAGGTGTTTCAGCTTTCAGGAGATCTCAGTGGCTACTAATGATTTCCATCCAGGTAATTCTTTTCTAGTATTTCATTAAATTGTCAGAATTTTCGTTCAGGCTAGTGTATGAGAACTCAGTGAGTTTCTGAAGATCACTGAATTTTGAATTTTCAGAAGTACAACAGCATAAGAAATTTTCAGTATACAACAGCAACAGGATCAGTATACAAAATAATTGATTGAGTTTTCAGAATTTTGGTTACTCTTAATGTAACAAAAGTTTACTGAATTTGATGTCATCATAAGAAATGAGGCATCAAAATTACAATGCTATGCTGTAATCTTTTTATCGATTATTGTAGATAACTTGGCGGGAAGAGGAGGCTATGCAGAAGTATACAAGGGCGTCCTATCTGATGGCCAATATGTAGCTGTAAAGAGGCTGGCAAAAGGCTCGCCCAGTGAACAGAAGGAGAAAGAGTTCCTGGCCGAACTGGGGATTCAGGGACATGTATGCCACCCAAACACATCATATCTTCTTGGATGCTGCGTCGAGAATGGATTATACCTGATATTTGAATTCTGCGCAAACGGAACTCTAGCATCGGCATTGCATGGTACACTGAATTTCAGTCAGTAGTATTATTCAGAGATGGTGAAATTTTGCCGGAAACATTGTGACAACAGAGGTCAAATTTTGCAGGGAAGAGTGGGAAAACCCTTGAATGGCCTTTGAGGTACAAGATTGCGATTGGCGTTGCAAGGGGTTTGCAGTATCTGCATATGTTCTGCAGGCACAGGATCATCCATCGTGACATCAAGGCCTCCAATGTGCTTCTTGGTGATGACTTTGAACCTCAGGTAAATCCATTTTCTGACTGAACGATGTCATCTTTTTATGATCTGTATGCCAAAGGAAATGCTACAAACCAACAACAATGGATAAAAATATTGGTACGTACAAGAAAACTAAGCCAAACTGAATCAAGATTATATGATCATGCTAAATCAAATTTATCAGAAGGATTGCTTGATAAGATGAATGCCATCTCTTCTGCAGATTTCAGATTTTGGACTAGCAAAGTGGCTCCCCAAGCAGTGGACTCATCACTCTGTCATACCCATAGAAGGCACATTTGGGTAAGAACAGTATTCTAATATTAAAACTGTTAATGCAAACACATTGCAATTCGACTCAAATTTTCAAAAATAAAAAACTTTGTGCAGGTACTTGGCACCAGAATATTTCATGCATGGCATCGTTGATGAGAAGACCGACATATTCGCTTTTGGGGTTCTGCTGCTGGAGATTGTCACTGGAAGGAGACCTATTGACTGCTCCAAGCAAAGCCTTCTGCAGTGGGTGAGCATTAGAGGCACAAATATGAGAAACAAATTATGTCTTTACTAAAAAGCAATTCACATGTATGACTGACTCCCTGCTGTCCAGGCAAAGCCACTCCTGGAGGCTGGGCAAGCGACTGAACTTGCCGACCCGAACCTCGGCGACGACTATGACCAGGATCAACTGAAGAGGATGATTGCCGTTGCATCCCGCTGCATTATGCGACCGGCAATGTGGCGGCCCTCAATGGCCGAGGTACCATGCATCAATTTACTACCTGAACTGAACTGATTGACATGTTGTGAAATGTTCAGTGATGACCTAATGTCAGTTATTCTCCATATCATCTTTCAGGTTCTGCATTTCCTGTCTACCGATGATTGTCTGAAGGAACCGGAGAAATGGAACATTCCAGAGGACGAGGTCGATGACATGGATGATTGCACATTGTTTTCTGAATCTTGTTCTCCATAGTTAATAGCCTCCTGCCCTTTTTGTATTTGCTGCTGCTGCTGGCATGCCTTCTTCTGATGGTGCTCGTGCTACCTTTTATGTTTCTTTTTTGGTTTTGAATCTTAGATGATTGGTATTTATCATGTAATATAGGAAGGAGATTTTGGGATGTATCCAGCGCCGGTTTGGCTTTATCGGTTAAATTAGAGTATGGATGAGCATAAGAGATTGCATTTCCTAACTGGTGGGATTATGGCTAGGAAACTAAGAACTCTACAAACTCAACACTATAATCACATCGATTTTGAATGCAAGGCCCCTATGATCTCATGGCTGAGGGTATGAACAGTCGCTGACAGGTGGACCTATAAGACAGTAAATTTAAAGAAGACACTATGCAATCATCACCGTCCAAACGTCATCACAACTATATTTTTTAGAATAAAGATTGAGTTAGAATATTCCCAAGACTGATTCCTCATTTGGAAAACATCCCACAAACCGAAAACAGAAATGCTTTAACCATGATAGGCATCGTTAGCTAAACAACTAAATTAACAAAGGACGCAACGATCATGTCGCCCTCCAAAACACGCTAGAAAATTTGGAGCCATGAATCATGCAACCTACTATATGTTCATAAGAAATCACGTAGGATTTATTATCTTAGAACAGATGACAGAACAGCGAAAACTACATGTGAACAACTGCACAAGCTTACTCGGACAGCCTCATGAGCTATATTTAAAATGCATTAATCACCTAATTCACTAATAAAAGCGACTTTTACCACAGGAAATCCATATTATTAGGTGAAAAATAGCACGTTATATGTTTTTGCATAGAACTAGTTATCAAAGGATAGGAAATCCAACCGATACCGACGAACAGTTACACAAGCTATCTTACATAACATTAATTATCCCTATTCCCCAGTTGACCCATCAAAACTCTGAATAATCTCACCCAAAAAGTAACTATGGAGGATCCACAATTGTTGGCTTTAATAGTGACATGAGATAAGCTACTTATGATACATCAATTCCTAGTTCACTAATTGACCCATAAAAAATCCATTGGAGAAATAAGAAAAATAGATATGTAGATTTTTACAACAATTATATTTACTGCAATAGTGACATAAAATCAAGATCCCCATGGAAACTAATTATCTTGGAATAGAAAGTCAAAACAGTAAAATTGTGGAAGAACAGTTATGTAAGTATTTATCAAAGATTAACCACTTCTTCATCGATTGACCCATCGAAAATCCGCATGATCATCAAAAAAAATACCAATAGCGGACTTTCGCTACAATTTTCCCCTCGGTAAAGATACAAGAGAGAAACCACCACATAACTAATCATCTTAGCATAGAAAATCAATTCATGAAAGCTAATGGTGAACATCTACTTAGGCTATCTTACAACACATGAATCCCTAGTTCACCGATTGACCCATCCAAATTCCGGGCCATCATTTAAAAATAGCGATGGCGGAATTTCACCACGAACAATTGACCACAACAATGACATGAGACAAAACAAACAATGGCGCCCATAGCATGGCGACATGGCCCTCGCCCATTTCTTAACTTGTTTTAAGCTGGGTGAACGCCACCGCCGTAAACGTCATGGCCACCTAATTTCCAAAACCTTCTTCGCGAGGTGTCTGGAACATTCTAGAAGCTTGGCACGACTCCGTAGGCCGCGGCGTCGACGTAGAACCCGACGCCGTCGTCGCGGGCGTCGTCGGAGAAGGAGAGCCAGAACTTGGAGGAGTCGGAGGCGTTCGTGGCGGCGGCGGCGTTGTCCGACGTGGCGGCGCCGGCGGCGCGCTTGACGAAGCGGCCCTTGATCCTCGGCCGCGCCTCGGCGTAAGCCTTGCGGGACGCGTAGCGGATGGTCTTCTGGAACTTGCGGTTCTTGCGCTTCTCGCGGTAGCGCTGCACCCTCGCCACCCGCTCCGCCGCCGCGGCGACCACGGCGGCGGCGCCCGGGACGACGACGGCCGCTGCGTCCGCCGGAGACCATGTGGTCGCCCACGCGGCGGCCATGCCGGGCTGCGCCCACAGTGGTGCACCGCCGTGATGGACGGGCGCAACACCGTCCGGCAGGTATCCGCCGCCGCCCGTGACGCAGGCCGCCGCGAGGTCGACGTCGGAGAGCAGGTCGAACAGGCTCCGGCCCTCGGTGCCGCTGTCGCTGGTGGTGAAGCTGGCCGACGAGCTGCCGTTCTGGGGACTCCCCTGCCCCTGCGCGACCGCCGCTGGCCACGACGACGCCGCATCGACGTCGTCGGGCGCGAAGAGGTCGTCGTACACGCCGGACGCCGCCGCCACGGCGGCCATGGAGATCGGCACGCGCTCGTGGCGCGACGCCAGCAGGTTGGCCGCGTGCACAGCGGCGTCGCAGGGGGTGCAGAGCGCCGCGGCGTCCGCAGCGCAGTACACCGCCGCCACGCCGCCGCAGACAGCGCACGCGGCTCCCCCGGCCGCTGGGCTCGTGCTGCCTTCGCTTCTCATCATCTCCTTGATCGAGCCTCTCCTCCTAGGCTTTTCTTTTCTTCTTGAGCCGCTTGCCTCGGCTTCGCTGAGCTTCTTGCGTTTGTGTGTGGGAGTGGGAAATGGAAGTGAGCTGCTGAGCTGTATTAATAGGGAGGGGGATGCAGTGACGAAGCCACGAAGAGGAGAATGGCAGGAGCTTAGGAAGGTGGAGTTGGTGAATCGCCTAAAGAGGACACGTGGAGCTCTAATGGCCGCGAAAGTTTTGAGCTGAGGGAGAAGATCGTGTAATTTAGGGGGGAAATGGTAGGTGTACTATGGTAGGTACCCTTGTTCCATGCCAACCTAGACCTGCATTTGGCAGAGTTAACTTTGGTACTTATATGTGCCAACAGTTAGTTTTGTTTGCAACATTTAGTTGTAATGCACTTCCAAGATATATAGGAAATGTAAGTCAGGATGTATAATCAATTATTTGTATCAGAAGAACACTTTTACAATTTGGTCAGATCTTTTTATTTGGTACATATATGATGCATGAACAAGTGATTTTTTATTTTCTTAGCAATTTAAATATTTTGAATCTATGCTTGAAATACACATGATTCTTGAAGGTAATCATAGGGAGGTGCTCACGGAGGTAGGGCTACGTGCATGTGTTCGTAGAAGCGAGTATGCGTGCGTGTATGTGATATGCATCTGTACTATGTGATTTGTAAAAAAAAAGAGAGTCAAGGTAGCTTTAAGTAGCCCTGTTAATTGGGTTGTAACCCATGTTGTAACCACACCAATCTATTCTCATAAGAAAATAAATATAACCCAACCTAAACCAAACCTCCACTATCACACACCACACCACCCCAAACTTACCATTGCATAAGTTATACAAATTACTTGCCAAATATGGTTACAACCCAATAAGAACCCATTAGGTACCCAATAAAAACTCATTAGTTAACTTTTTTTTTGAGTTTGTATGTGACTCTCAACGTGGGGCCCACATGTAAGTCTAGCCATACTACTTTGCACAAAGTAGCGGACTGTCAAGCTAATTCATCTGCAACAAGTTTCGGTCAATTCATCCAAAATTTTAAGGTGTGAACACGAGGTTTTAGTTTTAGGGTCCGACTCTTGACGCGGGCCCCACATGTAAGTCCAGCCGTACTACTTTGCATACAGTAGCGGACTGTTAAACTAATTCATCTGTAACAAGTTTCGATCAATTTATCCAAAATTTTAAGGTGTGAACGCGAGGTTTTATTTTTAGGGTCCGACTCTTGATAGATGAGGCTCCAGGCTTTTGGGTTCTTAATGGGTCTCAACCCACGGGTTGAGAGTCTTTTAGATCCAAAAATAATACCACACACCCCAAACACCTTCCAAACTATTTATTTGTAAAACCCAAACCAAACCAAACCATCTAGCAGGCCAACTCATTATAAACCAATTCAAATGAACTTATTATATAAACCAAACAATTAAAACCAATAAACCCAACCCAATTAACCGGGCTAGCTTTAAGGCATGTGGTGGCTTCCATATTTGCTAAGCGATCAAGACCGTTCAATGAATATTAAATGGCTTTAACGGGTGATTGAGAATTATTTAATTTGTGGTCACATGAGATAGTCCGAATGGGTGATACTATGTAGCACTTAGGTACTTAAACGTGTACCAGCATTCTTATTATATGCTAGACAAATGAACCAAGAAGAGAGCAAGACGTAGATATGCCCAACTTATTAGCTTATGACACACCGTTTTGCAAGGGAAGATAAAAAACTTAGCTAATGCACCCATTAATAGAAGGTACAAGGTCATTTAAGATCCCCACTACAGCACCATTATCCCGTCAACTTTTATGTGTTCTAGTGACATTAGAAGGCTTATGTTGTCTTGGAGATAGTTATTGTCTCCCAACATTATTCATTTGGATTTTCGGTCATAACTTAGACTGCACCACAATTGTCAATCAAATTGTACTTAGTGACCGCATTACATGGAGTTGTGTTATTCTTTCATTTGGCCAGTAGTTTGTGGTCTTTTGTTTGATGAGTGTTCAATGTAGCTCACATAAGATGAGAAGAACCGTTATTCTAGTGAAAATTTGATAATTTGGGAATTTCCATATATGTTGCCTGTCAGCCTATGTAGAAGTTGCTGTGGTCATAGTGATTTCCGCGTCGGGGAGATTAGCTTAGCTAGTCAGACGGGTAACAGGGAGCTGTCCACTTGGTCTGTGCCGACGTGGGGCCCGCCCCCCCGGCCTACACCGAAATCGCAGAAATTGATCCTGACGATGACGTGGCGTGCGCGGCCGTCCGGGATGTTATTGTGGTGGGGCCTGCCTGCTTTTCGCGGGGGCACGTTAATTCAACGCGCGTATTTAAAACAGTGCGGGGTCGATCTGCTGCTGGCGCGAGTGAGTGGTGATGCTTGGCTTGGATTGCTCGCCTCGTGTTGGGTTGCTGTTGGCAGTGGCCACAACTCGGTTTTGCTTTGCATCGCCTCACTTCCGAGTTCTGTCTGACCTCTCCAATCCTGCCGTACAAGCCAGAAAATCCCTGTTACTGCTGGTATTGGTAAGCTCTTCCTTCCCAAGAAAAACCCGCGTCACGGCCATGGCGTGCGAAACGAGCAAAAGTGATCGTGGGTCTAAGCTCACTGTGATAATATTAGATCAATTTTTACTAATATTAGACATCTATAAGCCGTTGAATTGACAAAAATTAGCAGAAACTAGATATCGGTAGCCTTGAAGCAAGAACAACTCTCTCTAGTTCTGCCTTTGAATCTGTGTGTGTGGTTGTTTTCAGTTGGTTACAGGTGGTCTTGGAGGAGCGCTGTGGTGGACCCCAGCTAATAGCCAGTTTCTTCAAACCAAGGCAATCAGCAGCGCAACCCACCTATCATCAGCGGTCTAGCACACTGCAAAATAAACAAACATACTTAACCGACTAGTGCAATACCACTTTGGTTGAGACTTTAGAATTGTATAGATTGCCATTAGTAGTTAACACAACATCAGGTCGGGTAACCTAATCGCCCCCTATTAAACAAACACGAACCATTAGCTCTTGCTCCGGATAAACTTTTAAAAGCCTCGCCGAGTAAATAAAACTATCGCGCCGCCATCACCAGGGTCTGCCTTGGTGCGGAGCGGCTGCTGATAATTTTTTTTTCCTCTTTTACCCGACGCAATGCATGAATGATTGCATTGAACAACTGCGAGTGAAAAAGTTAAAAAAAGAAACACGAAGTGAAAGCCATGTAGCATGAACAGTAATAGTTTGTAAAGGGTTAAGATTAAAAGGAAAGGTGAAAGAAAGCCGTAGCGCACTCTCCGGGTGGATTAGTGCGCCCATATCCCTGTCGCGCAATCGCGTGCTCGGCGGGCGAACCCGGAAGGGCCACCTGAAAGTCAACGGGGTCTCCCGCGTTGACCCCTTCGCCTGCAGAAAGCAAAGCCCCGACAGCGCACGCGATGGGCTTCCGCTTCCACTTCCGCGCGCTCTCCCCAGAGCGCGACACGTGTCCTTCTGGAACGTTCGGATGGCAGAACTGAAGAAGCTACCGAACGAACCGGCCGGGTGGAAAACCAGCTGGGGCGGACGTCGTCGCGGGGATAGCTGCGTGCGCGGCGCCGGCCTAGTGCCACGTCGGACTCCGAACGGGAGCGCGAGCTGTAGGCTTGGAGATGACGTGGGCTACGAGCACTAGCGCAGTTTCTTTTTCTCTTCTCCACTGCACCTGGTCAGTCAAGAAATTTCTTTTTCTTATTGTTAGGTTGATTGGCAAACCGTCCATGAGCCGTTCTAAACCCTGCCTTCACAGCCGTTCTATATATATATACATATATACATATATATATATATATATAGACACGCACGTAACTTTGTATCTCTACATTAAAAATGGTAATAGTACCGTTAATTTTTTTAACTATTCTCTTCTATCATGAAATTCATGGTGAACTGAAAAACGAGAAAAATGCTCCTATTGTATGTAGTATGAATTATTTTTAACAAAATTATACAAGAATATGTACCGAGTGGTCAATTTAACCTTACCATTGTAAAATTGTATGCATCCCATTCCATGCATGAACACAAACTTTTACCGTATAAATCAAAGAAAGATTTGGGAATGGGCCATCCTTCATGAATCATCTATTATTATTTGGCTCGTTCCTCACGTAAAATCTTGGCTCGGCCCGAGTCTCGTACAATACTACTACTGGTGTCAAAGTAGCTCAATAATAAGTTAACAGTTTAACACTAAAGATGCATGATTTCGACAGATAAGGGCTGGCTGGATTTCACCAAACTAAACCCCTTTTTACTCTGTTGTGTTCGCTTCAGCTTCTTTAACCGGCTGCAGCTGCCGCTACATCCCAGCCGAACGACTGCAAGCTTAACCACCTATCTATCTAGCAAGAGGGATTATTTTCTAGCTGCTACTATGTGCGTTTTATTATAGAGCTAATGGTTGGCTGCTGCAGCTGCATAGTCAAAATAATCTGTACCGAACAGGCTCAAAGCGCATGAGTGTGTGTGGTAATCAGACTGGCTGCAACCAAAGGTTGCCTTTTCCGGCACGTCCCACTCGTCGCCTTATCCTCAGAGTTTCTTTTTTGGGAGCACTCCTTGCAGGAGATGAGGTTGTTGTTGGCCTTATCCTCCATTCCTCCCCGCTGCTAGTGATTCCAGAACGTTCCAGCCTTCCTTCACTCCTTCCTTATCCCTTGAGGCCTCCAAAGAAACAGGACAGGCTTATCGAAAGAAACAAAAGAAGAAACAAGGCATGATCGACCTGTCCCGTTACAGTTACTGCTGCCCCTTTCGGCATTAATCGCTAACCAAGTCGTTTGTCGTCTTCAGCTTTCATTTCGGCCATCACAGCACAGCAATAGATATTTCCCACCTAGCAGTAGTGGCACTTTGTCCAGCTAGTGTTCCATCCAATCTTATTAATCCACTAACCGAATTTTAGTAATGGTTTAAGAATGTGCTAGTGCTACTATAAAAAATGACAAGAGTTAGGGTGTGTCACTGTGTCTCTTAATTATGACAAGTATATTTCTTACTTCCCTCCGTCCCAAATTACTATTTATTTTTACTTTTTTAAATACATAGTTTTTGATAGATATATATTATGTACATAAAAAAGTCAAAACGAATAGCAATTTGGGACGGAGAGAGTATATACTTTGATAGGGACGTTGAACTCCAAGGTTGGGAACCTTGTTCTATAATGAGTCAGGATTCTTTTTAATGGACACCGTTAGTCATGATAATGGGTCAGCTGGCCAGAGCAATTTACCTCTTCCAAACAGACCTTACAAAGAAAGAAGCGCATATCTAAGTACTCATCCATCCCAAATTGTAGATCATTCTAACATTTTTTATTCATAACTTGTACTATTCATCTATATATACACTATGTCTACATACATATTAAAGACTACGAATTTAGAAATACCAAAATAACTTATGGTTACAATTTGGTACGAATAGAGTAGAAAGCAAAGGCAGCCATCACTAATATAATAGAGTAATAGTGAAACTTACGCACATTGCTTGTAACATACATCTACGTGAAAAGACAAAAAAAACTCCGGTTTTTCGACACAATTGTGAAGAACTATCAACTATGGGTGCAACGCGTGTCCTACTGTTGATGATATTACCACGAAAGGCACGTTAGCCCTTTGGGAAACGATTTATTCCAAGGTCCAAGTCGTTAAGTACAGCGTTTTGCTGTGAGACACGACCGTTGAACAGTCTGCGGCACAAAAGTACAAGCAGGCTTGCCGTTCAGCGCAAGAACCTTTGCTTTCAGGTGACGTCCTGGCTGACGCCAATTCGCAGGTCTCCTTGTCTCATCTCGTCAGGCGGATGGGTTGGTTTGTGCGATCGATTGTGCCAAAGGCCAGCCTGGCCGCCTGGGGCCTACCTGCAAATCTTTTCCTGGCATCGGAAGGATCCATCATGAAAACACCTTCTCACTCAATTCCCAAATACCAGTACTACCTTTTTTTTCCAATATAAAAGTAAGACTCATTTTCTTATTTAAAAAAGTATTGTTTGCAAATGCTTGCACTACAAAAATACTTTCAAATTTTTTTGAACAAGTAGGGATGATCCACCTTTATTTCTTTTCTTTTCAAACTGCATGCCATTTTCTTCTGTACATATGAGTAACCTCGGGCATCCAGTTAGGCTTGCAACAATTTATAACAGAGTCCGTAATGATCCTTGTGCAATTGATGATTGAGTAAAAGATGTAGCAAAAGATGCTTAAGGTGGGAAAAAATGATGCTCAAGGTAGAAAAGTGGTGCGTCTGATCCTTGACTCTCATTATTGACAAGACAAGGTAGAAATGTGGCCCGTTTTAATCATTGAAGAAAAAATGTCACAATCCATGGGATTTACGGGCAAAGACACGGCCACAGTTTGCTCATCATTTTCTACAGACCTATTCTTGATCTCAATATGAGGGTACATCTAATGTACTAGTATCTGAAACTTTAGCAAGCACTTTACAGACAATTGACTGGTGGTGTAAAACTTCTGGAGTTAAAACAAAGAGAATGGGGATTGTCACGCTGACTTGCAAGGAAGAGTGTAGCACCGGCTCTATTGTTTACCATCCAGCAATGGTTCATGAGGAAGAAGGCTACTACATTAGCTGCTTCCGGATTTGAGTGTGTTACTGAGCCTGCAATAATAGTGAGTGTGTTACTGAGCCTGCAATAATAGCCAACCAGATTCATGAGTTGCTTCCAACAATTATGTCTCAGTGTGTCCCAATCACGAAGTAAATGTGTCAGCTTGATTTTTGAATTATTTGATAGAGCTGCAGCCTGATCATAGGGCATGGAAAGGACAGCCACTACTTAAAAAAGTGGGAATACTTGTATTATATGCCAATATAAATGATTTATTAAAGACAGTTAGCCACTTGTGGCCTTGTCTTAGCAGATTGTTAACCAGAAACATCATTTAGTACAGGAGTTTCATTAGACTTACCAGTCCAAACCTTCAAAAAGCCCCTCCCCTTTTATGGCAGATGTTTTGAAAATCGCCCATTGGCGGCTCTTGATCTTGTGGAGTTCTAATGACTCCGTTATGGCAGCATCATCGAGCGCACCTGGAAGATCCTGCATGAAAACAATTGACATGTCAGACAACATGCAAAAACACCACATGAGATACAGTAAACTATAGCTACAGGCTACAAGTAACATAAGGCACACAACCCAAAGCAAATGTCTTCTAGAGATATGAAAACACATCATGTTCAACAGTGAACATACTAGCTACATAGTAAATCCGCTTTAAGCAATTTGATAAGAGTGTGCAAGCTACATGGATCGGTCAATGGATCCAACGAAAAATTATGAAGTTAATGATAAAGCAGGGCATTTGTATAGTAGAAAAAGACAATTATATTACAAAAGGTACACTTTATACTGAAAGCACTACAGCCTAAGTCAAAAGATAGCATTTCCATGTGTTTTAAGTGCTGAGGAGTGCGTCAACATTCACGATAATGTGCATAGAAATACACACATCCAATTTAATTCTGATAATCATGAAAAGTAACAAATCAAAACCCATATGAGAAATGTAAATGCTTCTTTTTTACCTGCTTATTTGCATATACAAGGACAACAGCACCTTTTAGCTCATCCTCCTGCCAAATAAAGGCATTTATCGAATCAGTAAGTGTAACAAATTGCAGGGCAAATTGTGCATACTAACCTTTCTTATTCGAGAAAAAAACTAGCCTTTCTGTAAGAAACAATTAAGATCGGAATTCTGCAATAGGAATAAGGACATATGAATACTGGCTATTATTTCAAGTTCTGAATGCCATATGGGTTTTAGAATGAACAATCAAAGTTGTTGAATATTCTACAAATGAAATGGGTATTAATGTGATACAATGACAAGCAGCACAGCACTTGTTACCCCATGCTCCTGCTCAGATACCAGTAGCAGTATTCACTATATCAGACATGTATTCAATACATCGATACTTCTGACATGACAGTACTAAGCTTAGCCCAATTCCAACTAACTCCATCCAAATTGTACCACCCTCTTACAACATTCACTAGCCAAAAAAAACATTATTTCCACTGCATGAACTATGTTGTGAGTTTGTGACTCATAACCCTTCTACATTTCTTTTCATTCCTACATATACTAATATACGTATATACTCCACGTGTTGATGCCTCCTTTGTTTTCAAGAGATCCTGTATCTATATCAAGAATCCATTTAACATAGAGCACAACCAACGCCACTAGTATGAACCGCTCTATTGCTTCTGTTGGCATATTATGAATGGATACACAAAAGATTCTTGATACCTCTAACAGAGCAGTTGAATTCATAACCTACCCAAAGGCAGGTTCAGTTTGCAAATCTTGGCCAAACAATCTTCTAATGCTCAGCAAATTTATTCACTACCTTGAAACGTATTGCATTATATACATGCATGTGGCATCAACTTACTCATTAAAAAGTAACCCAAAAAATCACATGCTACAGTGTTGCAATCAGTGTGAATAGTAAAAAAACCTTGACCGGTGGGGGAAGAACCGCACCCACGGCATTGCATTAAGAAGGGTCCGTATGACCCCGGTTGAGAAAACCCCCCGAACCCTGGCCCATACCCGTATAGGGCCAAACTGAACTTGGGCCAGCGTACACCATTACCCAGGCCGGCGCAGCGCACCGTTACTTGGGCTGTCGACGCACCGCAGCCACAAGCCAGCAAGCACAGCGAGGGGAGTTTTTTTTGGGTGCAATACCGAGGTTTGAACCCTGGTCGGTGGGCACGACCACAACCAGCCACACCACTGAGCTATCGCTCAGATAATTACATCTATCTTTGAAAATGTTGTAACCTTTTTATTTCTTCTCATATAATGGCAAGAAATGTTAAATCTCAATCAAATGAGGCCAGGAAAAGCATCTCAGACTGCTTGGTGCAAATGAGAGGTCCTCAGCAAGCATTACCTCAAGGATGGCATGGAATTCTTCCTTTGCTGTTACAAGCCTATCTGTATCACTTGAATCAACAACATATATGATTGCCTGGGTGTTTGGAAAGTAGCACCGCCAGTATGGCCTGAAAATGCACACATATCAAAGATATTGATGGAAAATGAAATATGTTAGTTGATGGAGAAATTTTAAATGCATCATGCCAAGTAATGGTTCTAGTTCTGATATTTGAATGACATAGTATCAGCAATGAAAATCCAAACTGGTTGACATGTCATTCTTCTGTACGAAACCCATGAAGAGTATCAAGCTTCAAGAAAATTCATGCCACGCCATAAATGATTGTTCCAATACTTAATGTAAAAGGGAAAATGGACTATTGCAGTACTTACACAACTACTGCAATATTTATACGGCCCTAATTTATTTTCTCTAAAAAAAACTCACATATGGAAACAAGTACAAAAGTCAAAAACAGATTATCAGCAACTAATGTTACAAAAGCATCAAGACTTGCATTGGAGTTCCCTTGTATAGAATATCATATCTTGGTTCGCACTTTAGAACTAGTTACACCATAATTGCTAGGATTCAACAAGACCATGTTTTAAAGATTAATCAGATCCTTCATTTTGATTAGTTTTCATTGCCTACTCCACTACGCATAAATATATCATATATGTCCCCTATATGTTGTGCCACCGAATTATGAATGGTCGATGTTTCAAGAATCAACCAACAAGTATTGCATCCATGACAGGTGCAATGTAAATCATATAGTAGTAAAGCCCCAGTACAGGCTCCATTTAAAAAACTAGAGTATGAAAGAAATTGCGCGCTGCTCCGGTGAAACCCTAAACTGCACGCTGCAGATGTCCCGCACCGTCTTCTTCACCACGTACGTCACCCCGCGACGCTCCGGTGAAGGAGATGGCCAGCGCCCAACTGAGGCAGTGCGCCCGCGCCCTCTCTCAGCCATCGCCACTGCTGATCACCCAACCGCAGCTCTGATGCCACTTGTTGGCAATGGCCAAGGTGAGTTCCTTGAACTCACAAGAACACCACACACACACACACAAGAGCTGGGAGAGGGAAAGGTAGATGAGAGAACAGAGCGCACACACTTGACTCAATTTCTGGTGCTGCTGAACTACTTGAGCTGCAGCTGTACTCTTTATAGAGTCTAAAGTCAAAGTAGAGTACACAAAGCTATGAGTGTATCTACCAACTACACTACCAACTACTAGTACTATGTACAAGACAGGGCATACTGCCCACTACTCATGGCACTGCTGCCCCATACGGCAGGCAGGGGCCATTCAGCCGGTCAAGGAGTTTCACCTGCTCCATTGACTTTCAGCAAGAGGAAGAGAGAAGCTAGAGCTAAGCAATTATCCAACATTTTCCATCAACTAAATAAATGGACTAGTACTATTTGCATCAGAAGTGACTGTCAAGAGTTTAACAGTGATGATAAAAAGCCAGTACCTGATGCTTGTTTGTCCACCTGTCGAGAAGAAAGTTGGTGTTAATACAGAAAGATGGATATTTTGAAGGACCAAAAGATAACACAAATACCAACAAGATTAAAGTGGCAGCACTAGAAAGTTAAAGGTGGCTTCAAATTTGCAGTTGAACACAACTAGTAAATGCAGTACAACTGTACGATGCATTAAACATGGGGGAAATATTCTTGGATGTGGATAAACAATCAATTAATAGTGAGGTACCCAAAAATTCAGCATGTAAAATACAATGCACTAGCCAAAAACGTTCAATTGTAACAAAAAAACAACAAAAAATCAGCATTAAGCATGCTGTTTGGGTACAATTTCAGTTCTCATGGCAAAATTTGTGCAAGACTTCACAATAAGCATAAACTAAACAAGGATAAGTAATCTATACAGTGTCAAATGGTAATGACACTAGAAATATCATCTTCGTTCACAAGCCTAGCTTCATAAGGATAGAGCCCATTTCCAACAAGATTAGAACCATACACAAACTTCAAACATAGTATCAAGACAAGCTAGTTAGGCTTCACTCTTTTCCTCAATTATGCTAAAGTTCAGATCCCAAATAATTGTTGGGCCAAGTCAAGTGATTATTTATTCCAAATTCAAATACAACAGTGACAAAGAAACTAAAACAATGCATATTGCATGGCTACAGTTGTGCACCTGTACACGCATCATGCTATTTCGCAAAAGAACCACGGACTAGGTTGTGACATCATTTTTGTCTTAAAATTTACTTATCGATGACCCTTTACTTTGTCTTTACTCAATTTTGACTGTTTTACAGTGCCTTTCCTTCATTTCTAGAGTTGTGTTTGCGTAAGAGTCCAAGTATGACTGGCACGGCATAAGATTGGGTATGCCTTATGACTGCCAGATGCTAGTAGCAAACATGTTCAAACTAACCACACAACATTACCATGAACTTACACTCCGATGCAAAGTTTTTAGATCGAAGTGTGCCATTACGATACTACACCAGCCATAATAAAATATAGAAAGAACCAATCACAGTTCTCTGAACTAAGATAATGCAATCCCTATATCATAGACATTTTGAAATCTGAACATCCTATTTCCCCAGAACAAACTTGGATAAGCAGTAAAAGATAGTGACTAATATATCACAGAAAAACATAAGATAACATGTAGTGCAAGTTGTATCTAGAAGGTTGATCTTAAGATAACATGTAGTGCAAGTTGTATCTAGAAGGTTGATCTTAAGATAACATGTAGTGCAAGTTGTATCTAGAAGGTTGATCTTAAGATAACATGCGAACTTTGGCAGCACAAATGGAGACTAGCAAATAAGCAAGCAAAGTTGGGACCCGTTGATAGGTTCAAACTAGTGTTACAAGCTAAAAGCTAGGCAAAGTGGTCGTAAATTTCAACATGATTCTGTGACAAGATGACAAGATCAAAAAAAAAAATAGTGTTTTAAAGGCGTCGCCTAGGCGTCCAGGCGGACCCAGCTCACCTTGGGGAACCGCTCCGCCTTGTTGCCTAGGCTATAAGGCGTGCACAGATTTCCAAGGTCGCCTTAGATGGAAACAACTACTTGCACACAGGCATAAGCATGCATTGGTTTAATAAAATACCACTTTGATTTGACCCAAGCATACAAAATGGGGGTGCAATTACAATCATCTTTTGCAGAACCAGCATTAGATATATTAACACTGATCAGTTTCAATTGCTTGGCTCACATCACATAACAGTCTCTAAGTTTTGGTTTGGAATTGCATTTATATAATTGATATCTGCTCATAGATGTCTAAACAGCCAATGATCAATACAGATGCAAAAGAGAGCGGCAGAATCCGAGCAACTCACCTAGATCCCAGACTTGAAACTTGATGTTGTTGTACTGCACCGTCTCCACATTGAACCCGATAGCTGCAGCAATACACACGCCATCACATCAAATCCACCAACCCCAACCCAACAAGAGCAACAATGCACAGGCAGAGTCCGTAAATCAGAACCGGAACTCACTTGGGATCGTGGAGACGACCTCCCCCATCTGCAGCCGATCTGCGAAGACGAACCAAAACGCACGAGCGGGATCAGAAACGGGGAACCCTCGAGGAAGGGCGCCGCAGATCCGGGGCGGACCCGCGGAGATTCAGGGAGGGAAAGGGCGCGAGACGGGCGGAACGCGACTTACAGAGTATGGTGGTCTTGCCGGCATTGTCGAGGCCGAGGACGAGGATGCGGGCCTCGCGGTTGCCGAAGAGCGACGAGAAGAGCCGCGTGAACACGATGCCCATGGCGACGCCCGCGGCCTGGCACCCGCGGCGGCGCTAGGGATCCGGAGCTCCGGGCTCAGGGCTGGGAGAGATCTGGGATTCGGTGGGAGGGATGGAGGAAGATCTGGGGAAAGGGGAGGGAAGGTGAGAGGGAGTGAGCTGGCGCGCGCGAGTACCGAAGACGAGGAACGACGACTCCGCGACCGGGAGGAAGGGAAAGGCGATGGTGGGTTCGGTGTTGATTTTTTTTTTCCAACTCGTTTGTTTGGTTTTGGTTGGAAATACAAATATAGCTTCTTTGGACATTTGAATTTTAAAAAAAACTATGTTCTTTTTATTTTACCTCTTGGATGCTAAGTACTAACTAGATAAATACAACATACCATTCTAATTCGCCAAGCTACATTTTCTCCAATAGAAATACATGTTTAAGCAAATGGAGATCAGAAAGGAAGTGGCGTATAGTTTCATTGAGGTCATAAACTCCTTGTATCAATAGTGGTGCCTAAGTACAATCCTAGTGTAATAGGTTCAACCATTATTTTCATCGTGCATGAAGGTGCCATGTCATTTTTCTCCAATATAAATACATGTTTAAGCAAATGGAGATTAGAAGGAAGTGGCGTATAGTTTCATTGAGGTCATAAACTCCTTGTGTCAATAGTGGTGCCTAATAGTGTAATAGGTTCAACCATTATTTTCATCGTGCATGAAGGTGCCATGTCATTTAATTTAGATCGTAGATCTCAATGATGCATAAATTAGCCATCCATCGGTCTCAACAGAGTGCTCGCTATACGAACGGTTAGCATGGGATGTATTTGCTTGAATCATATGAAATTATGAATGGAGCATTTCCCCTCGCAACATGAGTGAGTCCTCGCTCGAGAAATGATGTTCTTACTCCATTACAAATTGGCAATAGAGTACTTTTCACCTTGGTTTTGTATATTTACTTTAATATCCAAAGAGTCTCCAATTCTGCCTAAAATAAATAGTTTTTGACTAATTTCTTCAAAATTCATGGTGAGAATCTACTGTTAAATTTAATAAGAGGATATCGATACACGAAAATATTTACAAAATATCCTTATTTTTTATTTTAAAATTGTTATCTATCTCGATAGCTTGAGGATGACAACGAGTATGATTGAGTTGTATCTCAAGGATAATGCTTAAAGCTGACTTTTGAGTTCGATAATTTTGTAAACATTATTTAGAGGTACCAAATCATCCTTATTTTGGTGCAATAATAATTAAGTAGCTGACCACTTCAACAAATCTTTCTTGGAAGAAGGGAGGAATGCCATGGAATTTTACGTACTTCTCCCCCTAAGATGCATACATATTGGATGATCATGTGTCTCCACCAAAATATAACACATATAGCTTCAGTGTAAACTAGATGAGAAGAAAATGACCACGTGAGATCTTTTTTATCTTTGCAAATTTTATCGCTATCAGAGTATCAGGATTTAATTTATGTTGCAAATAAAAGGGATCTGGAAATTACTTTTATCTAGTAGTGGAAGTTTTACATGAAACTTCTAAAGCCGTATTGTTACGTGGAAAATCCATGTGACAAATATAATTTCATAGACTAATTTCTAAAACCATATTGTTATGTGAAAAATTCATGTGACAAATATAATCACAAAAATGTAGAGCCACTACAATCTATAATCTATGGCACTTTTGGGTTAAACCGCTATAATAATTTAGTGTCATAAATTCACGATGATATTGTAAGATTTATGATAGAGAATCTTCTTCATCGCCGGTTTTAATCAAAGACGAAAATCACATATTATTTTATTGTGACAAATAATTAGCTATCCTTGATGAAATCAGTTGTCATCGATCACACTTACTAAAATTAAATCACAAATCTTGCAGTCGTAAGGTGCACGCTCTAATGGAGAGGTTAATGAAGGTGGATTGGTGGAAAGTTGTTGCACGGGTATTTAGGGCTGCATATTCCGCAAATGTATTGTGAAATTTTGAAGAAAAACAAAACATAGAAATACAATTTCTAATTAAAAAAAGCTAATGTGACGTTAAGCAACGAACGGAAGGTACTGGTTGATTTCTTTGCAAAAATTGATGAAAGAATGGTGAAATTATGCTAATCATCTTTCCATCAGCACTCACCACTCTTGTTGCATCAAAAGTTATACATGAATCATGACAGTGCACCAAGAGGATTGGTCAGAATACGCCTAAGATCCCGTTCGTTCTCCTCAGAACCAGGGGCGGACCCACAGGGTATGCCGGGTGGGCCATGGCATACCCTGGTCCCTGGGGCCCAGCTATACGCTGGTATGGGGTATACGCCTGGACTTCTTGAAAAGTTTTTCGCCTCCAAAATCCGATCCCCTAGATCCCATCTGTTTCTGGTCACCGGTTAGGGAGGATCCAAAAACTCCACGCGGCAATGCCCAGCTCCCGCAGCCGCAGGACCCGGTAGATCCGTGCTTGCGCCGTCTCCGACCTGTTCCCAGCCTCGTTCCGAGCGGATTCGAACGGCCCTGTTTCAAAGCCTTGGCTGAATTGGAACAGTCATTCAGTTTAGGCTAGCTCGAAAACTACACAGGACTGGAACGGCCTTTCCACTCCTCACATAGTCCACAAGCAAGCTACACCCAGCACCCTCCGGAACTTATCCAATCGGCTTCTTCACCGAGTGAGCTCTCCAACCTGCCGGCCAAATCCGCCACCTCCGCTCCACCATCTTGAAATCATTGCTGCACACGCCTGCCTGTGTGGCGGAACCGCCCTAATTAACTTAGCTAAAGCACAATTAAGTCACCTGACATGCACTCTTATGCTTTAATCAAGTTAACTCGGCAATCCGTCGGATTTCATCCGATAAAACAACTAATCAGAACCGAGAAAAGCATAGCTCACATGAAGGTGAGTGATTCCAGAGAATATAACAGATCATCCAACTTAAACAAGTACATCAATTTATTACAACACTGGTTCGAAAATCAAAGTTTTACAGAGTTCATAAGCTGCGGAAAAGATAAACCAACGGAAGCTAGTGCCGGGGTCGGATATCACGGATGAGGCCGATCCTGACATCACCGGTCCCTATCCTCGCCGTTCGAGGAGGGATCCCACTCGACCGTTCACCCAGGCGGGAGCTAGGGAGGCCAAGTGCCAACAGCAGCAAACTCAGGAGTTTCAACACCGCCTAAAAGATGTGCCACAAGCAAGGCTGAGAAACTACGCTCAACAAGACTTAACCGACCTACTCCACCAACCTCTAGACATGCAAGGCTTTTTGGCTGAGGGGTTTGTTTTGCCAAAAGTGACTACAGGTCCTTACTTTCAATATTTTAGCTTCTAGTTCTAGGTTCATTTACCAAACTAAGTTAGCAGCTATACTAAACAAGCAAAAGTTCCCAAGCAATTTATGACAAGAAACATATTACATCATTATCAAGTTCCATTCTTACTCAGTGCAGCATAGCGATCAAGCAGTCCCAAACTATGAGAGGTAGACGAATCGATTCGAATTTCTTAACCATGCATGGCGAACCTAATCTCACGACATCTACGCACCACAAAGGTCGCTTCATTTGTCAGCCGTCCCCATCAATTCCCAGGCGCGCGTCAGGTCCAAACTTTCCTTGGCATGTAATGCTCCACAGTCCCGACCTCTTGCCTTACTGTGACCGCACTTGCACCCACAGGATGCACCATGGGAACCTCGTTCCAAGGACAGCAGGGGTATAAACCACGCCCTAGTTCAATCAGGTACTAGGCTTCCCCATCCCATACTAGGTATGAGATTAGTACTTTCAAACACTTGATCATGAACGCCAACACTTTCCGACCTTAACCAATTTCATGTAGACAGACGGGGCAATCCACCAACCATCAAAATAGTTCATAGAGCTCTGCCCCGTCCATCGTCCTTATAGTTGTAACAAAAATAAGAGCAAACAACTCCTACAACTCGCGAGTGACCGGAAATCACTCGACTTTTACCGAGTCATGTTTAAGCATTGCAACTACTCAGCCTATCATACTAGTATTCAGATCAAAAGGGATCTAAGTCATGCATCTATGGTTCCAAACAACTCCTGAACGTAAATGCACATACATACAACAGAAGGCATACGCAAGTTTAGAAAGATTGGGTGATGCTCCGGGGCTTGTCTTCGAGCGGGGTGGAAGCGAACTGATCTTCGGCGCTCTCGGCTTCAGCTCCTGCAGGCGGTAGCTCGGCTACAACTCCGTCTTCTGGCACCGGATGCAGCTCGTACGTGCCGTCAGCGAGGTTTAGCTCTACACGGAATGCAAATGCAAGGGTCAAACACTTGGACAGTTATTTCAACAACACTTGCAAGATTTAGCCTAGATAGTGTAGCAAAACTACATGAGAGGTGTGAAACCCATTTTATTGGATTCTACTCAGAAAGAGGATTCCAACCCAAGTGATTTCACATTTTTTTGATTTTTTTCTCAATTTAAGATGAATTTCCCAAGCTTCTGTTGATTAAGAAGATAAAAGAGTCGATTGGTAAAACTTACGATCTGACCCTTAGACCTAAGGAATAATTGTACCGAGGTCCTCAGACTTAACACAGAGAAGTCCCTGAAATTTTATACAGATACCCTCGGTCAAAAGAAAAGGATACAGCCGAGCCCTCGAGCGAGGCGGACAGGGGTCAGGCGAAAAAGATAGGGTCGGACGAAACGGACAGGGGTCAGGCAAGATGGACAGGGGTCGGCAGCTTACTTTTGGTCCAACTGACGAAGTCTTGGGGGTCGGGAAGAAGCAAGCTCAGGCGGAACGTCGAAGGGCGTTTAAGGTTCAGGCGGCGGCGAGGTCCGGTGGTGCTCCGGCGGCGGCGGTGCTTCTTGTGGACAACAAGCAAGCTCTAGCACAACGCGAAGGAAGGCGAAACGACTGGTGGGGTTGGCAAGGCACGTCGTTGGGCGGAAGGGGAGCTCCACAGAGAGCTCAGATGGCGGCACTTGCGCGTGAAGCAAAGGAGTGTGCGGCGACGAGGGCGAAGGAGATGAAACCACGCAATCAGTGCGGCAAGGGCAAATATGGCGAAGGGAACTCCGGTAAGAGGCTCTGGTACCCCTTTTATAGCTGCGCGGAAGTGAACGAGCTCGAGCGGTGCGAGGATAAGATCGAGGAAGAAGGAGTGCTCTACCTCCGCGGTGATTGGTGGGCGTCTGCATTGGCCGGTGAAGCGGAGCTCCGGAGACAGGATCTTACGGCATTGGGCAAGGAAGACAGCGCTAGGCAAGTGCGGTTTTGCCGGGCGGAAGGATTGGCGAGGTCGAGCGCGTGCCTGGTCGCGTCAAGCGCCGGATTGGTTGCGGCAACTCGGTGCGGGCTCTGCAGGTGAGGTGACAGGGCGAGCGATGCGGTGCGAGCATGCGCGGACTAGCGGCTCTGCCGTGGCACACGGCTAGCGAGGCGGGGGAAAAGGAGTTGTCACTGCCTGCGCGGTGGTTGGCGAAGGCGGTATCGTCGCGGGGCGCGCGCGGGCAACGCGACTGAGGTATGACGGAAGGGCCGGAAGGTGTTGGGGCGCGCGGCCAGGGATCCGGGTGAGGCGATGCGCATGGGAGGCGAGGCGGTATTGGCGCGGCAGCGGCCAATCTTCGATCGCAGCGGTGGCAGGGCGCCTGGCACAGCCGGCGAGGTCTCGGGCGAGACGAGACGGGGCGGAAAAGTCTACAGGGTGCTTCTGCGCGCGATTGGGAAAGAGGCACGCTGATCTATCTTGTCGCGGCCGGTGACTGGGTGAGGCGGCGCTCGTCGGTGCAGTCACGCCACGTGGCGGCGGGGCTCTGAAACGAGGCGCACGTGCGCTCTGGCGCTCTTTGTCCGATAGATCCGCGGGATCCTTTTCTAGGTCCATCTTCCAGCCTCTTGATCTCCCGATTTCCGAACTACACCACTTTGACTTCCATAACAAGAGTTGTAGTACTCAGGCCAAGGCCCAACTCTTGTAATCGGACCGAGTTTAAAAACGCAGTGGATTTGAAGATCCAAAGCTCCAAAGTTTGGAGGAACAATGGTTTCGGAACTTAGAGAAAAACGGCGGTTTGCTGGGTTTCAGGGGTCGGGGCTGATTTGAACTGCAGGTTTGGGAATCTTCGGAGGCGAATTGGATTAAGGTCCAATTAACAAATTTAAAGCAGGGACTTCGTTCTCCAAGTTCTAAAAAGGGATTTCTTGACGTTTAGCTCAACTTACCAAAGATAAACCCTCCCTAAGGCGCCAGGTTGGGCTGAAAACCAGACTTAGCCGGTATAGCTCAAGAAAGGCCGAGTCAACCAGATTAGGGGACTTATCTTAAGATTAAATTCGGTTGGGTTAATCTAGGTTGTTACAGTCTGACATCCTCCTCTACCCCCTCGGCCACCTCTTGTTCACCGCCTTGGCTCTTGGCATCGGGGATTCAATCCCCCCACGGACGCGATTGCCGCCAGCCCCAAGCTCGGGCACCGCCGGTGAAGACCACCTCCCTGGCCTCCTCATCCCCAACAAGCTACCAAAACAGCATTGTGGTGTGCTTCGCCTTGGTCGTGTTGGTGCCATCCGCCTCGCCGGATTCCTTGCCGTCGGTGAGGAATCGCCGGTCAAAATCGGCGGTGACCGGCTTGACCCGGCCTATGTCGGGTTGACCCCATGCTATTAGGTTTACGCTCTATATCTTATCCATTTGAACACAATTTTTTGATGAATGGAATGATTCAAGAAGAGGATTAGAACCAAACCAGAATTGAGTGAAAGAACATGATTCACTTGATCCATTCCCTGAACGGTTCCTAGGCAGGAAACAATCCTCTGTAACCGAACGAGCCCTAAATCGATATGCTTGTAATTGTAGAGTACTAAGTTAGAAAGTTGCGAAAATTACAAAGCTCTCAAGAAAATTATTCTTGATGATTCCTGGACACACCCCATCAGGTTGACCACGACCCACGATGACCACAAGTCCACAACCTAGACGAAAATACACAGCGAGCAAAATCTAGCGAGCTCCCGCCACTCGTCAGGTATAGATGGCCGAATGGGCGACCCGGATCGGCCTAGCACGAGCACGGTTTGCCCCGGCACAGTAAAAGTGCTGAGCCGTGCCGGCCCATGTGCCAAGAAGCGGCCCAGGCACGGCCCACTGCCTTCTTAGGTGGGCTGTGCCGGCACACTGGCCCAATGGACCTTAACGGCCTCGCCGTGCTCGTGCTAGCCCACGGGCATGACATTCACCCTTCCTCTGCTCATACACTCGCGGTGCCTGTCATCGCCGAGTTCGACAGCCCCAACGACTTCGACCACCTCGTCACCAGGGCGCCCAAGGACCTTTCCAAGATCCACCCACTCGTGCTGCAGCTCCCAGCGCCGGGGGACGACAGGGCGTTCGCGCTCGCCGCCGTGCAGGCAACTGTTCTTCCCCGGCCGCGGCCTCTGCCTTGATGTCTCCGTCCACCATGCTGCCTACAATGGCGCGCCTCGCCCCTCCTCCGCTGCCTCCACCTCAGCAGTAGTAGGAGGAGCAAACACCGATGGTGATGGCGTCATTCCTGCTGCCGCGCCACCAGATCGACCACATCAAGGAGGGTGCGACGAAGCAGGGGCCGGCAGGTGCGGAGCAGGGGAAGGTGCGGAGCAGGGGCTGTAGAGGGCGCGAGGGGCCGGGGAGGCGGCGGAGGGCACGAGGGGCCGGTGAGGGAGGCGACGGAGGAGGTAGCAGAGGGCACAGGAGAGGCGGTGGAGGGTGCGGGGGAGGCGGTGGAGGGCCGCGGGAAAAGCGGCGACCGGCGGGGCGGCGGAGGAATGGAGGACAGGAAGGAAGGGTTTGGGGTGGGGGATTTGTAACACCCGTAAAATACACCCAGTTAAATCACCCATTAAAAATGCCTTCCAAAAAAATTTTCCAACCGCTGAGCTCCGTCAAACCTTTTTCCCCTCCGTCGGACCCGCCGTCCGGCCCCGGTTCGTCAACCCTCTTTTTTCGCTCCCCGTAATTTTCGCCGCGTGCCGTCCAATCCATCACACGAGCCGTCTAAATCCCGCCATTTTCGCTGAGCTGCCCCTCCCCTTTTTCTTTTTCTCTCCCTTCCCCTTCCTTTTTCTTTTTCTTCCTTTACTCCTTCCTTCCTCTCTTCTTCTTCTTCCTTCTCTCTCTCCCTCCCTCTCCTTTTCTTCTGGCGCAGCACCTCCTAGCGCCATCCGCCTGGCGCTGCAGCCCGCCGCCTGGCCCACCGGACCGCTCGCCCCCGCACGCGCTCGGTCGCGCCGCGCCGGCCGCGCCGCGCGCGCCAGGCCGTGCCGCGCGCCAGACCGCGCCGGCTGCGCTGCGGGCGCCGGGACGCGCCGCGCACGCCTGACCGCGCCGGCCGCGCCGGCCGCGCCGAGCGCCCCTGTGCACCCCTGTGCGCCGCACCATCCACCGGCCACCTCGCCATCCCCACCCCCGGCGCATTTCCCCAAGAGGTCGCCGCCCCCTGTGCATCCTCGACGACCACGCCGCCACGCCATCCACGCGCAAGCCCGCCCGGGCACGCCACCGGCCGGAAGTCCCGGCCACCATTATTGCTACCGCCGCCCCTCCCTTGCCGGCCTATAAAAGGGGGGCCACGCCCGGCCTTCCGCACCACCACCACCGCCGCCAGTTGCCGCCGCCCCTCCCTTGCTTCCCTGTGCGCCCGACCGCCGCCGCCGCTTGCCGCCGCCGCCCCCTACTGACCGGCGCCGGCGCCCCTCCTCCCACCATCGCCGCCCAAGGTGAGGGCCCAAAACGGGCCCCCCACACCACCCTCTCCCTCCCCCATCGCTCGGCCGCGCCGCCGGCAAGCGAGGCCGGCCGACCGCCGCCGGTCAACGCCCCCCCTTCTTCCTGTTATGGCCCAAGGAGGAAGAAGAAGATAAAATCCCTCCTCTCCTGATCTAACCCTCAACTTTTCCCTATTCGCGAACAAGTCCTCCCACCATTCCGAAAATATTTACAAATAGGCCCTCGCTTTCGCGGTTTAGTCCTAAACCTCCCTTAAAGCCCCTAATACCCCTTTTAACCCGTCATTTCATGCGCCAAATTTCCTCCGATTAACCCCAAATTCGACCACGGCCTCCTCTCATATATTTCCGCCGAGGCATATCAAAATCCCACGAAAATACCCTTCCTACCTATTTTCCGTTCATATTTCCTGTTCGGAGCTCATCGGGTAAAATCCTTTTTCCTTTTTAGTTATTGTGTGCTCGTTTGTGTGTGCCGTAGATCGCGGAGTACCCGAGGAGGAGCGCGAGGAGGAGTTCGACCGCGAGCCCGAGCCCGAGGACCAGTACCGCGAGCAGGAGCTCCCGGACGGCTTTGAGAACGGCAAGTCCAATCTCACCCTTTGATGCATATTTAATACCCAGTTTTTCAGACACAACCTATCGGCCTGTTTTATAACATGCATATTGTTTTATCGCAAGACATGGTTGGATAGCCACCCCTTGATTGTTATGACTATTCCTTGATTGTCCCATATTTATCTCTAAATATGAGTTGCTCTGTTTAGATGATAAATACTGCTAGAACGCTAAGGAACTCATTATCCAAATTCAAACTTGACTACACCTGTTTACTCGAAAAATAATGTGTGAGTATGTTTAACTGAGGAGTTGGGTTTTCGGGTGTAAAGAGAGGTGGTGGATGAGATGGATGGGTGTTTCTTGTGTGGAACGCCGGGTTGATAGGCTCGTACCTCAGTGGTTGAGCAGAGTGGGAGATATCCATCTTGTCATGGCTAAGGACCGAGTTGATGTGTCATCCTGCCTAATTCCATCATCGTACAACCACTCGACCGTTGTATGGGCAACGGCTTAGCATAAATCCCACTAGCTAAACTGCTAGGCTTCAGGTGTGCTGGTGAGCAACGGGAGGCCTTGGAAAAGGACTAAGCTCTTGGCGACTTAGGTCCCGGTTACGGCCCCGTGGATGGGTTGCTAACCCCTTGAGCGCTCCTGTGTTGACTAGTCAGTGTTGGCTAAGGTGAGTAATGGCTTTGTTAGGATCCGTACCGACACTAAGGTGATCGCGATACGGTACCCTACTTGTGGGAAAAGTGTACAACCTCTGCAGAGTTAAAACCTATCCGGGTAGCCGTGTCCACGGCAATGGACGAGTTACGACTCGGTCACACAACTAGCTTTTGGGGATGACTGGTATTTTACCGCGTGTGTGGGTGTGTGGAATTTTGGAAGTGTCCGGCAGGTGTGCCGTGCGCTACGGCAGACGGGGAGTCCGGTAGTGATAAAACTTGGATCCTTTGTGTAGGATCAACCCCACTTGATATGTTGTTTACTAAAATGTTTTTCATTAAACCATTTTGAAATGGAACCCCGCATGTATCTAAAAATTTAGTTTTACTGCAAATAAACCATAGCTTATTCCTTGATTATTCATTTGCATATTCTTGTTGTATCCCCCTCCGTGGATGGGGTTGGACTTGCTGAGTACTTTCGTACTCACCCTTGTGTTGTTACTTCAGAGGAGGATCCGGACTTCATCGCCGAGGACTTCGAGTAGGAGGTTGCGTCTGCACCCAACGCTGCCTGCGGTGTTGGCCCTTTTGCAGGATGCTTCCGCTGACGCTTAGCTCCGATTGCAGCCCGGAGTCCGACTGGACTGCAACTTGGATTTGTATTGTCATCGCTTTAGTCTTGCTTTGGGTGTGGCTTGCCCGCCCGCTCCTTCGGGAGTTGTACGGTTTCTGAACTATCTGTTGAATAAATGTGTTATCAGCCTCCTGGGACTGGTAATTGGATCACATTTAGTCTCTACTTATGTGGGGACGCTTCAGGATTTTTATATGCGAGTTGTGTGGGCCTTAACAGGCTTGGCCGCCCACTTAATCTCGACGGGTCAAATGGGCCAGGCCGTGACGGGCCAGCACGTGGGTTGAGGCAGCGGCCCAGGCACGGCTCGTGGTGTGGGCCGAGCCAGCACGGGCATGATGGCCGCCGTGCCGGGCTGTGCTTGGATCGGGCCAAAATCCCGTGCCGTGGGCCAGCCCACGACCCATGGGCCATATGGTCAACTATAGGGGTGTTTGGATACGAGGTGCTAAACTTTAGTAGGGTCACATCGGATGTTCAGATGCTAATTGGAAAGACTAAGCATGAGTTAATTACAAAACTAATTGCACAGATGGAGTCTAATTCGCGAGACGAATCTATTAAGGCTAATTAATCCATCATTAGCAAATGGTTACTGTAACACCACATTATCAAATCGTGAACTAATTAGATTTAATAGATTCGTCTCGTGAATTAGACTCCATCTATACAATTAGTTTTGTAATTAGACTATATTTAATATTCCTAATTAATATCAAACATTCGATGCGAATGTGTGGTTTACCAACGTGTTCCCAAACACCCCTATACCGTCAGGTCGTCACTCCCTGCTCCACCCAAAGTGGCAAAACCCTAAACCCTCCCCACCTCCCTCCCGCCGCCCCTCGCCGATGGCCGCCGCCGCGCGCGCCGCCCTCCCGCGCCCCTACATCCCCTTCTCTCCCTCCACCCGCCGCAACCCCCGCCTCTCGCTCGCGCCCTCCCCCATCCCTTGCCTCCGCGGCGGCGCCGCCGCCACCGCCACCGCGGCCCTTCCGCAGCAGCAGGTCACCACGCGCCTGAGCGACGTGATAGAGGCGCAGCAGTTCGACCGGGACGCGCTGAACGAGATCTTCGAGGTGGCGCGGGAGATGGAGGCCGTGGAGCGTGGCTCCCACGGCGCCCCCAGCCGCGTCCTCGAGGGCTACCTCATGGCCACGCTCTTCTACGAGCCCTCCACGCGCACGCGCCTCTCCTTCGAGGCCGCCATGCGGAGGCTCGGCGGGGAGGTGCTCACCACCGAGAACGCGCGCGAGTTCTCCTCGGCCGCCAAGGGGGAGACGCTCGAAGGTGAGCTTTCAGCTGGCTGTGAGAATCTGGGGAGGTTTTGAGCTGCTGAGGGAGTGGTTGGAGTGGGAAGGTCGGTGCTCCATTAAAAATGGGAGAAATTTTGGGTGCCGTTGAGAATAGAAGTTGGCTGAGCGTAAGCGGGTAGACGAGGAAACGGGCATCTCACTTGCCGCTGGTCAACTGTTGTCACTTTTCTATTTCCCCCTAAATTTCAATTCTGAAGTAGTGAAATTTGAAATAGACTGGAAAACTATTGCCAATTTCTGATTTCCCCTAAATTTCAAATTTTAATCAGTGAAATTTTAAATGGAGTTATATTCTGGTTAACTATTGCCAGTTTTGGATTAACCCCTAAATTTCAATTCCGAATTAGTCAAATTTGCAGTGGATTTGATTAAAGATAAAAGAAAAGATTGCAGCAGGGACACGGATTGACATTTCTTTCTATATAATTGTTATTAAATCAATTCTTAAGTTTACTATTCATATCCACTTTTACCACTTTCTGTTTCTTCTTGAGCGAGGTTACCAACCATGTCCATCCATGCTGCAGATACCATAAGGACTGTTGAGGGTTATTCTGATATTATTGTTCTGAGACATTTTGAAAGTGGTGCTGCAAGGAGAGCAGCCGACACTGCGGACATTCCAATTATTAACGCAGGGGATGGGCCAGGGCAACACCCAACCCAGGTAAATATTCATCCGCGGAGGACAGCTTCTGACTCCTGAGACAATGAGTCAATGACTTTTGAGTTTTTATATCGGTTCAAGAGCTAAAAAAATGCACTGTAGGTCTAGTCTTAGTTGGGATGTCGCAAAGTTGTTCACAGGCAAGAAGTACTGTTTGATGGCCAGTTTTGTAGTTTCAGCACTTTGGGAGGTTAAAAAAGATAGGGATGTGCACTTGTACTTGAGGATGGACGCTTATGCAAATGCTTAGCTTGGATATTCTTGTAGAATTTTCTTCACATTGTTTCTGCCTGTCTTTCTGGACCTGTCTGATGGGTCATTTAATACTTGATGTGTGATTGTAGCATTGGAATAATTTTTTTTAATGACCACAAAAGAATAAACCATTTCTAGATCTCTTCTGAACAGGTCATATAATGGCATATACTTTGTACTGTTTATTTATAAATTGACTATGACTATGACTTTGTACTTTGTGGTCATAACTCATAACCCAAGGTTCATTTGGAATACCTCTGTATCTGCTGCATCTTGTTGACAAGTCAAATCAGGTCATACTCATTGGAGTGTACTTTTTTTATATAACAACCTGCTAAACTACCTTTTACGTTGCATCTACCTTTCGGTTTTAGAATCTTGTTTTATCATTTTTAATTGGTAATTTCATTCTTCAGGCTTTGTTGGATGTGTACACAATAAAGAGAGAAATTGGCACACTAGATGGAATTAAACTTGGTTTGGTTGGTGACCTTGCTAATGGGAGGACAGTTCGTTCTCTGGCTTATCTGATTGCTAAATACCAGAACATTAAGATATACTTTGTATCTCCAGATGTTGTTAAAATGAAGGTATGGCAACTGCTCTTGTCAACAAATACCATTGACTTTTGTTTCCTTTATCCTCTATTTTATTCATATATATGAAATAGATGAAATGGTATCTGTTCTCCTTTTGTTCAAAGGATGACATCAAGGACTACTTAAATTCCAAAGGTGTTGAATGGGAAGAAAGTTCAGATTTGTTGGAGGTGGCATCCAAGTGTGATGTTATTTATCAAACACGTATTCAAAAAGAAAGATTTGGTGAGAGGATTGATCTTTATGAAGCTGCTCGTGGTAAGTACATTGTGGATAAGAAGGTGCTAAATGTCCTGCCGAAGCATGCTGTGATCATGCATCCCCTTCCAAGGCTTGATGAGGTTAGCAATTTTCACTGTATTCATTGTTTTTCTATCATAGTGGTCTCTGTCCCCATTGAGTTTTAATTAATTGTGTCTTGACATTAGGAACTAACTGCGGGAGTTGACTTTGTTCAGTTGCTACTATGCCGTATTGCGTTAACATTTCACAATTTCATCTAGTATTTCAAGTGCTAGCACTTCACAGTTATGATAATAATCTTGCTTACACTTTTAGTTTTTTTTTTGTGTTTGTTAATGTTGCAAATGAGACCTTGTTGGGGTTAAAATGAGAGAAAAATGTTGAGGTAGTAATATAAAATATTCATGCGAAAGAAAGCAGGCAAGCATCAAGTATTAGATGACACAACTGGTTGAGGCTACAATTTTCCGAGCAATTTATTAGATTTTTGACACCTGCTTTTCCACATCAACTTTAAAACTAAATCCAGCATAGCACGTCACAGCGCAACTACCACAAACTGGCCCTTAGTGAAGCTGTGGATGGAAATGCTAAAATTGTCTGTTTTGACTAGTAATAGTCACTGTACCAAATGAAATAGATTTGTCTAGGTAGTTGTTAAGTATCAGCTTTCTTTAAGTATGATGTTCGAATCATCCCAATGTCCAAGCCTTAAACTCAGGAGCTGCTTAGCCACAGAACTAGTCTGCTGTTGGTTCCAGTGGATGTCAGATAATGGATCTTTAGGCATGACTCTATTTGGAAGTTGGCTTGAAACCATATTGAAAGTTTGACAGGTTGATGGTTGGAACTTTTTTCCCCCACATTCTTAGCTGCATTTTTGGGCACTTTTTTTAAACTATAGTATGAAAATCATTTAACATCAGTGAGAACTATTTATGTTAACCATAACTGATGAAATAACTACCATGTGTTTAACTATGTTAGTTGCCATGTGTTCAGCAATCTTGGTTATTAGTTGACAATTGAAGTGCTCTTGCATTTTTTACTTTGATGTTGGTCCTGTTTATCAGTGCAGTCCAATATTGACCATAAAATCTAAATGTGATGAATTCTTTTGCAGATCACAGTAGACGTTGATAGTGATCCAAGAGCAGCATATTTTAGGCAGGCTAAGAACGGCCTCTACATAAGGATGGCATTGCTCAAACTTCTGCTTGTTGGTCCCTGACAGTTCTCGTGCATTAGCTTGTGCTGTGTCGAAGGATCAGAAAATGTAGTAATAATCAGTGGCTCCCATTGATGTTCAACCTGTCAGTGCTGTGCAGGAATAAAGGGCTGGATCCTTGCGAGAGTGCAGCAGCGAAGTTTTGCGTGCCAATGTTAATGTACAAACGGTGTCCGAAACAAAGCTTTGCTGTCTTCTCATCTGGGTATGCGGGACATCATTGATTTTGCTTGCACAAAATCATTTGGCCAGTTCAGTCTGGATGATGCTCTGCTACATTTTTTAGTAAGGTCGTACTTGTCCCTTACATATTTAGGTCCTCTTTGGGAGGGCTTATTTCAGTTTCCTTGTCAAGTTGACTAATATTGGATATCCCACACTTTAAAATATGTCCTCTATTTAAGGTGAATACACACCCCGCTACATCGCATATGTGCTCGTTCTTTGTGCAAACTTGAACATTGCAGCTGGATCCAATATTAGTCAACTTTCTGACATAAGGACCGTCAACAATCTCCCCTAAGTTTGTTAACCTAGTGCTCGGGATGGAGCACACGACTGCGCAAACATGGAGACGAATTTTGGAAGACGCATGGAGACGAATTTGGGAAGAATTGGAGACGAATAGGAATTTGAACTTATTACGACAGGGCATGTTTGTTTCGCAACTGTTGTTGTCTAAGGTCGTTTCTTGCTGCACTTTTATATGTTGCAAGAAAACAAACTTGGGCAAAAAGAAAGTGTGGCTGGTCATCTCCAACCTAGGAATAAACCAGCGAGTTTATTCGCGCAAATTGAAGTATTGTAGTGTAGAGCTATTTTATAAGCTAAAATGAATCGGAAGTCGGATAAAATTGTTTTTAGCTTCAAGCTATTTGCATGGGCAGCAGGGGCGGTTCTAGCGGTGGGGCTCAAGCCTCCGTACCGCCGCTCAGCAAGAAAACAAACTTGGGCAAAAAGAAAGTGTGGCTGGTCATGGTCATCTCCAACCTAGGAATAAACTCGTGAGTTTATTCGAAGTATTGTAGTGTGGAGCTATTTTGTAAGCTAAAATGAACTGGAAGTCGCATAAAGTTGTTTTTAGCTTCATTGATGAAGCTATTTGCACGGGCAGCAGGGGCGGTTCTAGCGGCGGGGCTCAAGCCTCCGTACCGCCACTCGGATAATAGAGGTACCGCCACTCGGACAATAGAGTCCTTTAAGACAATGGAGTCCTTTAATTAGGAAGAAGAAGAAAGAAGAGAAGGGAGGGAGGGAAGGAGAAAGAAGAAGAGGGAGCCTCTCGTAGGCCGCATCCGCCACTGACAGGCAGCATGGTCGGCAGGGATACAGGGCTATTGGGCAGCAGCCTAGATAGCTCACCGCATTAGCAGCTAACCTATACGCGCATATATTTTCAGACTTTTAACTTTTTTTAATCGAAATAGGATGGTCAAACATTTTTTTAAGATGACGGCAGGAAGACTTGGCACGAACTGACTGTGCGAATGTACACATCGCTTCCAATTCTTGGGATTTTTATTTGCGGCTTCGACTTGTAGTCCTATTCTTAATTTTTAAGGATTTAAGGCTTTGCTCTCATGCCTTTCGATTGAGCCTAATTTATGGGCGTTTTGTTTTGTCGGCCTGATTCCTAGACTGTTTTCTTTATTTGATTTCAGGATGTACTGTTTTGTTCATTTTATGTTTTTGCTGCAAAGAAAGGTTCATATGTTCTAAAAGTTAACTAAGTAATTTCATATATACTAAACATATAAGTAACTTTGCGGAGTAACCTTCTGTTTATTAAATTGTAACCTTCTGAATTATGTAAAAGGTGACTTAGAATTGTACATCTGCTATATTTTTCTGTTAAATTAGTTGTAACTTACAAAAATTTCAAGCCTGTTAATCATTTGAAAAATCGACTACTATACAATCTGGAATGTTTTTTTAGCTTACATTGCCTGTGCCAACGAAGCACTGATGTTAGGACTAACAAAATTAGTACTACCACAAACTGGCCCTTAGTGAAGCTGTGGATGGAAGTGCTAAAATTGTCTGTTTTGACTAGTAATAGTCACTGTACCAAATGAAATAGATTTGTCTAGGTAGTTGTTCAGTATCAGCTTTCTTTGAGTATGATGTTCGAATCATCCCAATACCTTAAACTCACTAAAATATTATTATACATCTAGATATATAGATATTATTATGCATCTAGATATTTGTCTGTTTTAGCTTTCTAGATATATAGATATTGTTATACATTTAGATATAGGGTATATCTAAGTGCATAACAAAGTTCATGAATCTAAAAAAGGCAAAACAATCCCATGTACTGTAACTGTGTTTAGACAGTAAACAAGTGTCATTGTCAGTTCTGATTGATGCCAGTTTCATATTGATGATTCTAACACCAATTCTTTTTTTCCAGAAGCTATGAAACTGACAAAGTGTTCACGGTAGGCACCATTTCTTGTTTTCTCTATCAAAAGCAACCTAAACAACTTTGCCAACCTCACTTCTTCTATCAACATCACAGGTCCCTTTTCTGTTCTTTTGACAGAAAGAAGCCATATCATTTCTTAGAACCTGGCATTTTTTACATGCATTTATTTTATACCTTACATCTTACCACTAATTTCTTACAAGATGCTTAATCCAGTTTATGTAGATGTCACAAATCCAGAGCCAACTCTAGACAACTCCTATTACCTCTCTATCTTAATCCACAGCTTCTTCACTTCACTCTTCAAATGTCGTAAACAGATGTGTAGTCCTGGAACACTGCGTTTGCTTCCGGGGTGAAGTCCCAGGAACCCATAGGTAACTTCCCCTGGTCATAGCTCCACCAGTCCACATCCCCTTGCTGGACACCGCCGTCGACCGCACCGGCCTTCCCTCGGTTCCCCTCTCCATAGAGCAGCTCTTCAAGCTCAGCCTCCATGCTGATCACGTTCGAGTTCTCCGCGCTCGACGGCGAGCCGAGGCCGTCCATGGCAGCGCCCTCCAGCTGCGCATTCATCAGGTGCTCGTTCATGGAGCTGGACTGCCCTTGTTCAGCCACTGTCACACTGCTGCTGTTGCTGTTGAAGCTGTTGTTGCTCAGGGTGCCAGGCCACGCCATGGGGCTGTGGTGTGCGCCGAGCGGGTTCTGCAGCTCCTGCAGCTGCATGCAGAGCTGGATCCTCTCCATCGCCGACGCGCTCAGCGCCCGCTCACCGTCGTTCATGTTATCGGTGGACATCTCACTCGTGGCAGCGGCGGCGCTCTGGCGGTGGTGGGCGTCGCGGTCCTTGCGACGGCCGAGGAGCCTCTTCTTCAGCTTGGTGTTCCAGTAGTTCTTGACATCGTTGTCAGTCCTCCCCGGCAGCTGCGCGGCAATGATTGACCACCTGGCCATGTTGAGCACAGAGAATAATGGTTAGCATGGATGAGGTTCAGTCTAGTTGTAAAGAGAGAGGGAGTGGGTAACTGGGTCTGTGGTTCTGTACCTGCTCCCTATGCTAATGTAGAGGCTGCAGATGATGCTGTCCTCCTCGGGGGTGAAGTCCCCATGCTTGATGTTTGGCCTCAGGTAGTTTAGCCACCTCAGCCTGCAGCTCTTGCCACACCTCTTCAGCCCTGCAGTTTTCATGAACCATCAGTCACATGAAGACACAATAAATCAAACTGAACAGGAACTATGATGACATGGCTGAAAATGCATGGATGGGTGAGCAAGAGTTAGTTCATTACCTATCTTGTGTGGCAGCGCAATCCAGTTGCCCCCAGTGCCGTGCTCCTCGATGTAGTTCTTAAGCATTGCGTCCTCCTCCGGCGACCATGGCCCCTTCTTCACCGTCGCCTTGTCGCAGCAGGGTGCTCTCCCCATCTCCTTCTCTTCCTCTGCTCTCTACTCCTGAGCTTGGGTCTCTCTCTGTCTACCTGTGTGTATGAGGTGTGTTGTGCGTGATGAGCTGCTGGTTTGCTCGTGGGGTGGTATGTGCCCAGGATTTATAGGAGCAGGCCAGATGACTTAAAAAAGTACGGATATGGTTTGACCTTGATGCTGACACAAGCTTTTGTTTCGGCGTACTTTGGAGAGTGCCTTTTGTTTCCCCAGCCACCCTATGCTACTTGTATATTGCCCTGCTATGCTGCAGAATGGTGTATTGCTATGATCTGTGCTTTGCTGAACTTCTGTGCCATGCATCCTGCTTTCTGAAACATGGATTGGTGTCTCAGCAACACTTTTTTAACTAACCATTTCAGCTGAATATATACTTAATATATTCTTCACTGCAATTATTTCTTCAAAAGATCAATTTAAATTATTTGAACAAGTTAGTTTGTTTTTTAGTTTCTTCACACGAAATGTTGCATTTTTCTTTCGAGAAATGGTAAAAACCGTATACTGGCAGAACTTCAAACTCTGTTCAATAGGAAACCTGTAGTAGGTGAATCAGTTATTTTGTTCTCAAATTGTACTACTGAGTTTCCAAATACATTAGGATTTACAATAGATGAGTGCACGAGCCACGATGAACAGTTAGTACTCTGCTGTCACCGTAGCTTGATGACCAATGCATAGAGATCAGCTTACGCTAGAACTAGGGTAGTGACTGGAGAGCCATGTAGAGGACGAAGCTGGTACACCACCTGTACGTTGAAACTGGGCTAACTGCTGTGAACATAGTTAATTACTTAATTTACGTAGGATTTAGGTTCTAGCTAGAATGGCGCCTTTACTGAATCAATGAAACGTGTCAACGGATAAGAGTGCAGTGCGACGCACAATTTCTACTTCTTGTCTTCATCCATCCATTAGAATCACTGTAATGGGATAACTATGACGGACAATGACATTGGGTTAATCATTGGATATGATGAAACCAGGGCTCAAGCAGAGGTCCCAACTCAGCTACTTGAAGGAACAGGTTCCGAATTTTGGAAGAAACCAGCTGGTTTTCGCTTAGTGCCATATAGGTTCTGCAAATTTTCACGATCTCTGAAAAAAATGGCTTCAAACATGGCTTCTTTTTCTGCAAAGCAAAGCATCATTCTTTTAATAATTCATTAAATTACTATGGTTATGAAAAAAAGGAGAAAAGTGTGACTGACACAATTGGGAAAGAGTGACAACTATCACTCAGACTAATGTAACCCCCGAATTGGCCATCATAATCAAGCCAGTAACCCAAACACTACTATCAGCTCCCATTCCAGGTAACCATCAGTAAACACTTCATCAGGTCCAACGGTGGTCAATTCCGAACCTGAATAATCTGCGCATACGTACACTATTTCTATCTGTACGGGACATGCAAATTAAGTCTTCATACAACGTCATCAAGGTTCCTCTCAAATTGGTAAGGGAATAACATCACCAATAATTCGAGTACCAGTACTTTGACAGCAAGCGTACTCTACAATGCCGCGTACAGTGTACCAGAGGTAACACGGCAAGGATGACCAGTCCAAGTCCTTCCATTCAGTTACGGCTGTACTGTGATCCCAAGTCAAGAACCCTAACTTAGGGTGGACCATGGGGAAAGGAGATGAATCACCAAACCAACGTTGGGGGCCCTCTTAGCTAGGCTGACCTGCCAAAAGTCCATGGGCAGTTGCAACTGACACTGCAGCAGTATCCTGGATGCATGGTGTCATCTGTTTTGACCCTAAAGACTAGTTCATTCCAGAGCCGCGTGTGACCTCACAGTTTTTTTTATTTCTTTTGTCATGTCAATAATTCTGTGCTGTGGTTATGGATGGATGAATATGACACTGGACCTGCTTAAGGGCATCTTAAAAATGTACTATGAGTTTAGCAGGAATTCTGAAAGAATTTCACAGGAAATCAGTACGAATAGTTTTGGCGTTAAAAAACAGGGCAAGGAAAGGATTAAACATCAATTGGCAATGAGGATCAAGTAGGCTGTTCTTGGAGCATGCCTCTTTGTGTTTCATATTACTAGATCATTGACCTTTCGTGGTTTGTGTTTGTACTTTCTGTTTGCAAAGCAAGGGACCTTGCATCTTGGGGTGGTTGGTTTTAGATTGATCCTTAATATATTATGATGAATATCAACTTGGACAAGATTATGATAATACTTCCCATTCAATTCAATTTGATGAGAGTATAGTTAAGCTGAACATTCTAGCAAGAGAACTAATTGATCAACGGGGAAGAAGCAGCTCCAAGAACTATCCAGCTGATCTGTTAGTCGTATAACCAACTAAACCATGAGTGTTTCTTAAGTTTTGCAAGATATTGGATTCTCAAATCGCACACCGGTAAAATAAAATATTTTGTAAATCATTGGTGCAGAAGTTTCACAACCATCCATCCAGTATTTATTATGAAAGTTTCAGCTGCAAGAGAATAGATCACGAGTCACATTTTCTGGTCTTCTGATTCTTCATTTCCCCTTCCGTATGCTCAAGGACAGTACACGTACTCGTATGTATACTCAAACGTTTGAGCTACCAGCACTGGCTGCCTTATTAATTGGAATCATGTACAGTTGTTCTGCATACCGTCTTGTCAGTATCTTCCTTGGTCAGAGCGAAGCAGGTCTGGGAAATTACATCCGAACGAGTACACTGTTGACTTGCAGGATGAGAAGTTGTTGCAGCTTCCTTCAATGGCCATGATGTATATGGTATACTGTTCTGTCTAATTGTATACATCTTGCGCAAGTAATTAACCAGAAACAATGGAGATCAAGATGCTAATAGGGGTCTAATGCTAGACACTGGAGCAGATGCATGTTTACTACTATCAGGAATATAATGCAGCTTGCATACATCTCAGTGGTGTTAGTTGCTCTTGCACAGGATAAGTGAGATGTATATCCAAAGATGCATGCTGTCCTAAAAGAGGTAGCATCAGTAAGCAAACCATGCCCTAAACAAAAATATTAAAAGGTTAGTAGCAAGGCATGGAGCATCACAACTCTGCCATGTGCCTCCAAGCAGAAGCTGGCTGCATGATCTGACACCATGGAGTAGACTCACCTAAACAACTTACAAAATAAGGGCATTAGACCTTCACAAGTCTCATGATCAGTGAAATTAAGTAATGCAGTGGTGCTTATAGTTTAAGGATTCTTTGGATAAGGTGAGTTGACCATATTATTCAGGGATCTCAGGAGGAGTAAGATAAAGCTTTGTAGTGGTCTTGGTGATGAACTGGTGATCAAGTAAACTTGATGGATGACCTTTAATATCTCAGTGCAATTAACTCATTTTTTGTCCTATGAAGAATATTGTGTACATATATTACTTCCACGCCTTTTGACTAGTGTTTTCTCCTTAATTCTTTAGTTATGGGTGACAAAAAAAGTAATTGTACTTGGACCCGTGGATAGACCATGACATAATCCTGGATTTATTCTGACTGAGCTTAACTAATTTGATCCGTTGGGGAGAAAAAAAATAGTACCACTGCACAAAGCATTGACAGCTGTTCTGCACATCCTTGGCAAGAACAAAGTAGTTGCAAGAGAGGATTTGAGTGTTGTTTAAAGAATTTATTTCCCTGAAGTCAGAATGTTGTACAAAATTATTTTAAATTCGATTTGAATAGTCAGTGCTAATTCTTCAAAATTGGTACAGGAAGTGAGAATGGTAACTGGTTTGTATGAGGACTAGTTGTACTTTTTTTTTTAACAAAGAGAACATGTTGTAGGAGATTTTTTAAAATTTTCATCTAAATTCTGCGATATGAGTTCCAATGTTCCATAGAAGTGCACAGACCGTCAGAGGAGGGTCAAACAGAAGTATGACAGCCACAATCGTTGGCTCAACAAGCCAGTACAAGTAAGATCATCCACTTTTTGATCCCTATTCATGCACTTCTATCCATTCTTCTTGCATGCTGTTTTGCAAGAATAGACATACCAAGCGCATCAACTATCATTCTGCTTTGTTCTCACTCTGTTTTTCAAGAATGGACATACCAAGCGCATCAACTTGCATGCTTTAATTCCCCGCTAAAAGATAGTGTGCATATCGGTCTTTTCATGCAATTTCCTCATTGTTAAAGGATCACTCAGGAAGAGTAAATATAATCTTCTAGCGGTCTTGTTGTGTCATCAAGTAAACTTAGAAAAACTTTAGTATCTCAGTACAATTACTTAATTTTGTCCTGCGAAGAATATTGCGTACGCCAATTATTTCCACGCCTTCTGACTAGTGTTTTCTTCATTATTTGGACCTGCACCCGTTGATAGGCCATGACATGATCCTGGATTAATCCGTACTGATAAACTAATTTGATGCTATTTAGGGAAAAAACATAGTACCACTGCACAATGCTTTGACAGCTGTTCTTCACATATCTTGAGAAGAAGTACTTCGCCCCTTCATTTTGAAGGAATTGGAATCTAGTTAATGGAGTAGGCTATTTATCTTGGAATGTGGCATTCCACAACTTTTTAAAGTTTAGATATAAGTCTATCTTAAATTCATGGGGGTGGGAGATGGAAATTGATTCTATAGATCCTCAATGCTATGTTTCTAATATGCAACTTATAGCACGCTTTTTGACTCGCTTCCCTATAGCAGAAGTGCAGCACATAAGTATGTCTCCTATATGGCCAACAATAATATACAAATATATTTCATGTACAACTATATTAGCTTAATTAATTTGTGTCTAAATTATGATTATTAGAATGAAATTCAATTCCAAGGATCCAAACAGGGTCTTTGAGAAATTTGAGTTTTGCGCTTGTTTTTTAAAGCAGAGTGCTGTGCAAAGTTTTAAAACTTTTTTATCAAATTTCACGAATTAAGCACCATTATTCCAAAAAGTGGTAAGAGGAAATCACAACTTGGTTATTTATACAATGGCTAAGCATTTCAAACATATAATGTATATTAGTTTATGAAACAAGGTTTCGTATTTACACGTGTAAACATATTTGAGAAAGTTAATAAGGTGCTTAGTCATTCAATCATCTGCTCCGTTAAGTAAAAAGATAGTGTGTTCTTTCGTCTTTCCTGCAATTAATCATTTCATCTTTTTAAGTTACCTTTTATATGTTTTGATTTGATATTTGTAAAGTTAGAAGATAGCGTATCGAAAAATAGCTTCATAATAATATACTTTTGTTATACTTTTTAAATATATCAGAACAGAAAAAAGGTAAATCGGTATTTTTGAGACATGTTCAAAAAGTTATTCTGATTGGGGGATTAATATTCTTGACTTCTGATTTCAACCAGCTGCTTGACTGCATTCATGATAAGTCCTTAGCGTCGTGTGTGATATGGTTCCTCCTCTACCGTCAAACTGGTTTCAAATACAACTGAGTTACAGTATTCGACATATTGGCAGGGTTCCATAAGAGAAGAGCCGAGTAGAAATTACCTCAAATGGAAAATGCAAATTGAATGATTAGATTATATCCATTGCTTGTTGCCTGTGAAATACTCCCTCCGTCTCAAATTATAGGCCGGTTTGGCTTTTCTAGGTTTATAGATGTTTATATGCATCTAGACTATATTTAGGTGCATACAAAACATCAATGTATCTAGAAAAATAAAAACGACTTATAATTTGAAATGGAGAGAGTAATTTGGTAGCTATGCACTTTCGTCACTGCTAGCTCACCACCTTGCAGAGATCACAATAGCTGTGACATTTTAATTACAAGGCAGATTGAAATTTTGAAAGCCACATCCATTGCTGTGCTATCTCTGTTTTTGAAGATTTTGAAATGGGAAAACATACAAATGTGAAAAACACATGGATAACAAAGGAATGAGTAGCAAAGATAGAGGAGGAACGGCAAACATATAAATACAATTCTACAGGAATTGGTATTTTAAAAAATAATATTAGGATAATCAAGAACAGGATTTGGGTGGGGTTCTTGTCCAACACCACATAACAACGTGCTAACAGAGGAGAAAGATCAGCTTCATGGTTTCCCATCCATTTCGCGCTTCATGCAACTTCACCTGAAGGAGCCTTTCCTCTTGACCGGTGCATGCAATAATTAGTGTAAAGAAAATACCACACTGCATGGAAGAGTAGTGGAGAGAGTATACATGCATGCAAATAAAGATAAAAATGATGATATGACCAGCATGCATGCAAATCGAAAAATTAAAAAAAATCATAACTCATAAATCGAACATCCAAATTAAATTTTAATTGCACCATTATATTTTTTACGAGAAGATCTTCAAAACAAGATTCCACTTGACTATGTTTCGATAATATTTTTTAAAAATATTTTTTAATACAGATTAATTAGTTCTGACTCTTGCGAACAAATGATTAAACACCACGAACAAAAAATAGTATATGCGTAAAAAAGTTTGTACATCATGAACATTTGATTGTACAAGAAAAAAACTAAACATCATGAACAAATAAACCACATCATCGGACAACTTAGTCTGCAAAACTAAACAAATAATTTCAAAAAAATTAGTCTAAAAAATTAGAACCACAGTCAAACTAGTTATTATTACAGATGAATAATTGAGTTTACATGGTGAACAAATATTATAACATTCTGAATAAATTATTTTTATTGTCAAACAATTCACTATATAAAGCTGTTGGCGCTAGAAATCGGTCAACCGAATCCCAGCAACCGACACACGACCCGGGAGAATCTGCTTAGCTCCTGTTCGGGTGAATGCCCTGGTGCGGTTCGCGCGGCGTGCCAGCCAATCTGACCTGTTGATTGGCAAGGAAGAACACGTGTCAAATTCAGTAGCCACGATCGGCTAGGTTTCCGATCGGGAGAGCTTATCGGCAGGCCGGCCGATTCACTGTGATGATGGAATCGGTTATAAGGCAACACGATCCCTGTAGCTTTGTAGACAGAAAAAAATACTAAAGCAATCGGTACAAAGCTTATGAAAACAGTACTAGGAAAAGATCTAATCGGCAACGAATGGATCTAACTATAAAAAGCAACGAAAGCCGATACTACCGATTCCTAGCAGGATAACTGGTGATAGAAACTAGAAAAACAGGTAAAAACCTATGAATCTAGTCGATATCGATAACTGATGAATAAATCTAAACGAAACGACAGCGATGCGCCGGAAGTTAAAGCTTAGATATTACTCGATAAACGGAACTTACAGAATCGGCCGGAGATCAAGATGATGCAGCCCTGCCAACCCGCACGAACTCGTGAGAAGGAAAAGTAATGGCGAAGTCGCCTGCTTGACAGTAAGTACGAAGAATAAAGTAACTTGTTGTATTGATTGATTGTTGTGTTTACAGATTTACAAAGGTAGCTATTTATAGCCCCGTACAAATAATCTTCTTAACCGACTAAGACTCTATCTCTAATTCAAACAGAAAACAAATATCTACAAACACAATCCGTGCTAAACTAATTACTCCACGCTTCGTGGGCCGAATTCCACCTTATCCCTCCATCTTTCCAAGCCCATACAGGCCCACCTTAGTTCACCTTCCCGATCGGCCGATTTCTTAAAGGATTGCCGATTGGGAACCTGGCGCGTTCACCCTGAAGCGAGGTAAAAGCCACTTGACCGATTCCACACTGTAGCACCTTTTGGCCGATCCCCATCCGTATTCCTTCGATTTCTTTCTTCTTTGGCGCCGATTCTACTGATGACGAAATCCGACGTCAACACATGCCCCCCAGTTTCGGAGCAAAACATAATCTTTTACTTCGAAATTCTTTATAACCTCTCCTCCGAAACGGCCGCAGTGAAAATATCCTTCTGTTTCGTGGTCTCCCGGCTGATCATTGCAATTTTTTGAAACGGGCGCCCACGACAGCCACTACCCCGAAAACTCGATGCGCCGGCGCGGTGAAAATTCCATCTTTACCCTTTCTTCAGGCACCCTATAAATATCATTTCACCGCAACTCTTCTTCAAGCTCGTATCTCCTTTTCCAGCACGCGCACCTCCTTCTTTCTTCAATCTTGCCATTGAAATCTTCCAGTTTCAGCTCCAATCACTTCTTCCCCTTTCCCTTCAATGGCGACTCCCTCCGGTAATTCCCCAGCACGCGATGCTCCAAGGACGATGCCCCCGGTAGAAGTAGCGACGGCCGTCACTTCTTCAATAGACGCAAAGGCTTCATCAGAAATTCCAATGGCGGTCCCCGTCACAGCCCCATCATCTGCGCCAACGTCGGCGACCACGCCGATTACCCAGAACTTTATCCCGGAGGTAAGTACCGAATCCCCTCCTTATCGGCAATATTTTTAGATCTACTCCTTACATTTCTATGTCCCTTTCCCTTTTTTAGGCGGTTAGAGATAGAATTACTATTCACCTTACGGACAGTCCTGGCCTTGTTTGCCTTGGTCCCATGGGAGATCCAGATCCGGCGATTCTTATAGATTTGGAAACTGATCGGATACCTTTCAAACGGTCCGATATGAACTTAGATCAATGGGCAAGCACTTTTAGATCCTGGCCGAACGAAACCCCAGGTTGGAGGGAATGGTACCAACGGGTGTCCGCATCAAAGAGCGTCTCATGGGATGAGCTCAAAATCGGCCAATGTATCAACCTTTCCCTATCGCAAATGGAGAAAAATGAGCCGCTAGTGATGGCAGCTTCCTATTTTTGGTCTGACGCACTTAATGCGTTTTTATTTGGTCATGGTCCCTTGACCCCCACTCTGGCCGATGTGGTCCTCTTGACCGGCCTGGATGTATCCTCCCCTGACACGCCTTTCCAACTTCTGACCGTACCGTCGCATCGGCTGGACACAAGAAGAATCGGTGGCTGGAAGGGCTTTATTAATGATAATAAGAAGACCGGTACTGTTGATAACAGGGAGCACACCGCTTTCCTGATGATGTGGCTCGAAAAACACCTCTTCTGTGGAAGAGCCGCCGGCCCAACAACCAACACCCAATCTTTAGCCGAGGCACTGTCCAAAGGAAGCCACATTCCTCTCGGGAAACATCTTCTGGGTGCGGTGTACCATATGCTCCACCAAATCGGCACAAAACTTTCCAAGGGAGAACCAATCGGCAACCCAGGTGGGCCTTGGTGGTTCGTCAATCTATGGTTGAACCTTTACATGAATAGGATCACCCGGCAGCCAGTGGATCACATGACGTTCCCCAATATTGAATCGGCGGAAGACCCTACCGAGCGTCGCCGATGCACATCTTATGGTGAAGCGGCATCAGCTTTTCCAGGCTGTGCGTATTCCGCTACAAAGGTAGCTGAGTACTTTCGGTGCTTCTATAATGGATTTAACGAGGATGCAACTATCTGGTTTCCATACCAGCGAGACATCCCAGTCTTCGAACTCCCCTCCTACTTTGATTCGACCTCTGGCCGATTTGATGAAAACCTTTATGAAGAATTGATCAAACCAGGACTTTTACCGGCCAACTTCTTTTCGGGGAAAGATGCCCCTACATATGAGTTCTACAATCCATCTACTGCTGCACGACAATTCGGCATGGGTCAGTTGCCGATACGAGTATATTTTGCTGGCCGAATCAAGTTCAGAGAAGCGCTTAAAACTGGCCTGGACTATTGTTGGCTACGAGACCGAATTCCGGACTCTAGTACGATCAATTTGAATGAATGGCTATTATACCCGTTTGCCGTCCAACCGTTCAAGCTTTGGTGGGCTGAATGGAAGCAATTCTTGTTCTGCAACTCAGCATCGGCATACTGCAACCTCCTAGACCCGGCCAACATTGATCCTAACGCCGAGGTATTTCTGATTACCGATTTTTTATTCTTTTCAACATGATTGAGCGCTAATGATTCCATTGTCTCTTTAGGCTGAGAATCGAGCCCCTCCAACGCACAGCCGCAGTGGTCGGTTAATGGAGAGCTACCCGTACACGACTTATCCTCTTATCGGCTACGACGCTCCGTCAGTTGACATGATTGCTGGCCGATCAAAGAAGGTTCGTAAGAAGGTCGTCAAGAAAACCAGTCGCCGAGTCCGGGCTCGTACGGCATCGGCGGATCCTCCTGTGCTAGTATCGGCAGAAACCTTATCTGCATCGCCGCAGGCCACAACGATTGCCGATACTCAAGCTATTACGCAAGCTGGAGCGACTGCTGCCTCTCTATTGTTGGAAGCCTTACGAGTGAGTTCAAGCTTTAACGTTTCCGATCGTCATTTTGACATTAACTCTTCCTAACTTTGTATCTTGTAGGGTTCTTCCATGGGAATGCCACAATCGGCGACAACTCAACCGGATACCAACGCGCCCTTGCCCTCATCCATTGAGGTACGGTACCCATCTTACGGATTTCCCTCGGGTACTTGCATAATATTTTTAACCGATTCCTTGATGCAGACCATCGGCACACCGAGCGCTTCTCGACAACCGATTCCTTTTCAGGGAGCCGGTCCGAGCACCGTGCCGATTGTTGTAGAGTCCTCTTCATCGGATGAACCTACGACACAGGCCACTGAACAAGACACAACGGCTTTACAAGCGCAGCATGAAGAAATCCGTTTTAAGATGGTAAGTTCTTGAACCGGCTTTACCAGCCGATCTGCTCTGTTCTCCTGCCGATTCACCCTTTCCCTTTACTCTCTCAGGAACAGGACTCTCCCAACAACAGCCTTTTTTCTTTCGCGGTTGCTTTCTCCGATGACGAGGAAACCACATCCCGTCAAGTCGCCTTAAGCTCCGTTCCTGACGATGTCCGGGCTAAACTCACCAATATCCGGTCCCTCCTTCAAGGGGATATCGTTCGGCTGGTGGAAGACGCCTCGCCGATTCGGCAGCTCTTCAGTGACATCAGCGGACGGGTTCCAGAGGAAGCGGAAGAGGCCTTGGCACCAGCGGCCTTTATTGAGTCCATGAGGATTCCCGTTTTTAGAGCCCTTCGTCATATGGCCGATCGCGCGAAACTGGTCAAGACCCGTGAGGATGAAAATGCTTTCAAGCATCAAGCTCAAGAAGCGAATCGGCGAATCCATGTCTTGGAAGACTCACGGCCGGCGATCATCAGCGAAATAGATCGCCTCAAACGACGGAGGGCCGATCTTGCCAAAGAGATGGAGCAAGTGACCAAGGCAATCAGCGCTGAAGAGAACAAACTTCAAGAGTTACCCTCGGCTATTGCCGATTTGACAAAGAAGAGGCAGCGTTTTGCTCAGGAGGCTCTGAGACTTCATCGCATCGCATCGGAGGTCCCTGGATCGGCAGAAGAAGACCAACGGGTTCTTGATTCTGCCGATCAGATCCGGTGTCGGGCCATCACGGCTATCGATACCCTTTTGGGTAATCTGTAAAACACTGACCGCTTTGTACGAACATTTACTGCCTTCTTTGACCGACCCTTCGCGATGTCTTCTATTTTCTGCCTTCCTTATTACCGATGGGACGTGGCCTTATCAGTTTTCCACGTATTCTTCCCATAAATATCGACCTCGGCGCCTCCTCCCGATAGCACCGATCTGGCTCCCATTTCGCCTTTCCTCTTTCTCTCATCGGCGCAATTACTTTGTCATGGCTTCGTCGTCGTCCTCTTCTGTCAACCAGGTGACGCTTCGTCTTCTCCCCCTGGATCTTTAGGAAAAGAATGCACCACTTTATTCCTTCTTTGTTTCAGCCTCAACACCTTGGCCCGGAGCTCGTGCGTGCCATCGAATGCATTCATTCAGAAGACCCTTTGGCCCCGGAGGACAAGGCTCTGATCCTGGCTCATCAAGAGGAGCTCCAAGACCACGTTACTGCGGATGCTCGTGTAGTCTTGGACGCCGTGGTGAACGAAAACTGTCGCCGGTCTCCAGCCATAAGGGATCGTCACCGTGACGTTCTTGGAGATGACGTCACTTCGACAGCCCGCACGATCTTGGACTTTTTAGAAAGGAATGGCGGCCAGCGGTCTTCTACCGATCGGGTTCGCCTGCTTCCTCGGCCCGTCGTTCTTGCAGCAGCGGAGGCTTCGCGCCTTCGAGCTAAATCGGAGAAAAAGGCATCCCAGAAGAAGAGCAATTAGTTTGTTTTTTATATTTTTTGTTCTAAGGGCGACTTAGTGTTTTGTCGGCCGTGTAATCTGTCGCCCGTACCGAATGCATGCAATCGGCTGTTCCGGTCGACTTTATGTATGTCTCAAAACCGAATAGTATCGGTTATGCATGATTGTGTTAACTCCTTAGGCGTCGACCCATATACTTGGGTAATACCTTTTTAAGTACCTCCCATTCAGAGCTCTAGTGAATCCTTCTCCTTCTATTGTTTCTAAGATGTAGGCATTTCCTGGAGCGCATCTGCCGATTCTATACGGCCCTTCCCAGGTAGGAGACCACTTGCCGAATTTAGGATCTTTCGACCCGATCGGTAGTACCAACTTCCATACCAAGTCTCCAGGGGAGAATTGCTTGACTTTGACCTTTTTATCGTACCACCTGGCCACTCTCTTTTTATTCTCTTCGATACTTATCAGAGCCCTTAGTCGTTGGCCGGCCAAATCATCAAGTTCTTCTTTCATAAGAGACGAGTAGTCATTGGCTGACAACTGGTCTTGAAGCAAAATGCGCCTTGATCCTGCCCTTGTCTCCCACAGAAGCACTGCATCGTGGCCGTATACCAACTGATAGGGAGATAACTTGGTGGCCCCATGACAAGCCATTCTGTATGCCCATAGGGCTTCGGTCAAACATAGGTGCCACTTCTTCGGGTATTCTTCAATCTTCCTTTTGATTAATTTGATTATTCCTTTGTTGGAAGATTCTGCTTGACCATTGGCCTGAGCGTAGTATGGAGAAGAATTTAACAACTTGATGCCCATATCGGTCGTAAATTCCTCAAATTCCCCCGATGTGAACATTGTTCCTTGATCGGTTGTTATAGTTTGAGGGATACCGAATCGGTAGACGATATGATCCCTTACGAAATCGGCCATGATAGCTGAAGTCACAGTCCTTAGTGGGATTGCCTCCACCCATTTGGTGAAGTAATCGGTAGCAACCAGAATAAACTTGTGCCCCTTGCTTGATGGTGGATAAATTTGGCCGATAAGATCTATTCCCCATCCTCTGAACGGCCATGGTTTGATGATGGGATTCATGGCCGACGCGGGTGCACGTTGGACATTTCCGAACTTTTGACACTCCTGACAACCCTTATAATATTTAAAACAGTCTTCGAGGATCGTAGGCCAATAGTACCCGTTGTTTCTGATCATCCACTTCATCTTATGTGCCGATTGGTGAGCTCCGCATACCCCTTCATGGATTTCTCCCATTAGAGTCTTGGCTTCTTCTGTCCCAAGGCATTTAAGAAGAACACCATCGATCGTTCGGTAGAACAGATCATCTTCGAGCAGTACGTACTTGGTAGCGTGAAAGCGCACTCGTCGCTCCACCTTTCTAGACGGATCCTTCAGGTAATCGGTAATTTCTTTACGCCAATCGTCGGCTGCAAGCTCTACGGCCATGGCGCCCGGAATCGGCCGATACCCAGATGCTTGTTGAGCGAGTTTGTTGGCTTCCTCGTTGTGGTCTCTTGGGACGTGTTCGATTATTGCCGATCCGAATTCTTTTAAAAGCTGTAAGCAATCTTCGTGATGAATTCGTAATATGTCATTTTTGCACTCAGCCCTTCCGGTTAGTTGATCCACAATTAGCATCGAATCTCCGAAGACTTCAACAGAATCGGCCTTGACTTCTCTCAATAGCCGCAAACCTTTTAATACAGCTCTGTACTCCGCTTGATTGTTTGTGGCGGCGGCTTCTATCGGCAGAGAAAAATCATATCTTGCCCCCCGAGGCGATATGAGAACGATGCCGATTCCTGATCCGACCCCGCATGATGACCCGTCAAAAAATAATTGCCAAGGCGCTAGCTCCACGAAAGCGATTTCCGGCCCACAGTGCTGGGCGACAAAATCGGCCATGACTTGACCCTTGACGGCTTTTGCCGATTCGTACCGTAGGTCAAATTCTGATAAAGCTAAGATCCACTTACCGATTCGTCCTTTCAATATTGGCAGTGACAGCATGTATTTTACTACATCATCTTTGCATACGACTATACATTCTGCCGACAGTAGATAGTGCCTGAGTTTGGTGCACGAGAAGTAAAGACACAAACACAAACGCTCCACTGGAGGATATCTTGTTTCGGCATCCAGGAGTCTTCTACTAACGTAATAAATTACCCGTTCTTTGCCTTCAAACTCTTGGACTAGAGCCGACCCAATAGCTTTTTCATCGGCTGATAAATATAGTTTAAACGGCTTACCCGCTTGAGGGGGAACCAGGACTGGGGGTGAGACCAAGTATCGCTTAATGTCTTCTAATGCCTTGCGCTGTTCTTCTCCCCAAATAAATTCCTGGTCTGGCTTCAACTTCAGGAGTGGTGTGAACGCCTGAATCCGTCCAGATAGATTAGATATAAACCTTCTGATGAAGTTTACCTTGCCGATTAGAGACTGTAGCTCAGTTTTGTTCTGTGGAGCGACGACTTTGTTGATGGCCGCTATGGTCTTCCGATTGACTTCTATACCTCGTTCGTGTACCATGAATCCTAAGAATTGTCCGGCGGAGACGCCGAAAGCGCATTTGTTGGGATTCATCTTAAGACCATGCTTTTTGGTACACTCTAGCACCCTTCGCAAATCGGCTAGGTGTTCCTCGTGGCTTTTGGACTTGACCACAACGTCATCGATGTAGATCTCCACCAGGAGGCCAATGAGTTTGTGAAAAATGTAGTTCATGGCTCTCTGATATGTAGCACCGGCATTCTTCAAGCCGAAAGTCATCACCACCCACTCGAATAGACCAAGGTGGCCCGGACATCTGAAAGCCGTTTTGGGTATGTCCTCTTCGGCCATAAGTATTTGATTGTATCCGGCATTTCCATCCATGAAGCTGATAATTTTGTGTCCCGCGACAGCGTCGATTAATACATCGGCCGTAGGCATGGGGTAGCCATCCATTGGTGTGGCCTGATTAAGATTCCTGAAATCGACGCAAACGCGTAGCTTCCCGTTTTTCTTGTACACTGGCACGATATTAGAAATCCACTCGGCATAGCGACATTGCCGAATAAATTTTGCTTCAATTAGCCGAGTTATTTCGGCTTTTATGTCTGGTAAAATTTTAGGATTGCATCGCCGTGCGGGTTGTTGGTACGGCCGATACCCTGGCTTTATGGGTAGCCGATGTTCAACAATAGACCGATCTAATCCGGGCATCTCGTGATACTCCCAAGCAAAACAATCCTTGAATTCTCTTAATAAATTTGTCAACTTACATTTATACTCTGGATCTAAATTTGCACTAATAAAAGTCGGCCTTGGTTTGGTCCCGTCACCTAAATCTACCATCTCCAATGAATCGGCCGACGTGAATCCGTGTCCCAGCTTCCCGTCTTCTCGGGCGAACTGATCCATCTATTGCGCTTCTTCGGAGCCGACTGCTCGGATCGGCTGTAGGCCAAAATCGGTGACCTTCAGGAAATCGGTTTCCCACACCCTACCTGATATGCACCTGACGGTTTCGCAGCTCCATTGCTGTGCGTCGGCTGCTGCGATGCTGTACACGGAGTCGGCTTTGACCACCTCGGTGTTATCGCCGACCCATTGTATAAGGCATTGATGCATAGTTGACGGGATGCAGCAGTTTGCGTGTATCCAGTCTCGGCCAAGAAGCATATTATAGGACCCTTACTGCCGATGGTGAGGTCGACGCAGAGGGCCCCGCGAGCGTTTGACACCTTGCCTTCGAAGTCCTTGAGCATCATGTCCGTCTTGGTTAGGTCGTCGTCGCTCTTTCCCAGTTTTCGGAGTACGGCATACGGCATGATGTTGACGGCAGCTCCTCCGTCGACCATCAATCTAGTGAGGGGGCGACCGTCAACATGCCCTTTAAGGAACAACGCCTTCATATGTTGTCGTTCGTCATCTTCGGGCTTTTCGAACGTGGCCATCATTGGTTCTAAAACCAACCGTGCTGTTTGTTCCTCTATCGCCGACACGTCCTGTTGATCGGCAGGGGTCATGAACTCCATCGGCAATATGAAAACCATACCGATTTCGGCTGCCGATTCATCACCCGCCGATTCATCGTTGCCCTTGTCGTTTCTTTTGGGGCGCCACACCCGAGGCCTCCCTTCCTTCTTGTCCATCGCGCTCTCTTTTTCTTGCTGTTCCCATTGGCGGAGGCGTTGGATTCTCCGTTTTTGTGATTTGGTTAAACCATCGGGACACCATCTGGGGTTTATTGGCCTCCCTTCTTTCCCGGCGTGTTCCCATTCTGGCTCTCGTCCTAATGGGTTCTCGTCCGTTACCCGAGCATCGGCCATGTCTTCGAGCCGGCTGTGAACGCTGGCTTTGCTATTTGATTGATCGTATCGATCGGTCCTGCCCCCCTGCCTATCATAGCTTCCACCTTCTGACGGACCATATCGGTCACTTCTGCCCCCCAGCCGATCACGCAAGGAAGGGCGCTGATCATCCGGGTTGCGCCGATTCCTGCTGATCGGTTCTGGCCTTCCATCCCTGGAACGAGACCTGGTGAACGGCCGATTGCCTCGATAGGGACCGTTGCACTCTGGGCAAGTATCGGCTGATGGTAGCCTGAGGTTATTTTCCCAGCAATGGATGAAGAATGGGCATCTCCAGTGCTCCTCATGCCGACGCATCGCTTCCTCTCGGGACCTCGAACGTTCTTGTTGGCGTTGGTACTTTTGGAGCAGGAACTGGGAGGTAACACGTGGTCTATCAGACTCACCATCGTCGTCCTCCATTCGTCGTTTCCCTTTGACGTCTTCGGACGTAACTTGATTTCTGGGATCGACAGAGCCACTCCTTTTTGCCGATTCGGACGTCAGCACTTTTGTTTGGAGGGGCTTCTTACCCGTATCCACCATGTTGGTAGGAAAAGGGTGTTGATCAATCTTCATTGGTTTGGCCGGTTTTGCCGGCACTTCGAATTTGAGTCTGCCTTGCTCAATGGCCGACTGTATTTGTTGCCTGAAGATTTTGCACTCGTTGGTATCATGTGATGTGGCGTTATGCCACTTGCAATACTTCATCTTCTTCAATTGTTCGGCAGAGGGTATCGTGTGGTAAGGCGAGAGTTTAATTTGTCCTTCCTGGAGTAGAAGATCGAAGATTTTGTCAGCTTTAGTTGTGTCGAAACCAAATGCTTCCGGCTCCTTTTTGCCGAATGGGCATGATATCGGTTTCTTTCCTTTAATCCACTCTGCAAGTCCGATGTCGGCGTCTTCTTCACCCTCTAATTCTTCCAGAAGCGCCACTTTCTTCTGGAAATTCCTTCTTGGATCGAATGGACGCACCTCCTGCCCGGACAATCGGTGGACAATCTGGCTCAGGCTCTCGAACTCTTGTGAAGCATATTTCTCCTTAATGTGTGGCAGCAGGCCTTGGAAAGCTATATCGGCCAACTGCGCATCGGTTAGAGCCAAGGAGTAGCATTTGTTCCTGATTTCCCGAAACCTCTGTATGTATGAGGGTATCGGCTCATCACTTCTTTGTCGGAGGCTAGTCAAATCGGACAGCTTCATTTCGTGGACCCCAGCATAGAAGTACTTATGGAACTGTCTCTCTAGATCGGCCCATGTGATAATTGAGTTTGGTGGCAAAGTGGTGAACCATTGGAAGGCCGATCCAGATAAGGATGACGAGAACAACCGTACCCGCAGGGCATCTTGCGTAGCTGCCTCCCCGCATTGGATGATGAATCTATTCACATGTTCCACGGTGGAAGTATCATCCATCCCCGAAAATTTGGTAAAATCAGGAACTTTGTACCGATGGGGAAACGGCAACAAGTCATACGTAGATGGGTATGGTGTCCTGTAGGTATACGTTTGCACCTTCGGCTTTAGGCCGAATTGTTCTTGCATTACCTCCGCGATTTGCGCCGACCAATCTGGTTGTTGCTGGGGAATAGTTGGCGGTGGGATCGGCACATGCTGATAAATCGGAGGTTGAATAAAAGGAGGTTGATGAAAAGGTGGTATCTGAGTATAAGCCGGTGGTGTAGTAAAGGACGGCTGCTTGTAGGCACCACTTGTTTCATCATATAGCATGAGCTCTGACGTCTTGTTGACCTCTGGAGCGATAGGCTGGTATGGTGGTATGATCGGCCGAGTGGCCGTTTGGGAGGGTATCTGGAACGGAGAATTCCCTTGGCTGACCGATTGATTCAAACCGGTCGTGTGTATGGGTGCCCCCCAGGGTAAAGGGATGACTGGAGGGAGTGGTGCAGAGGACGGCTGGATGGAGCCGTATCCCAAAGGAGTTGATGACGTAGAAGCACCAGATCCTCCTACTGAAGATTGGATCGGCTGTGAAGCCTGATAAGCCTGATTTGGTGGAATCGGCTGAAAATACGTAGGTCCTCTGTACCCTTGAGGTATACCCCCGGTGAAGGAGTTGACAACAGCATTGTGCACCATGTTTGAAAGTACCGGGGATTGGTTGATGAAGGCGTGATGAAGAGATTGTTGAATCATATCGGACATTTTATCCGAATCTTCTGAAATTGTGATCTGGCGGGGAGTAGGGAAAGGAGACTTTTTAACAGTTTCCCCGCTCCTGGAACGACTGAAGGATTTCAAGCAAGTTTTACGGAATTGCTCCAGATACTGATTCAGTTCTTCTTTTTGGTCGTCCTTTAGATCTGCCTCCGTCACTTCGATGACGTTATCTTCGGAGACTTCAGCAGCTTTCGACATGACAGCGGTTGTATTGGTCCCACCGAGCGTGCCAAAAGTGTGTTGGCGCTAGAAATCGGTCAACCGAATCCCAGCAACCGACACACGACCCGGGAGAATCTGCTTAGCTCCTGTTCGGGTGAATGCCCTGGTGCGGTTCGCGCGGCGTGCCAGCCAATCTGACCTGTTGATTGGCAAGGAAGAACACGTGTCAAATTCAGTAGCCACGATCGGCTAGGTTTCCGATCGGGAGAGCTTATCGGCAGGCCGGCCGATTCACTGTGATGATGGAATCGGTTATAAGGCAACACGATCCCTGTAGCTTTGTAGACAGAAAAAAATACTAAAGCAATCGGTACAAAGCTTATGAAAACAGTACTAGGAAAAGATCTAATCGGCAACGAATGGATCTAACTATAAAAAGCAACGAAAGCCGATACTACCGATTCCTAGCAGGATAACTGGTGATAGAAACTAGAAAAACAGGTAAAAACCTATGAATCTAGTCGATATCGATAACTGATGAATAAATCTAAACGAAACGACAGCGATGCGCCGGAAGTTAAAGCTTAGATATTACTCGATAAACGGAACTTACAGAATCGACCGGAGATCAAGATGATGCAGCCCTGCCAACCCGCACGAACTCGTGAGAAGGAAAAGTAATGGCGAAGTCGCCTGCTTGACAGTAAGTACGAAGAATAAAGTAACTTGTTGTATTGATTGATTGTTGTGTTTACAGATTTACAAAGGTAGCTATTTATAGCCCCGTACAAATAATCTTCTTAACCGACTAAGACTCTATCTCTAATTCAAATAGAAAACAAATATCTACAAACACAATCCGTGCTAAACTAATTACTCCACGCTTCGTGGGCCGAATTCCACCTTATCCCTCCATCTTTCCAAGCCCATACAGGCCCACCTTAGTTCACCTTCCCGATCGGCCGATTTCTTAAAGGATTGCCGATTGGGAACCTGGCGCGTTCACCCTGAAGCGAGGTAAAAGCCACTTGACCGATTCCGCACTGTAGCACCTTTTGGCCGATCCCCATCCGTATTCCTTCGATTTCTTTCTTCTTTGGCGCCGATTCTACTGATGACGAAATCCGACGTCAACAAAAGCGAACAAATATATAAGAAGTTTATATATAAATAAAAATATTTTTTTTGAAGAAGTGAAGTAAGAAATAAATCAATCAATCAATAAATAGAAAGTTAAAAATTAAAACTAAAATTTAAATATAAGGTAATAAATAAAGAAAACAAATAAAATAAAAAATAAATGGAAAAAGAGTAAGCAATAAATTGAAATAAAAATGAAGAAAATACAAAAGGGAAAAAACTAAAAACAAAAGGAAAAAAATAAAAAAGGTTAAAAACAAAAAATACATTTGAAGAAGTAACGAAAGAACAAAATAGTTAGAAAAATGTAACGAAACCAAAAAAGAAGTGAAAGGAACCTGGGCAAAAAATACGAAAAGAAAAAAAAGAGCAACTCAGCCTCAAAGAAATAAAACAAACCAACTCAATCTGAGCCAAAAAGAATAAATAATAAAATAAACCCACCTTAGATATGCATGCATGTCTAGCGCCTTGGAAAAAAAATAAAATTAGAAAATTAACCTACTCACACATGCATACCAGCATGGTCTTCCCACGCATGCGAGAAAGGCCTGCTAGACTTCCACTAGAGGCGATAGATGATTAATTATCTTATGCGATGTATAGCTTCCACCTCACCCGCTCGCCGGGGCTCTAGAATTGTTGTCCCAACAAACACTCCACTCATGCATATGGGCGGGGTTTTCTCCGCTATCACAGCATCCTGTAGCAGGGCCAAGCCTCAATGTTGACTTGTTCACTGCAATTCCTCACCGCAGAATTGAGTCATGAAGAATATGACACAGTTAATCAACCGATTCCAGAAAACCAGCAAAACCATAAACTTTTCCCTCTATATATTAATGAGTTGCTAGCTCAGCCGGTAAGGTACCTTATGGTGGAACCTGCCCACCAGGGTTCGAGTTCTCGACTCAGCACTGATGCTTGCATTTTTCTAGATTTATTCCAGGATTTAACCGGCGCTATTCTTTCAGTGGTAGGCGCGTGCTAGTCGACAACGAGGCGCCATTGGTGACTTCATCAATCTCGAGGATTTGCCGACTCAGTCTTTCGAAGGTGCTCATAGAGATAGGGCTGCGGACGTGTGTTCGTAGGGGCGAGCATATTTGTGAACGTCTGCGTCTGTGCTGTGTGATTTGCAAAAAAAAAATATATTCATGAGCTTTTCACGACTCACAACTCACGTCCTCTATCCGTTTCCATGAGTTTTGTTTCCAACTTTATTTTGCTAGAATGGAAGAACCAACCACATAGTGGCTTGTTGGCTTAGTGTCTTGTACTCATTGTTTTTCTTATGAATATTACTCCATTAGCTTTGCCCTAATTAAGTAAAATTTCTTTAACTTTGACCAAATTTATAGAAAAATCACCCTAATTTACAACATCCCATAGTTTCATTAAACCCACTATTAAATACATATGTTTTGATATTTCATCTATTGTGGCACTATAGATGTTAATATATTTATTGAAAAATGTGATAATGTTAGTTTAGTTTGACTTAAACTAAAGCTAAATTAATCTGTAATTTGGAATGGAGGGAGTATATTCTTGAGAAAGTTCTTTATTTGACACTGGAAGATGACTCAATTCTTTTCTTGGCCCTGAAAAATTTTCTACCCCTTATATGACATGAAGTTCTAACTTTTATTCTTATTTAACATTTTCATCATATCCGTCAGTTAAGTCAGACAAAACGACCACTAAATCACATCCAAAATTCATGCACCTCTTTTTGGTCATAGTACAAATGGAGGTGAATCTATTTCATTTAAACTTGCACATTTACCTTTGTAGTTTTAATATTAAAATTCACAAAACACGACTACTTTTGAAACATGTTTGAGTTTTTATGGCACCAAAATACTTTCCAAAAATTATGGGAAAACAAATAATATTCCTCACAGTAGATGTGGTAATTTATAAAATTATTTTCTATCATAAAATACATAGAAAATTACGAGGTTCTTCTAAAATTTCTCAAAGTTTTCATTCTTCATAATTCTCTATATAACTTGTGCTAAAATAAATTTAATAAACTATTGCATATAATGAAAGGAATATTAGTTAATTTTCTATAGTTTTTAAAAGTGTTTTGGTGCTATAAAAATTCAGATAAGTTTTAATCGTAGGCTAATTCGGTGAATTTTAATTTTTGAATTGTAAAGTTACATATGTGTTTTTAAGACAAATGGGTTCATCTTCATTTGCTTTATCACGACAAAAAGTTTCATAATTTTTTGAGGTATTTGGAAACTATTTTGGCTGACTTAATTGACAAAAGTGACGGAGATATTAAATAAAGAATGAATGTTAAAGGGAGGGTAAATTTTTAGGGTCAAGGCAGGAGGTATCAAATAAGGACTTTCCTCTATATTCTTTAACCAAACTATGCAGAGTATGTGTACAGATGATACTTTTCCCATGCCTTTTGACTAGTGTTTTCCTGTTCCTTCTTTAGTCGTGGGCCCTGAAAAAGAAACAATTCTGTGCCATGTACTAGCACCCATGGATAGATAGATCATGAGATAATCGAGAATTTATTATGTCTGATTTTCTTAACAACGTTGATGTCACTGGGGAAAAAGTAGTAACGCTTTAGTACGTACCTCGGTGCAGTTAGCTCATTTTTGTCCTACGAAGAAAATTGTGTAGATATATCATTGCCACTACTTTGACTAGTGTCTTTTTTTCTGTATTTTATTAGTTTTGGGTCACAAAATAATAACAATAGATGAATGTGTGCCATATACTTGCACCTTTGGATAAACCATGACATAGGTCATAGCCCTGGATTTTTTCTTACTTTGTAAACTAACGTAATGGCACTGTACATAAAATTAATAACAGTACCACTGCACATATCTTTGACAGCTGTTCTGCACATCTTGGCAAGAACATTGTAGTTGGACAATAGAATTCGAGTCAAGTACGTTTTTTTTAAAAAGAAGGTCGCACAAGTTTCTTGAGCTTTGATCTAGCGATTGAAATTTCATGAACTGAATGCTAGTGTTCCAAAAGTGGTAAAAGCAAGTTAGGCAACTGCACACTTAGCCCCGTTTGGTAGGGCTTCTCAAAGTGCTTCTCCACCAGCTTTTGGTGAAGCCCTACCAAAGGGCGAATTTCAAAATGGCTTCACCACCAAAGCCGGAGAGAAGCTGCAAAACGGCTTACACCAGAAAGGAGAAATCGAAAAAAGTGGCTTCAACGGCTTCTCCTCTATCTCCAAGTATTAAGTGATCATAAAATTACATATATTGCCATTGAGAAGCCGTTTTACCAAACGTTTTGCAAAACAGCTTCAGCTTCCATAAAAAAGCCACTCCACCGAAGAAGCCGAAGCCGAAACCGTTTTATGAGAAGCCGAAGCTCTACCAAACGGGACCTTACTTGTTTAATCACATCTAGAAGAGTTATATACGACAGAAAATGAAACTCTTTGATTCCTCGCCTTTGAAACATAGTTAACTACCAACACACTTGCGGATCCGTGACTCAATTTGAGTACTCGACTTAGTATGTGTGCTAATATTTTTCTGAATTGACCCGTGACTCAATTTCCGTGCTTACGGAGCTAGAGTTTGCACACGTGCATGTGACCATCTATATCTGTACTATAACTAAAAAAACTAGCAACACACTTTTGTTGAGTTCCATCTTACCATCAAACTGTAGCCTTTTCTAGCCACACGACAATACTGCTGCAGCCAGAACACGAGACAAACCATTTGTGCTATAAAATTGCTCACCTCACCACTAGGCCCCAAAAGATATGCGCTAGCGGCTAGGAGGGGTCTGGCGGGCCGCGTACCCGCCAACAACTTTGAGCAAGAACAAATGGTATTTGCGCTGGCAGGTGCTTGCTTGCCAGCACAGACCAATCTATACTTTCTGTACTAGCATTGTGGTTACAACACCCAGCACATATTCTTTCTGTGCTGGTGAGTGCTTATGCCGCCTGCTAGGAAAATGTATTTTTTCATCAATATATTATTTCTCATTAATTATTTATAATTTATATTTTCTACCTGTTTTTAGCCGCCAAATTGAAATATGTATCTCCAACCACATAACATGACACAATAAACTTGAATAATAAATAATTCACATCATTAAAAATTGCATCATACATAATAAATAATTCACATTATTAAAAATCCAACATTTTGAATAGAGCTATTCTTTGCCACGCTAATATTAAACTATTACACTCATCTACGAAGAGGTGTGCACTCGTCCGTCATCAACACGCCAGCTTTATCAAAGTATACTCCATCCTCATGACAAATCTTGCACATGATGAATCTCGCCATGTCCGTACAGATTGAAGATTAAGATGTATTACTATTATGAAGTTGGCACATGGCAGTGTAAGAGACTTAGTCTTCAGGGTTCGTCCGGTACCTCCCATCGTTTCTCATGAACTCGCACACGTAATATCCACATACCACAGAGTCGGGAGGTTGCTTGTGGCACTGCAAACAAATAGAAAAATGATACAATGATGAAAAAAGCAAGTTCTTATGTTCTTACGTATTTATGATATATTATTTTCATAACTTTTATCCTTTTTGGATTGTGGGGCCTGCCTCTTTGTATGTTAAACTTGTACGCGCTTTGAGGATATAAAGACAAGAGTTAGTAATACAACTTAGGTACATAGAATGTGAATATGCATATAAGTACTGCCAAGGAATGTCTTACTTTTGTATAATGCCTATGAAATCCTTGTATCTGTCTCTATCATAGCTAGCTGAGTCGAGGACTACCGCTTCTCCTTGCTTGGGGTAAAATCATGATGCAATCCAATGGTTACTGCATTATATTAAAATAATTTATATTATAGATGGTGTTACATAACACCTAGTATATATATAGTAATTAAAACTAGTTTACTCAAAACCATAAAGAGCCATGATATAATTCTTGTTAGCCGTTTTCCACATCACACAACCAATGTATGCGGACACTTTGTGCATTTCTTCCCTATGAGCTTTATTTTTTATAGCATCTTTCTCCGCTTATGTCTTTTTTGTATCTATTTGTGCTTTGATTGTTTCCGTCATTTTGAACATGTGCTCTGGCTCGCTTATTCATGCTAGGTCAAGGTACGCTACCTTGAACCTGCCGCGCGTCAATTCTTCCTCCCTCTATTGCATCGTGTAGAATAGGTCGCTCAGGTACTTGACATAAAATATGTATGTATTTAAAACTTGTATACGTGGTACATGTGGACTTACAATCACCATACGGAACTGAGATTCATGTCAAGATGTTTTCGATGGTAAAGTATGTGCAAATCCTCAAAATCTATCACAATCTGGTATGGGAGAACGCCAAGGAAAACACTAGTTGGGACATGCACGATGATTGCTTGAATGACTTTCTTCATCGCATTCATGATCCATCCATATAGCTTATTCAGTTCCCATGGACCCTCCAGTTGATTCTACCAATACAAGAATGGTTTGCCATGCTCATATTCCATTGGGACCTCATTTGATGCAAAGAAATTGAGGTTTTGGTCCTTTTCCTTTTGTCGAGAGGTGCTGCGAGTTACAGATTTTTCACCAGAGGATGAAGCCTTCTTTTTCAATACGTTTAAAAACTTATCAATGTCTGCTGATGGAGCCTTTTCATATGTGCTGACCATACGAGGTACCGCTGGCCTCTTGGGAGGTGGAGATGCTGGCGAACACGATGTTTGATCATTACCTTCTGAATCATCTACCTGTTCATCGCCTTCTAGTGCTGCTATCCCGTCATCCTCATTGAGAGTTTCTAAGATAGGTGATAGCATTAGCTGCTCATCCTCATTGTTAGCTCCCTGCACATGTGACAGCGTCGGCTGCTCCATGTCAACATTTGAATCTAGAAGGTGTAGTTCTTGGCTTGGCTGTGAGGTTTCTGGTAGTGCATTTAGAACGATATGTCGATGATGCCACAATATGTACTGGTTCATCACATCACTGAGAACCTCAATCCCCTCATCAGTAGGGATGTCTATCTCGCACGACTCATTCAACACCGTAACAACTTGCACCCAGGCATATTCTCACGGGGTGCCTTTGGAAACACCCATTACTACCATGCCAGTTGCAACCTCTCGAAACTTATTTTGTTTCCTTCCATAAGGTATAACCAACATGCATGGTGTATCCACTTGTATGTCATCAACGGGATACCTCATGTTTGTAGTGCAGCCAGCACTATTCGAAGCAACGAATCCTATCTGAGCAAGTAGCATGGTTGGTTGTATCTGTCATTGACCATCGGATACTGTCGGGTCAGCCATTGTTGCTATGTGCTGGTTGGCCAAGAACTCTAAGAACTCCTGCTTGGCAATTTCTCTCATCTTGTCTTCAAAGTTTTTCTTATAACGGTCGCGCTTCCTGTAGCTTGCTTGGTTGTTGGGGAAAGTTTTACCCTAGAGCAATGTTGATGACATCCCTCAAACATGCCCAGAGTACTCCGTGGTTCTGATCGCGGTGGTTAGCTGATCTTTCTCCCTGTCGGGCCTGAAAAGACCCTGCTTTTGCGCCTCGGCGAGCTATGCCAGCCTCTCGTAAATTAGCTCCGTTGAGGGGTGTTTGAATGTAACCTTGCTGTCGGGTGTTATAGTCGGAGTTTGAGCTAGTACCCAATTCCTACACTAGTTATGATTTGCTCTGGGAAGCTTATAAGGACAGATTGGGGACTTCAAAGTTTCAAGGCATGCACCATAATCTCAATGAGCTTTTATAGCTTGATTCGGAATTAAAGGGTCTAGAGGAACCCTTGATTATTGAGGAAATTGATCAAGTCATCAAAAATCTCACAACTGATTTTATTAAGAAGTGTTGGCCTATTATTAAGCAGACTTCTATGATTTATGTGAATAATTATTACAATGGAAAGATATGTCTGTAGAGCATCAATAGCTCTTTCATCACCTTGCTGCCAAAGAAGGATGAACCAACTAGAGTCTCTGATTTTAGGCCCATTTCTTTGCTCAATACATCCATGAAGCTTTTAACTAAATTATTAGCTAACAAATTGCAGAGGGTGATCATAAGAATTATTCACAAAAATTAGTACGGTTTCATTCAGTCTAGGTCCATCCAGGACTGTCTAGCCTGGGCTTTTGAATATCTCCACCTCTGTCATCATTCCAGGAAAGAGATTGTCATTTTGAAGTTGGATTTTGAGAAAGCCTTTGACAAAATAGAGCACCAAACAATGCTTCAAATAATGCAGCACAAAGGGTTTGGGCCAAAATGGATTGGCTAGATGATAGAATTCTTTAGTTCAGGAACATCTTTAGCTCTCCTTAATGGGGTGCATGACAAAACATTTCACTGTAGAATAGGAGTCAGACAAGGAAACCCCGTCTCTCCACTTTTGTTTGTCTTGGCTGAAGATTTTCTAAAAACATTGGTTAATAGGGAAAAAGATCTAAATGTGTTAAACTTACCTATTTCAATGCAATACAGCTAGGATTTTCCAATTGTGCAGTATGCTGATTATACTTTAGTAATCATGGAGGGTTGTGCTGACATCTCACAAAGGTTTGTTACAGAGCTTTGCATTGTCAACTGGTTTAATGGTGAACTACTCAAAGTCTCTCCTTGTTTCCATTAACATGGAAGATAGTGTTGCACAAGCTTTGGCCCAAGGTTTTGGATGTTGAGGGGTGTTTGAATGTAACCTTGCTGTCGGGTGTTACAGTTGGAGTTTGAGCTAGTACCCAATTCCTGCTGTGCTCATCCAAGCCTGGAAACATATCTGGTAAACCAGCTCTCCTCTGTTCTTCTTCCTCTCTCCTCCATTTAGCGATCTTGGCAGTGTACCCACCTACACTCAAGTGATGGGGATTCTCGGCGGCTTTCATAGCCTTCGCTGTATTTTCTTCGCTTAGGGATTTTGCTTCCGACATGTTTTTTTTGTTGTTTAAACTCTTCCCACATATCTGCAAGAATGTTACTGAAGTTATCCTTTGTATTCTTACCTTTCTGGACATATTCTTTATTAAGAGTAGACCTCCGATTCTTGAAACATCTCCCTAGGACCCCAGCAAATTGTCTTGCGACTTTCTCTTGACCTTTAGGAAAATTGAACCTTTCTTTCACTGTGGCCCACAATACATTCTTTGTAGTATTAGGTACCTTCTTCCAATTACTAGTCGTGATCTAGGTCTAACTCCCACAGAATTTTATTTAATCTATCTGAAATATTGGTGTAAGGTTTGTAGATTGTTGATTCGAGATTAAGAAAATGTTAAAGTGCGATCGAGGCGGTGATTGGTGGACTACACTAGTTGAGCTAAATGGACCTATTAGTCTTTAAAGTTATGACTCTTACTAGCTTCTGGCAGCTATATAGCAACCACCCTGGTCTGGCTTGTAATATTGCATTGTCTTGATTCATCACAGCAGCTGCAAAAAAAAGTAACGATATGATAGTACATATTAATATTGGGAAAGAGCAATGTCGACCCACAGCTAAATGAGGACGTCCCCTCGACGATCCTTGGGTCTTCCCACCGCAGGTGACCGCCCGGTCCCAGCGTCCACCATCCTCTCCGTCGATCCCTATCCTGCTCCCATGGATCCCTCTCTCTTGGATCAGGAACCAAGTCGTGTTTTCTCCTCAAAGGTACGATCTCTTACTGGCAGTTTGGTGGTTTCCTCTCACTCAGATGAGGTGGACAATTTCTAGTTGATTGCGGATTTTAGCCGTTCAAGGATCAAGCTTTTGGAATCTCCTGTTGGTTGCATTCTTCAATTTGTTCTTGGTGGTTTGCCGAAGCTTTTCTATGTCGTGGAATTGGAAGAAGTTCTATTCAAATCAGTGTCTCCTCCAAGGCTGTTGGTCTTTTGGTGTATGATCTTAAGTCCTTTTTGTGTCCGACTTTCAAGATTTTCTTCCATCTCTGGAATGAAAAGGGTTTATTTGCTGCTAGATCCTCTGTTCTTTATGATAGGGAGCCTCATTTCAAATGGGTCAAAGTCAGTCCTAAGAAGGTGAAATCTTATGTTGAGGCAATTAAAAGTGATATTCCTCTATGTGGTGCTAATTGTGTTCCTTTGAAGTAGAGAATTTCAGCTTTTTCTAGATTGGATTTTTGGCATATCAGTTACTTAGATCTCTGGAGTTCTTTTGGGGCCGTGAAAATTTTGAAGGAAGCAAAGAACACGATAGAATTGGTTAATTCCAATTCAAATGATGTTGATGTGCGCCTTAAACTTGGGCCTTTTTCTTCGCCTAGTTCTCAGCCCGCAAATTGCGCCCCTAGAGTTAATGTGGCTTGCCTGGATTCTTTTATTTCTACGACAAGAAGGGCCATGGGACGGGTATCTTGTTCTAGGTGTTTTTCCAATTCAGATATTAGGCCCATTTGCCGCAACTGGATCAGATGCTCTGCATGCTTTAGGTTGGGACATGCAGCCTTCTTCTGCCGTGTCCCACCTCGATTCTCGAGCCTCAAAGATGGCAAGTTTTTTTCTTCCCAAATTGATCCAGAGCAATGGAGGCTCACCAATCCGGCTGGGTAGTTTAAGTCCAAGCAGTGTATGACATATGGGGTTATGCTCTTTGTGTTCCTAATTGTCAGTGGCACCGGCGATCTGTCTACGAAACTGTTGGTATATTTAATGATCACGAATAAATCCGCAAGCGCACGGATATACCGTTGCAGCATTTCACCCAAGAGTATTCCCAAGGGTATCGTATTTTCCAAAGGAATGCGGGTAGGTCAAAAGAGATTACTATGTATCGGTGTTTTAGACCGCTGGCTAGTGATTGTACACCGCGCTCTACTCACTTCCGATGGCTAGCACACAAGAGATAAGGAGTTATACTGCTTTAGGAAGATTCCTATGTCCAGTTTCGGCAGGAGTCGTGTTCCTTGGATCAAGTGCACTAGACTTACAATGGGGTGCTTGCAAGCAAGGGTTCATGCGATGTGTGGGAGTATGCGTTGAATGCGTGATTGAGAGAAAGGAGGCCCGGTTCCCCTTGTATAGGCCAGGAACCAGGCAACAATGTTGAGAAATGGAGGGGGTTGTTTGGGGGTCATGGTGTGGTTAGAGTAGCCTCGCGCCAAGGGGGCCTGCTTGTCCTGTCCTCTTGGCTGGTCATGGGCTTCGCACGCCCTGTACGATGGCTCTTGTGCGGCATGGGCTGCTTACGCACAGCCTGACCTACTTCCGCAGCATGCCTCATCCCATCCGTGAACCCTGTGGTAGTGAACGGGACGGAAGCGACTGCTGACGTCCATAACGGAGATGAGTGGGTGAGCCCTAGTCAGTGGCCTGATCGGGGCGTTCTGCTTCCCTCAGCATTCCCCGACCTACCTACGGCCAATCCTCACCGTTATGACCGACACTGGGTCCCGCCTCGCCTGTGGGTTCGTATCGGGTCTGGCGTAGTAGCATGACCTTGAGCCTGACGGGTTGTCTTGGCGGTGAGGATAATGATGATGTTGGGGCGCGTGGGCACGTACGGCCGTGCATGGCCCTATCCTGCAAATTGTCCTGGGCTGTCCAATGGGTGTAGCCTCACCCTTAGACCCTTGGTTAAAGGTCGTCTCCCTCCACCCGGTCATATCCCCGCACGGTGCGGTCAGAGAGGCCACGCCCCGCATTTAATGCCCCTGGTACAACGCTAGTCTTCCTGAGTCTAGGAGTGGGTGGAGCGCTGTGGGCCCTTTGCGGGCCCCACCCTCAATCTGGCCGGATTGGTGGTTGTGGCCCTCAGCCCCGACCAGGGAAGGTTGGGAGGTGGGCCGCGGTATCTCCTGGGCCACCCCCGCCATACTTCTAGCTGTTGGGCCTTTGGCCTTTTGGTGCCTGGTTGCCTTAGAGCAACTCCAAGAGTTCCTCAAAAAATTCTTCCCCAAAACGAGGTATTGGGGGCTATGCTAAAAATTTTTTTCCTAAAAAATATATCAGCCCACAACAGATCGCTAAAAACTACTCCCCAATAATTTAAAAGAGGCCACGTCATCGGATTGGGCCCATTTAGTATCCGTTAATTTTTTTTCTCCAGTACCAGACCCTGTCAAAAATCTCCGGTACCCTATCACGCCGCTGCCCCGCACGGACGCCGCCAGCCCCCTGTGCGCACGGTGAACAGCTCTGGCGCAGGGGTGAACAGCTCTGGCAGCCCCTGCGCAGGATACCTGGTGCTTCCTACGTCCACGTCCTCCAGCGCTAGATGAAGGTAATGATTAGGCATCATTTGTATTTTGTTTTTTTTTGCGTCACATGCTATAATGAGGATTCTGTCGTAAAGAGGTTTTTTGGCCGCCAATACCTAGGATAAACAGTTGCTTTGATCTCCAACTATAATTCGAGATAGGTGAAAGGGAATTGCTATGAATCGACGAAGCTTTCCGATGCATCTAGTGTTGGATTCGTCGTCAGATGATGATAGTGATGATTTCTTAATCTCTATTACTCATGTGGCCGTGAATGCGAATGAGTCCGATGATGAAACAAAACATCGTGGTTCTATCATAGGTCATCAAGTACTTCAGCGAGATAGACAGACAGGGCATCAAAGGTTGTATCAAGATTATTTTTCAGATGATCCTACGTACGGACATAGTTATTTCAGACGACGGTATGTAAACAATAGATTTATTTGGACCATTTTTTAAAAAAATTCATATTATACATGTGTCTCATTACTCTTGACATGCAGGTTTCGAATGAGGCGTACACTGTTTGTACGCATATGGAATGCCGTAGAGCAACATGATGAATATTTCGTTCAGAAAAGAAACGCTGCCGGTGTGCTTGGCCTTTCTAGTCCGCAAAAGATTACCGCAGCATTTCGGATGTTAACTTATGGAGTAGTAGCTGATGCTATAGATGATTATATCCGTATTGGTGAGAGTACTGCTATTGAGAGTCTGAGAAGGTTTGTCAGTTTTGTTGTTGAGATTTTTGGAGATGAGTACTTGAGATCACCTAATGAAGATGATACTGCTAGATTACTTGCCATCGGAGAGAGTAGAGGTTTTCCTGGTATGCTTGGGTCGATTGATTGTATGCATTGGAGGTGGAAAAATTGTCCTTCGGCATGGCAAGGTATGTATACCGGGCATGTGCATGAGCCTACAATTATACTTGAAGCTGTTGCAGATAAAGATCTTTGGATTTGGCATGCTTTCTTTGGGATGCCTGGTTCCCACAACGACATCAACGTTTTGCACCGGTCTTCTTTATTCGCACGGCTAGCTGAAGGTCAAGCTCCAAAGGTGAATTATACCATTAATAATAATGAATATGCAATGGGTTATTATCTTGCTGATGTCATATATCCCTCATGGGCTACAATTGTGAAGAGTATACCTGAACCACAAGGTAGCAAGAAGAAATATTTTGCAACTGCCCAAGAAGCTTGTAGGAAGGACGTGGAACGAGCATTTGGGGTTTTACAGTCTCGTTTCGCTATCGTTAGGGGGGCAGCTCGATTTTGGGATCAAGACACCATCGGACAAATCATGAGGGCTTGTGTCATTATGCACAACATGATAGTTGAGAATGAGCGTGATGAGGGCTTGTGTCATTATGCACAACATGATAGTTGAGAATGAGCGCGATGAGGGAGATGATTTAAATTATGATGGGGTGGGAGAAAAGGTGAATATTTCTCACGATGAAACACCTGAACTTGAGGAGTTTATTAAAAATTACAGGAATATAAGGGACAAAGATATTCACAATCAGCTTCAAGATGACCTCATTGAGCACCTGTGGCAACATCATCCAGACCTCTACAAATGATTGTCTATAGTTCATAGTAATTGTCCGGATTTTTTGCTACGTTATGCTTCAATAATTTTTGTTACGTTATATTTTTTTTAGTTTGAGATAAACCATACAGACATACATAATTCTCTTTCAATAATTATTATTTTCATAGTCATTCAGTCTCCATGTATTGCTTCTCCAGTGCCAAGTAAATGCGCTACACATCATCTGGTCAATCGGCACTAAACCAAACAAGCCTTGTGATAAGGACATGCTTACGATGCTCAAAATAAGTCCCAGTCTTTCACGGTACTAGCAGCAAATACTTTCACCGAGTATTTATTTTCAAAAATAGCATAGGCACAAGACCATATCCATGCACTCACGGCAATTAAATTGACATTAATTTATCTCACCAACCACTCACAGAGCGATAGACATATAATAGCTGAGTAAATAGGTTCCAAAGTGAATAAAATAAGTCTGTAGTTGGAAAATAGTTCCTAAATCAACAAAACACAAACATGATAGTAATTAAGCACTAGGCATAGATAGTCGGCTCATGATCTCAGCCCGCAAGAACATGTAGTATTTCTTTTGTTCATCTGGCATGGTAGTAAGGTCCATGGTCATAATCGTCTCTTCATCCCTCCTTTTCTGCAACTGGACCTCCTGGCTCCTCAGCTCAATAAGTAGTTTTTCATTTGCAACTCGATCCTGTTCAAGAGCAACTCGATCCTGTTCAAGAGCAAATGCTTTGTTGAACCTCTCCTCTTTTTTTAGCTCCTTCTTCCCATCAATTTCTTTCTTCTGTACCCACATATTTTCTAAGGTTGTTGTCACACTTTTTTTCTTCTCTTGTAGCAGTGCTGCTTTTGCCTTCTTCTTACCAATTGGCCTTGTCAGTGCATTATCTTCTATGCCTTGAACCTCACCTTCTCCTAATTCACTTGGTAAACTTGCACTTGGGCCAGCATTTGAGCTTGTCTTCTGCTTCTTGTTAGATGTTTTACCAACAGCCAATTCATCAATTTTAGCAAGCCATTTTGGTTGTGTTCTCAGCTTATTCCAGCAATGCATGAACTGGAATGCTTTTTGATGTTCGTCTTCAGACTTGTACAAAGCACATGCCTCTGCAACCTGCACACACCAACATCCAAGGGATATTCATATATGATATATAAACATAAAATAGTCGAAATAAAACCTGGTACTGCATAGTGAGTAAAGTACCTTATCTTGTATTGTAGTACCACTCTGACGTCTTAACTCAATTCGTGATAGACATCCACAAAATTTGTTCACACATTTTTGTATGGTCTCCCACCGATGCATGAGCGAATTCATGGTACGCGTAGAGGGGCACGTCTTGTGTTCATTGAAGTACTCATATATACGAGACCAATACTTGGCACCTTTTTGATCTTTGCCTACGATCGGATCCAAGCTTACATTCAGCCACCCAGAAACCAAAACCTCATCTTCGTGGTCACTGAAATTCTTGGATCTCTTATGGTTTGGCCTCGCGGAAGGAGCTGCTGGAACTTCTTCAATTCCCTGTGACTGTTGGTCAACATATGTGTTGCTATAATTATGAAAATCCCCTTGATTGGTTTCATCCATCATCATGTTGGAAAAATATCCATTTCCTGCAAGCATTTAATCACTGATAAGCTGATGAACAGAGGTAATTATAATTTATTTTTGAGAATGATCCAAAGAGTTCTAACTTGCTACAAGAAAAATCCCAGTGAGGGGGGCAACAGTTACAACGTTGTCTCATACAACTATCTCAGCATGGATAAAAGCATCAAATCAAGCAGATACATTTACATCTAGAAATGTCAAATGTTCCCCATCAATCAGCAAGCGATAATGTTCCTGGAAAAAAATGGACAGACAGCTAGTTCATGGAACATGTTCTCTCTAGGAACATTGAAGCCTGCAATCATATATGTGTTAGAATGTAATTGGGCTCGTGGGCCTGTCCACCGTGACTCCCCACCTAGCCTATATATGTAAACTGACTATGCCTGAGTAATACATCGAGTATTCCACTCTTTCATGGTATCATACGAGGCTACGATCCGTATCCTCCGTTTCCGCACAGCTAACCCTAGCCGCCGCTAATCCTCACGATTGGCTGCTCCAGGCCGCCGCAGGGCACGTTGCTCGCCGGCCTCCCTTCCTTGCACGTGTGTCCTCTCGCCGTGCCGCCGTCGCAGGGCTTCTCCGCTCGCCGGCCACCGTTCTTCTCCCACGCGTGATCGCTCGGGAGTCCACGATCCAATCGGCGTCTGCGCGTGATCGCCTCCATCTGCCTCACGCGATCTGATCGACGTCTGCCCGTGACTACGTCCGCGTGATCTACGTCGCGGGTCATCCACGTGATCCGGCCGCCAGCGACGCCCGTCCCTGCCTCTACGCCGACCGCGACCCAGTCTCATGGCAGAGACCGCAGCCGAGCGTACCGCTCGCGAACAGCGCGAACAGTGCGAACGCGATGCCGAGGACGCCCGTAGTCGCCAAGCTGAGGCCGCCCGCACCGCCGCCCTCGACGCCTATGAGGCCAAGCACGCCGACGTCCACGCCGCCGCCATTGCCGTCCTCAACATCAAGGTGCTCGTGCCAGTGGTCCTCGACCGCGTCGCCAACAACTACACCCGTTGGCGTGCCCTCTTCCTCGTCGTCTTGGGCAAATATGCCCTCACCGATCACGTCCTCAACGATGTCGTCAACACCGATCGGCCGGCGTGGGTGCAGATGGACTGCACCGTCCTCACATGGATCTACGGGACGATCAACGCCGACCTCCAGCAGTCCGCCATGCTGAAGAACCCAAACGCCCGCATCGCCTGGCTCCACCTCGAGGACGAGTTCCTCGGCCAGCGCGAGTCGCGTGCGCTGCTGCTGTCCGCCGAGTTCCGCACGGTGAAGCAAGGGTCGACGTCCATTACGGACTTCTGCCGTCGCCTCGAGACGATGGCCGCCACCCTACGCGACTTCGGCGATCCCGTCGGCGACCGAACCCTCGTCCTCACGCTGCTCCGAGGTCTCAGCGCCAAGTTCCGCCCCATGGTGACGAACATCAAGCTGCGCCAGCCGTTCCCGACCTTCGCGGAGGCACGCACGCTTCTGCTTCTTGAGGAGATTGATCTCAACGACGTCACCGCCGACACCGAACCACCACCTGCCCCCACGCCGTCGGCCCTCGTCACCGACTCGTCCGGCCCCGTCGCCCGCGCCCCCTCCACCCGTGGCAGCGGCGGCCAGGGCAGCTCTGGTGGTGGCCAGGGCAACCGCCGACAGCGCCGCGGCCGTGGTGGCAAGCAGCAGCAGAACCAGCAGGCCGGTGCACCTGCTGCCAGCGGCTCCCGTCCGCCTCCCCTCCTCTACAACACTTGGGGAGGTATGGTTCAGTTTTGGCCGCACCAGCAGCCCTCCAGCAGTGCTCCCGGCGGGCCGTTTCGTCCACCACAGGCAGCGCTCGCGGCTGTGCCGCAGCCCCAGCTGCAGCCCAACCTGGCGCCGTATGGCTACGGCGTCGGTCCACCGCCCGGGTTCGGCTACGCTCCGCCCCCACCGCAGCAGCCGGCATGGACTCCCATGCAGGGAGGGTCTTTCGACACGTCCTCCCTCGCCAGCAACTTCAGCACCATGTCGCTAACTCCACCCGGACCAAGCGAATGGTACGTCGACTCCGGCGCCGGTGCTCACATGGTCAACAACGCTGGTATAATTTCATCCTCTCACCCTCCCTTGTCATCAAGTCCTTCATCTATCATTGTTGGTAATGGGGCTTCGCTTCCTGTTACTTCCGTCGGATCACACACTCCTTTTTTACCACACGACGTCCCCTAGTTCTTTCTAATGTTTTAGTTTCACCTGACATTATTAAGAATCTAATTTCCGTTCGTCGTTTTACCACCGATAACAACTGTTCCATCGAATTTGATCCATTCGGCCTTTCTGTGAAGGATTTACAGACACGGAGCGTGATCGCCAGGTGCAATAGCACGAGAGATCTTTACCCGTTCTTTTCGCCGGCACCACCCAGCACCACCGCCACCGCCCTCACTGCTGCCGCGCCTTCCACCACCCTTTGGCATCGCCGCCTTGGTCATGTCGGTCCTGAAGCTTTGTCCAAGCTCCTTAGTTCCAATGCTATCACATGTAATAAGCGCCATGACACTCATGTTTGCCACGCTTGTCAGCTTGGTCGCCATGTGCGCCTCCCTTTTAGCTTGTCAAACTCTCGTGCACTTCGCCCATTTGATTTAATACATTGTGATCTTTGGACATCTCCTATTGTTAGTGTGTCTGGCTACAAATATTATCTTGTTATTCTTGATGATTGCACACACTATAGCTGGACATTCCCTTTATGCCTCAAGTCCGACACCTTTACCGTTCTCACTAATTTTTTCTCATATGCGCGCACACAATTTGACTCCACTATCAAGGCAGTTCAGTGCGATAACGGCCGTGAATTTGATCATTCCTCGGCCCGCACGTTCTTCCTCACTCACGGGGTTGCCTTTCGGATGTTGTGCCCATACACCTCTCAGCAGAATGGGCGGGCTGAGCGCGCTCTTTGCACCATCAATAATATCGTGCGCTCTCTTCTGTTCCAGGCCAGTCTTCCTCCGGTTTATTGGGCGGATTCCCTTCACACTGCTACCTATCTCCTCAACCGCCACCCTACAAAAACCTTAGACGGCCGAACACCATACTTCGCACTATACGACACTCAGCCCTCCTACACCCACCTTCGTGTTTTCGGCTGTGCCTGCTATCCCAACCTGTCATCTACAGCTCCACATAAATTATCACCACGTTCCTCCTTGTGCGTCTTCCTGGGGTATTCTTCTGATCACAAAGGCTATCGGTGTCTTGACCTTCATTCTAATCGGATCATCATCTCCCGACACGTTGTCTTTGATGAGACGGTGTTTCCTTTCGCCGATATGTCCACCTCGCCCCAGGATCCCACCGCACTTGATTTTTTGGATAACACTGATGATTTCTCTTTACCCAATGGGTCAAGAGCTGTGCATGCAGGTACCCGTAGCAGCAGCCGTGCGATTGCACCCAGCCCACCGCCGGCTGGTGCATCAGCACCCATGCAGGCGCCCGCCCGCGCTACTCCCAGCAGCAGCGCTGCTGCCCCCGGCGCTCCAAGCAGCAGCGGTGCTGTCCCCGGCGTCCCCAGCAGCAGCGGCACTGCCCCCGGCGCTCCCAGCAGCAGCACTGCTGCCCCAGCCGCACACAGCAGCCGTGCTGCTGCCACCGGCGCGCCCAGCCGGGCCTCTTCTGGGCCAACCGGTGCTGCTGCCCCTGCGGATTCCACATCCCAGGTTGTTGCCAGCGGCGCCGGTCGCACTACAGCCACGGCGCCCCAGGCGATCACTCCTGTCACTAATGCGCACAGCATGCGCACTCGTGGCAAGGATGGTACTCGTCATCCCGTCGACCGCCTGAACCTTCACATGGCGACCCTCTCTCCGGTGCCCACCTCTGTTCGCGCGGCTCTGGCGGACCCTGAGTGGCGCCTTGCTATGCAGGCGGAGTTCGATGCCCTGCAAGCAAATGACACATGGTCACTGGTGCCTCGACCACGCGGCGTCAACCTTGTCACAGGCAAATGGATATTTCGCCACAAATTCAAGTCCGATGGCTCTCTCGACCGCTACAAGGCTCGGTGGGTCTTGCGTGGCTTCACACAGCGTCCGGGCATTGACTATGATGAAACTTTCAGTCCAGTGGTCAAGCCAGCAACCATTCGCGCAGTACTGACTTTGGCGCTCTCTCGCTCATGGCCCATCCATCAGCTCGATGTGAAGAATGCCTTTCTCCATGGCACTTTGTCTGAGACAGTCTACTGTGCTCAGCCAGCTGGTTTTGTCGACTCCTCCAGACCAGCTTATGTGTGCCGCCTGAACAAGTCTCTGTATGGGTTGAAGCAAGCACCGCGCGCCTGGCATCGTCGCTTTGCCTCTCATATCACCTCTCTTGGTTTCACTGAAGCAAAGTCCGACACTTCCTTGTTCATATATTGCCGAGGCTCAGAGATGGCTTTCCTGCTACTATATGTTGATGATATTGTTCTGACGGCTTCCTCCATGGTTTTTCTTCAGCGGATCATTACAGCTCTCCGCCAAGAATTCTCTATGACCGACATGGGGTCCCTGCATCACTTCCTGGGAATCAGTGTTCAGCGCCACCAGGACAGTCTGTTTCTCTCACAGCGTCAGTATATGTTGGATATTCTGGAGCGTGCCGGTATGACTAACTGCAAGCCTTGCAGTACTCCTGTTGATACTCATGCCAAGCTTTCTGCTGATGGTGTCACCGTCGCCGACCCCACTCACTATCGCAGTATTGCTGGAGCACTTCAGTATCTCACCTTCACCCGTCCTGACATTGCTTATGCTGTTCAGCAGGTCTGCCTCTATATGCATGACCCTCGGGAGCCGCATCTTGGCGCTATGAAACGCATTCTCCGCTACCTTCAGGGCACTTTGGATCTTGGTCTTCATCTTCACCGGACCTCACCAGCTGATCTCACGGTCTACACGGATGCTGATTGGGCGGGATGTCCTGACACGCGTAAATCCACATCTGGGTATGCGGTGTTTCTCGGGGACAATCTCATCTCCTGGTCGTCCAAACGTCAGCCAACGGTGTCCAGGTCCAGTGCTGAGGCGGAGTATCGGGCTGTGGCCAACGGTGTTGCTGAAGCCTGCTGGTTGCGACAACTTCTGCAAGAGCTTCACCACCCTCTTCGCCGCGCCACTGTGGTATATTGTGACAATGTCAGTGCCGTCTACCTCTCCACCAACCCGGTCCAGCATCAGCGAACCAAGCATGTTGAGATTGATTTGCACTTCGTCAGAGAACGAGTTGCCCTCGGTGAAGTTCGTGTCCTGCACGTTCCCACTACGTCCCAGTACGCCGATGTCTTCACCAAAGGATTGCCGACGTCCGTCTTCTCCGAGTTTAGGTCCAGTCTTAATGTTCGCAGTGTTCCCAGTTCAGACTGTGGGGGAGTGTTAGAATGTAATTGGGCTCGTGGGCCTGTCCACCGTGACTCCCCACCTAGCCTATATATGTAAACCGACTATGCCTGAGTAATACATCGAGTATTCCACTCTTTCAATATGTACTTACATCTCTGCATGTTACTAATAGAATTAGTATTTAGAAATCATTTTTTTATGCAAAGCATTTACGAAATCTGGAAATGACATCAGCAAATACGTTGGATGCTTCCATTTTTTTCCCACAATTCAGGAAATGCTCATTTTGTCTGTCATGAAGCAGTAGATTCCTTACTTCAGCCTTTGTTTTCCTTGAATTCCAATGACAGGAGCTTGTTGATCAGCTCCCTGTGCCATTCGCAGGACGACTGTACTGAACCGGAACATCTTTTAAGAGCTTGTTGCCTAGAAAGGAGTTATGTAACTAACTGATCATGAAGAGCAACTGTTCTTAGTCACTTTAGATAAAGCTAACTGGGGATTGTGCATGAATGCCATGTTCCTATCTATATAGTAATATTACCATATACTGCCCAATAATCAGTTCCCTCAAAAAAGAAAACTGCCCGATAATCTGTTCCCTCAAAGAAGAAAACTGCCAATTGTAGCACTGCAATGCCCAGCTTACAATTCTACTTGTCTCACATTGGACATGGTATCTTTAGAAAGTTTGTAAGAGCTAGCTTTGCTAAATGGAAAAATTCTCTTGTTCAGGTACAATGCACAACATTTCAGATAATGCACAGCATCAAGCATCAAGCACATAGGCCAGCACTCAGCATTTCAGATGCACCATAAAGATAATGCACAGCATCAAGCACATAGTAACATCAGCAGCTCAGGGAAGACTAGTACAAGAAATACAAGATATGACGGGTAACATAAGGCTTAAGACTTTCAGCACGAAAGTACAGCCACCATTTTCAACTAATTAGATGCTAACTTGGCTACAGCAGCAATCACAACCGAACAGCTTCAAGATAAACTTAAAACATGAATTTGATTGATGAATTTCAACAAAACATGAGAACCATACCGTTCAGAAAAGTGTTGCCATCGGCCATGTGCTCAAAAGATGCAGAGGGGGTATCGCTACCAAGGTACTGCTGCGCCAGGGGATCATTGTCGTCGCCGGCAAAGCCTACCATCGGAGGACATGGTGGTCGTAAGTATATGGTAATATTACTTAGAGAATGGTTGTAAGTATACCAAAAGAACTACAATACTTGACTGCTGCGGCATGTAATTGACTGCTCTGTGAAGGAATAAGTTAAAACACATTTCAACTGAAGAAATTGAACTTTCATCAGAGTCTGGAATGTTCATGTTTGGATTGCACACTGAAATTCAGAACTGACTTGAAGCAACACTATATGGAGCTTTACAACTTTCAAATGACCTTTTACAACATAGCCTTGAATCATGCAACTTTTAGGATGTCAATTAAGAGAGATTGTAAGCTGAGTTCAAGGTTAGCAACAGATAACTTCAAGGCTTATCACTGGAACAACTCATCTCTAGCTATACAACACACCACGACATGAAACAGTACATGCTCGCCAATTAAAAAAACATGGAATATTAGGACTGCTGATCTATCCTTTTGCTTTTGCTAATTTCTGTTGGTTTGATATAATTTTTTGGCATGCCATCCTTTTCAGAAAAAAAACTAAAGGTTAGTTTGAATATAAACTAACAAATGGAATTATCAAGAACTAATTGCATGATTCATAAATGACATGTACTAAAAATATGAAGGTTGAGCTCACACTGATCACTTGTTCCATAACAACTGATAGTACCATTTTCTAGATGACTTCAGCAGTTGATTATATCCTTTTGCTGCAAATTTGTGAGCTTATAAGTGCAATGCTTGTGGGTTCAAAAAAAAAACTCCTGCCACCACTGCTGCAGTGTAGCTTCACTACACAATGAGGTGCACACGATGTGTGAAATGTCAGATCAAAGTAATCTCAAACTTCTTCCCTAGTTTAAAGAATTTGGTTGCTACATAATAAAGTAATTTTTTTGTAATCTATGGGATGAGTAGAGAGCAGCAGGCATGGCATGCACGCAAGGCAAGGAACAAATTAATCTTCATTTTGCTCAATTTACAATTTCAGCCTAGCTACAATTCCCTAACACATCGATCTCATTCACGAGGCCCTAACACAAGAAGTACCAGTTTGCCACCAGATTCTGAAGTGTGTTCCAAGATACTCACCGCCGGCAAACTGCAAATCTTGGACACCGCCGTTCCATTTGGCGTTGGGGCCGCCGACGGCCATGACCCGACGCATCTGCTGCCTGCCGCGCCGATCTTGAACTTGCCGGACGGGAGCACTCGACATTGGCGGAAGACAGGTGGCCATGCGCCACCGGCGGTCGGGGAAGTTAGGCCGCTTGGGGAAGACGGGCCGGCCACCGCCGCAGCTTGGGGAAGATAGGCGGGCGCCGCCGCAGCTCGGGGAAGACAGGCGGGTGCCGCCGCCGGTCGGGGAAGACAGGCTGGGCCCGCGCGGGGGGCACCGGCCGGGGCGGCTCCGGCCGCCGGGTGGCCTTCGGCCGGCAGCGGTCGTGGGGCCTTCGGGCGGGCGCCGGGCGGGCGGGCGCCGGGCGGCCTTCAGCCAGCCGCGGCCGCGGAGCCTTCGGGCGGGCGGGCGCCGACCGGGGCGGCTCCGGCCGCCGGGCGGCCTTCGGCCGGGCGCGGGCGCAGGGCCGTCGGGCGGGCGGCCACCGGACGGGGGGGCGCGGCCGCGGGGAGCTTGGGGCCGGGCGCGGGCGCGGGACCTTCAGGCGGGTGGCCGCCGGTCAGCGAATCTCGGGCGCCGCCGCCGCCGCCGCCTCCGCAGAGGCAAATGGCACGCGCGGTAGAAAAAAAAGGCGCGCGACTGCCAATCTGGGCGCGCGAGAAAGGATTGGGGAAGGAGATGCACTCCGGATATTTGCGGAAGAAATAGACGCGGATGCGGGTGGCTGTAAATATGCGGGAGTTTTACGGGAGCTGTTGGAGTTACTTTTTTTTTGCTATTTTTCCCTATTTAAGATTTTGGGGGAAGTTTAAGGGATCTGTTGGAGTTGCTCTTAGCCCCTTTCTTGAGGGTACCCCTAACACAGGTATTCGTCACTATGCATATGAGTATATCATAAGATGGATAGAAACAATACTCAAGGTAGGGGTAAGATAATGATAGATAGGGTAGTGTGACAGACACAAGAATCATCTCAAGATAACTAAACTAGGAAGAAGGACTAGGAGTTAGCTCTAGGTTCATATGTACTTTCTATATACTGCACAGATCATACAAGCATAACATACATACACATTGTATACATACCAGGCACTACGGGAAGACAGTACCTGTACCAGGGTACCAGCACAATTATTGCTAATATTTGAACTCCTACAGTGTACCTGAACGTGGGGGATTACAAAGGACAAACAGAACTGTCACCAACTGCCACCTACCCCTAGCAGCCTATGGGGTAAACTCATATCCAATAAAGCTAAGCAATCCAAGCACCATACTTGCATTCTTAACAACACTTCAGCCATCCCGAGCTATTGTAACAAAGGCTCAAACCACCATAGACATGGCCATTGAACCGATGCCATGGCATAGATCGACTAGCCTATACATGGTATATACGCACACAAGGTATGTACTATAGCTTGGTCTAAAGGCACACATGAGAGCATATAAGACTATACTACGATAGCATGGGCATGCAACTAGCATACAAGCGTATAAGCCTAGCATATCAACATAGTAAGGGTATAAGACTAACTCATGCATAGAAGAACCAAGCATAACACTATATAAACAATATGAATACTTTAATATAATAAATTCAACCTAGGAATGTAAGATACAGGAGCCATACCATGAACTCCAAGAAGACCTAGAACCCTGAAGTGGAGCTACTCTAGTCTAACTCCACTAACTTGGAAACTATGAGGGAGAGAGTGATTCAACTTGTGGTGTGTGTGAGAGAGGAGAGCACACCCCTCTATTTATAGCTCATAGAGACAGTTACACAAGGGAATATTTGGGGAACCATCCCTATCTGACATAGGGAAGCCGTCAACCGCCACCATGTGGAAGCAGATCACGAGGGGAGCTAGAGGCTGTTCGGCCGATCAAAGGGTTCGGCCGAACCTTTGGTGGCCCCCCTTGGAACTGCCTTCGCCTGGTAGTCTGACATGTGGGTCCAGAAGGTGGTGCTTGGTCTTGATGTGGTGTTGAGGTGGTTTGAGGCTGTTTGTGGGCCCTTCAACCCATGTGCTGCCCATGTGGTGATCTCTCATTGGTTGAAGTTGTGTTTCTTCGCTATGGGAGTGTGTTTTCTCATTCCTTTTGTGTTTATTCACATGTAACTAAATATTCTCTAAGTACATGTGGAACTACATTATTTTTAACAAAATATGCGTGTGAGAAATGCCAATCCTCCTTTGTTCTTGAGCATATTGATGGTCATATCTGGTTCTTAATGATCGTCAATAGAAACTTTCCTGCCCTGAGACAACCGACCCTTCATCTTCGGCAGTGATTACTCCCTCGCCTACCTTGCCCCTGTTCTCTTCCTCGCTAGCTTCGTCGACTGCACAGCCATCTCCTACCTTACCTTGCGACGCTGGCCTTGAGCTCCAGCTAGCCCCGAGTACCCCCATACCAACTAGGTTCTCACCTTCTTCTATTTTTGATCAACCCACCAGAGCAGGTTCGCAGCCTCCCACTGTCACCGAGAAAACCCCAATCGCTGCTACAGTACCGCCTCCCTTGGTGGAATCTGATCATCACGGGTCGATCATGGCCTACAAGTTTGTTGACCCAATGTCTTTCATGCCCCTGAACTACAATTGGGTGATGATTCCTCATAGGAAGGTGATGTCCAGGGTGGTTCTAGGACAGCTCCGTGGCAGGAACAATGATCTCGCTATTGTCTCAATTGAGCCACTACCAGAACATCAGGTATCCTTTCAATCTGTTAGGGAAGTGTTGGATGACTTCTTGAGGAATCAGAAGCATATAGGCTATTGCACTATTCAGTCGTGTCCCTTTAGCTAGGCCTTTGTACGTTTCAATCATTTTCATGATAGGGACTTCTTAATTTAGGGTAGCCCACATAATTATGGTGATATGATAATTTCTTTTGTGGAGCATACTAAAGGTTGGAATAATAAGTCTGTTAATATGAATTATGAAGTCTGGCTAATGCTTCTGGGATTTAATAATGATTTTTTTGACCTAAAAGGATATTGTAAAAGCTTTAGCTGATTTCGGGAAATTGTTGTCTTGGGAAGAAGATCCTAGCAAGGGTGTTAGTTAAAGCAAGAGTGGTTAATCTTGAGGAAATTCCCTGGTTCATAGTTTGCTCTGATGGGAAAGGATTTGATGGGGAATCCTGGACAGCTCAATGTGAGATTTTGCAAGCAATATGTTGGGAGGTGCACTTTCTGATGAAGATCAGCCACTTGGTCAAGATGAAATTCAGCCCAACCTATTTCAATATTTGGTTTTGGTCAGCCAGGCAATGGGCCTCCACATATGGATGCTAATGGACATGGTAATAATGAGGCTCAGAAGGCAGCTAATGCTAATGACAATGCTAATGGTGATGATCAGGCTAATGATATTGCTAATGGGAATCTCCAGGGTAATGGTAATAATTGGGGCCAGTGGCCAACTGGGTTGAATGCTCCTCAAGCTAGTGTTGTCATTGTGCAAAATGAGCCTGGAGTTCAGCAAGAGGTTGATGGGACATTCATTGGACTGATGCTTGTACCTATCCCTGGTGAGCCTTTTCTGGAGCTGAATGATTTCAATCAGAATGACAATCAAGAGGTGGCCATTGATCTGAACATGCCCATGGATGAGGATCTTGGTGGCATTGAAGACTTAATTCAAGCAGCAAGGGACATTGAGGTGGAAATTGAAAAATGGAGAACAAGCTCAAGTGATTGAGGCTAGAAATTCTTCTAATGAAAGTGAGCAGCATATATAGTTGCATGACTTAAATGAAGTTAATTAGGTGGAGGTGTTTATTCTAATGGATAATGGTGTTCCACTGCAAGTCCTACCAGATGAAGTTCCAGAAGCTAACCTTGTTGATCAATTTGAACAGAATGCTCCTGATAATGGTGGGGGATTGTCGGGCATACACCCCAGGTCCACGAGTAGGCCTTGGACGGCCCACCAAGGGACGTACTCGGACTAGATCAGAACAAGGATGGGCGTATCCTCCTCGGACTAGTCAAGTATGTTTATGGAAAACTACTCGAGCCATTACCGAGTAGAACTCTGTAATAGTACTCGACTAGGACTCAGACTTGTAACCCTGCCCTCCCGTGTATATAAGGGCGGGCAGGGACCCCTCTCAACACCCAACCTCAACAGAGGAGAACAACTCCAGTTCATCAAATACAAACCAACACACAGGACGTAGGGTATTACGCGATCTAGTGGCCCGCACCTGTCTAAATCGTGTTCCTTGCATCACCATTGATTCCTTGATTCTCGACGACCCTTACTGCATAAAAGGCCACCTAGAGTACCCCCTAGGCGGGTTGCCGGTCTAAAACACCGACAGCTGGCGCGCCAGGTAGGGGAACTCGTCGAGTTTCTCAGCGCGAACTCAATGGCAAAGGTCATCATCAGGCCCGTTTTCTTCATCGAAGCCGACGCCACCTTCGTTTTCGGATCCTGGCTTTGCGTTGCTGAAGGCTCGGGATCGTTCCGGCCCCAGATCGTCGACGTTCAGGAGAAGAAACCAGAAAATCTGATCAGAAAAAACCAAGATTTCAAAGTCGACGAGTTCGAGTTTGACTACACGTCGAATTCGACTTCGCCTCGAACTACTCCAACCCTCTGCTCAGGGGTCGGGCGCACCCGACCCCAGGACTTAGGGTCAGGCGAGGCGAAGTTTCACCCCTCACGGTCGGGCGAAGCGGAGCTACTCCCCCAAAGGGTCGGCCGGACCCGACCCCAGAACTCAGGGTCGGGCGAGGCAGAGTTCCATCCTCAAAGAGTCGGACTCAACCGACCCCAGGACTCAGGGTCGGACTCGCCTCGGACTAGTCAGTCCCAGCCAGTGTCCACGTCAGTTTTGACTTCAAAGCGGTTCCCGCACGGACTCCACAACGCAACCAAAGTCCACCAAGGTTTCCTTACTCGAACCCGATTCAAACTCGGGCATGACGAAGACGTCGACTCCGACTCGTCCTATTCACCAGAGATACCATTATCTGGTCCAGCCCAAGGATTGGTAATAACTTCGACATCACAAGGCAGATTCGTCCACTGGCTGGGATTGCGACCACCTCTTCTTGACCATGACTACGACTCGCGCCTCGTCGCCCATATAGACAACCTACCATATCAAGAAGGCGTTCCACTCACTTCCAACCGCGAGGAAAGTTCCACAGAGATTGCAACATCAAACTCTGGAAGCTACTACCCGGACAGGGAGATACTTGTTATTACTCAGAATAACAACCTGGGTACTAGCCAGAACAGAACCCCCAGGCGATTAGCACAAATCGACAACATCTCCGAGGATGAGTCTACAGCTGACGTCCCTCACGGTGAAACCTCCGAGCAGCGCAACCAAAGAAGGGCGCGCAATGCTACTCGAGTCGAGCGACGACAGTTGATGGCTACAAATATTCCCATTACAAATCTTGAAAGGGCTTTCAACGCTGTCCAGGCTCAGGAGCACAATACTCCACTCGTGGCTATCACCTCAATCAACCTTTTAACAACATTGATGCCTCAGGATAAGGATA